>NC_083319.1:62524161-63124161 GCF_963455315.2 Globicephala melas
CTCTTGCACTGCTGGTGGGAATGTGAATTGGTTCAGCCACTATGGAGAACAGTATGGAGGTTCCTTAAAAAACTACAAATAGAACTACCATATGACCCAGCAATCCCACTACTGGGCATATACCCTGAGAAAACCAAAATTCAAAAAGAGTCATGTACCAAAATGTTCATTGCAGCTCTATTTACAATAGCCCGGAGATGGAAACAACCTAAGTGCCCGTCATCGGATGAATGGATAAAGAAGATGTGGCACATATATACAATGGAATATTACTCAGCCATAAAAAGAAACGAAATTGAGCTATTTGTAATGAGGTGGATAGACCTAGAGTCTGTCATACAGAGTGAAGTAAGTCAGAAAGAAAAAGACAAATACCGTATGCTAACACATATATATGGAATTTAAGAAAAAAATGTCATGAAGAACCTAGGGGTAAAGCAGGAATAAAGACGCAGACCTCTTAGAGAACGGACTTGAGGTTATGGGGAGGGGGAAGGGTGAGCTGTGACAGGGCGAGAGAGAGTCATGGGCATATACACACTAACAAACGCAGTAAGGTAGATAGCTAGTGGGAAGCAGCCGCATGGCACAGGGATATTGGCTCGGTGCTTTGTGACAGCCTGGAGGGGTGGGATGGGGAGGGTGGGAGGGAGGGAGACGCAACAGGGAAGACATATGGGAACATATGTTTATGTATGACTGATTCACTTTGTTATAAAGCAGAAACTAACACACCATTGTAAAGCAATTATACCCCAATAAAGATGTTAAAAAAAAAAATATGTAAAAAAAAAAAAAAAAAAAAAAAAGTTATGCTCTTCTACCAAAAAAATTAAAATGCTGACAAGCTGACAATAGAAATGCAGAAGGATATAAGTATGTAAAAGGTACCAGAGAAGAAATCATGAGGGTAAGAGACATTACCCAGAAGAGGAAGATAAAATAATTGAAGGAAAAACATCAGCATTTTGAGAACACTGAGTCTCTCAGAATCCAACATGCCATGTTTATGAATAGTTTAGGATGAGAGAATTATGAGATGTGTGTGTATATATCTACTAACATAAAGAACTTTAAAATAAATAACCCAAGATTCAGTGGGCCTCCTCTTGAGACACTGGGTCCTCTAGAGTGACCAGTGGAGTCTGTCCAACCATTGATGAGCCAGTGAGATGTTGCAGCAGGGCTACAGAGGAGCAGAAGCTTTGGAGGGTGGTGGGACAAGATACCCCTATGCTGCCTTTCAGCCTTGGCTCTAAGTTTCTATTTTTAATCTAAGTCTGCTCTTTTCTGTTAAAATAGGAAACAAAAGGATTATATGAGAAAGTAGATTTGAAACCTGTCTCTGTGGCATGCTGAGCCAATTTCGATATGAAATGAAAGTAATTGTTTGCTTGTTGTTTTAATGCAGACTTTTTAAAGAAAGTGAAGGAAGAGCAGATAAGGTGTCTGCACGTTAATAAACAGTGTTGAACGTAAAAAAAAAAAAAAAAAAAAAAAAAAAAAAAACAACTGACAGGGCTTCCCTGGTGGCGCAGTGGTTGAGAGTCCGCCTGCCGATGCAGGGGACACGGGTTCGTGTCCCGGTCCGGCAGGATCCCACATGCCACGGAACAGCTGGGCCCGGAGCCTGTGCTCCGCAACGGGAGAGGCCACAACAGTGAGAGGCCCGCGTACCGCAAAACAAACAAACAAAAACCAACTGACCCATCAGGATCTTGGAGTGGCTGATGCTAATCACGGGCAAGACCACCACAAGAAGGTAATGGAATGGACGACTGCGCTCAGAAACATTTACCAAGCATTCCACAGTCTCCTCCTATGGGCCTTATGCCTCCTGCCAGAAGCAGATGGGTAGAAAATATGAAGACTCTGATAGATGTTCACATAGGTTTTAAGAGAGAAAAGTAGTCACTGCTCAGAATACAGAAAAGGATAAGAAATAGTTGATTACAGACAAAGCCCTTTTTTGGATTTCATGGGTAAGAATCTGAAACCATAGTCCAGCCTTCTACCATCTTACAAGGTGATGATAACACAGTAGTGCAGAAAATAATACACAGAGCCACCAATGTAATCACTTAGATCAGTGATTTTATCGTCACACTATAAAACTTAATGATTTCATGGTATTTCAAACATTGTTCATTGACACAATCTTTCTGCAGTAAAAGCACATGGTTATTTAAGTTATAAGTCTCTGGAGCTACAGATTTCCACAAGGTGAAAGTCTGACAAAATCCTGTGTACCTGACTTCATTTGTCACTTTATTATTGGGCCAAATGTTCAGCTGTATATTTCAACTTGGTTAATAAAACTGCTGTCTTTTTCTCCCTCCCTATAATCACCCTGAGGGCAGAAGCTATGATTAATCAATGCTTGTGTTTCTCTAACACCCAATCATTTAGGGACTCAGCATTTGTTTAATGTGTAAATTAAAGTACACCTTAGTCCTAATTCTAATTTTTGGGTTTGGAATGCATTAGCAACATTACTTTTTTGGACAGGAACACAGAACCCCAATCCGTCCTCTGCTTCCCACTGGCCAATTCCACTCACCTGGAATTCAGGTTCTTGGTTAAGAAAGACTAAAACATGTTTCTTCCTATTACCTGTTACTGTGACATTTGACTTAGAAAGAGAGAGGGAGAGAAAAAGAAGAAGCAGGGGGCGGGGGGAGGTGAGGGAGGAAGGGAGGAAGGAGAAGAGAAAAGAGAAGAGAAGAGAAAGGAACCTTTCTTCCGCTGTGAAGTGATACAACAGAATTTCTTCTTGGTTGCAGGACCTACTCTATCCTCAGATATGGTCAGCTGCAGAAACCATTGCTGTCAGGGGTACTGGCAACACATAGAAATGGAAGAGTTGTTTTGCTACTCTGTTAGGTGCACAAACAAAAGGCACATTTTATTGATAGTTTTTGCCATCCTCTCTTCCTACTCAGGAATGAGGTTTTGAAGTTCCAGAGTGAAAAGAAAGAACTTACAAGAAAAAAGACATCATTTATAATTGTGTATGTATTGATATATGGTACAGTCTATGTGGTTTGGGTTGAAAAGAAATAATAGTCTATTTTGGCAGCCTACGTTAGTACCCAGATAGCATTGATTGTTTGGGCATTCCTTCTCTCACTATCCTTAGCACATCCTCAGTATAGACTTCGGAACTTAGGACTACGACGTCACTTGGGCACATTGTATCTGACGTGTTTGAGACAGTTAGCAAACTTGTAGTGAACCTCATCAGTGATGACCAGATGGTAAGTTAGATTGACAGAATGAAAAAAGCTAGGTTTCTTGAGTATTCTTAAGATTCTAGAAGTGGAGACAGTTGCAAGGAATCAACCTATTTTTCTGTTTTTAATTAGTAACTAGATTTGAAAGATGAAAAATGGCTATCAAATACTCTAGTATTGCTACTAAAGCAGCAACTGCATGGGTTTCCTTCTGAATTTTTTTGTCCTTACATGAGCTTTTACATACCATTCACTTTCCCAAAGGCACTGGTTTTACCACCTTGCAAGAAGCTATACTACATGGACTTTTGCTGCTTTTAATCTTCATATTTCTTATTTATATTATCTGCAGGAAAAATTTACAAATATGTGGAGAAATATTTTTTAAAACCTGTATTTTAAAATAATTTTGGACTTTACATAACAAAAACAGTACCAAACATCACTATATACCCCACCCAGACTCTCCCACATGTTACCTTTACCTTCTCATTCTCTTCCCTCCCTCTCCTCTCTCTCTCTCTTCTTTCTTACCCCCGCCCCCGCAAACACACACACTTTTCCTTAAACATTCTTCAACTTAAAAGCTGCAGACATGATATTACTTTACCTCTAGATAAATACTTCAGTGAGCATTTCTCAAAAACAAGGACAGTCATAAATGTTGTCCTTCCTCTCTCCTATATACAGTACAGTCATAATTAATGACTTACATCATTTTTTCCTGCTGAGTTTAGACCTGTCCTAAGAATATTTTTCAACAGAGCACTACAGGAGGCCACCTTGCATCAATCAGAAGTCTACCTCAGGCCAGCATTCAGTTAAATAATACAAGTGGGCCTACCTGAAGCATAGAAGGGGCAATTAGAAGAACATGCCCTCAATTTCCCACCTTCCTATTGACTTAATGTCAGAAATCCTGTTCTCACAAAATCATCTTTTGAGCCAGAGCTTGTGATCCATATGAAAAAATGAAAGAGTAACTGGAAGATTTTGGACCGTAGGTGGTATTCAGTAAATGCACTTTGAACGTTGGCTACACTAACAACACTATCACCTTCTACCATGTAAGCTGTATGGGGGCAAGGATGCTGGGAGCCAGTTTTGTTAAGTGAGGAAGAAGAGAGAAGAGGACATAGGAAAAGGAAATATCTTTTAGCATTTTTGTCTAAGAAAAGATTTCTCCTAGGAGTCAGTATTTTGCACTGTACACAATAGTTTACAAAGCATTTTCTCATATGCTACCTTCTTTCCTCAGTCCTGGGGTTATGAGGTTACAACAATTAGGCAATGAATATAACATTTGCAGCATATGCTGTTATACCATGTTTACAGCATGTATTTGCTAGAATATAGTATTTGCCCAGTAAATGTGACCAATAATAATAGGCTTCTGCCTGATATTATACTTGCTTGGCCAAGGAAGTAATAAATCAAGCTATGCTATGACTGTCACTATGTGCTACATTCAGTTTAGTTCTTAAAATTCAGACAAACTCCTTTTGGGGATTATATTGAATAGTAAAATCCATTTGTTGAATTAACTCTTGAAAATTATCCGCTTGTTTTTCCTTTAATCTGGCTATGTTCAGAGTTTGCCAGGAACTATGGCCCCGACAAGCCTGATGAAATGAAACAGAATTTTAACTTTTATATTGTGCTTCTTAATTTTGTTTATTAGTTCAATTTCTAAATTTGTTTTGTGTTTGCTTTATAAAGTAATACTTGTTCCAATTATTCCTTATTTGAAAGTTTTTAAAAGTTAGTTTGGGAACGCCAGAATAAATATGCGAGAAGAAAGTCAGGATAACGAAGAGATGAGATTTAGGGTCTTCTCTCTACGTGTGTTTCTGTCAGTGGGGAAAAATGAACTAGAATATGACAAGGATTCTTTTGGTGAATATTGGACTCATGATGATGAGCCCACATGGCTTTTATGGGGACCAAACTCACATAAGGACTTAGAAATGGATCTTGAAATTTCCCCCACTCAGTCCAGTTCCCCTCCCTCCAACCACCATCCTTCAGTAGCCTGGGAAATTATACCAATATCTGCCATGTCTACCAACATGCATCCTACTTCAAGACAATCTGGTACCATAGGGAAATGCAGTCTGGATTCTCCTTATCAGTATGCTTAATGTAAAATGAAACTATTTTCTTAGATGTCCATATTGGTATGATTTCTTTCGCTTATCATTTGAGTTGATTTTTATCAGCACAGTATTGTCCGTGACCTTGATCTGTACTTTGGAGTGGAGTTTGATGAACACCCTGTGTGTCCTGCTAAGCATTTTTTGGACTTGTTCAGTTACTCACCGGCAGTAATTTTTAATTGCCCTCCTTTCCAACCATGTAACGATTTACATTTATAAGTGGGATTAAAAGAGACCAATTTCATAGAAGATGGGAAACTTGTTCAGTGAAGCAACTGACTACTTCTACGCTGTTGCAGTTGAAGTCTCATATGGATTCATACATGATAAGATCAGGAATTCTGAGAACTTAACCGTTGTCATGTATTATATTAACGTGTACTATAACTTTAAAGGGAAGTTAAGAAGACACAGTGAAAACATTTCTTTCAACAGTATTCCTCCCAGGCACAAACAAAGCAATCTTTTTAGTGAACCATAACTTTACTTGGCACTAGATGTGGAAAATCAACATGATTTGAAGGATGGTGCCAGCACAAAATGGAATTCCCCAAACATTTTGATTTAATTAATAAACGAAATGAGTTCAGAATATTGTCATTAGCAGTCAATAAATAAAAAAACAAGGCTAAAGTCACAAATGCATACTACTTTTTGTGTTGGAGACTTTTAAATAATCACAGCACAACCATATTATCTTATTGGCATTAATAAACAAGTGGGTTAAAATGATTATTGTTAGAGTCTGTAATACTTTTATTTAAAACCACTAACCATTAATTAAGTCTCCTAGGAGCACTATCAAATGATCACATTGCTGAGTTGGACGTGGAGATACGGAGACAGAGTGATTTACAGTAGATTAAGACAAGCCCAGATTTCCCACTTTCCAAACTGATTGTTCAGGATGCGTGGAACAGCCAATACAAATAGAGGAGACGCATTTCCATTTACACTTTAATTCCAAAAGTCCAGACATCATTACTGGGACTGCTCAGTAATTTCCTAACATTAAGTGTTGCGTTATTTTTGTTTGCTTTCAGTCTTAAGACAAACTGATTCTATTTGGATTTCACCCAATATTCTTTAAGGAGAAATGCACTGTTCTTTTTTTTTTTTACATCTTTGATTTGATTTTGTGTCGACAGGATCAAATAACTTGAAAATTTTATCTACATGAAAACCAGTGCCTTTTTGTAAGCAAAATTTGGTGCTACTCAAAGGCACTAACACTTCTGAGAACAAATAAAGTAAGTTAAGTACACACTAAGAATGTCAAATCGATTCACGCACTTGGAAATGAGTCTAACAAGAATCTATTTTCCATCTCTTGACCTTACACATGATATTAATTTTGCCCCAGCCAAAAATCTTAGTTGTTCCAATTAAACACTGATGATGCATATCTATAGTAAATATACATATTTCCAAATCCTCACTCTGTTGGGCCTTAAAGACAGATGGAAACTCTCAGTTGCACACCATTTAACTATGTAAATGTCCACCCTGGACACTGTTCCCCATCTCTGCTTATAGAAATGTTTCTATAATAGAAATCAAGTAAATACAACATATTTTAAAGCATCAACTATATCCCACTCTTGTATAAACCCCAGAAGAAATACAAATGAATTTGAAGACATGAATTTCACGGAACTTGCAAATCAATCAGGTAAGTAAGGCATGAGGTTACTACTAAAACAATAGCAATATTTAACTTCCATAGTATTGAAAATTCTGATCTAATACCAAAGGTTCATGATCCATAATAAAATGCAATTTTTATTTGAAACAAATTATACCGTAACCATTTAATGCTGTGCTTGTCTTTTACATCATAATGTACGACCCCACCTCAGCTCCTGAAATGTGCTATGTATATACTCTTGCCTCTGGACATTTGTATGTGCCATTCCTTTTGCCTGGCTCTTTCTTCCTCTCCCAGCCTTATCCCTCACACCTCATCCAGTTAACTCTGACTTTTTATCCTTCAAGTCATACCATTGATAATATTGTATTTTGTTTTGTTTTTTATGTCCCTCATGAGACTATAAGTTCTCTCATAGCTAGAACCTTGTTCAATTATTTCATTTCTAGAAATTAGCAGACTGTAAGAGCTCAGTATTGGAGGAATAAATGAATAAAGCTCTCTAAAAAGTTATTACAGAGGAGGGTAACAGTAGGTAGAAGTAACAGTAACAAGTTTGGGGTTATAAGCACTGACTGCCCAGGCAACAGTAATGATTGTGAGAGTGATTGAAGTAGATGGGAAGGTTATGTTGGAGCTAATGAAAAGAAGATTGGAATGGTAAAATATTCCCAATGAATAGAAAATACTATTCTAAGAAGTTTGAAGACAATTAGATAGGCAATAAGGACCAACAGTAGTTGTTATTTTAGAGAATTTATATAATGAAAGCTGTGTTATATTTTTTAATACTCTATTTTTTTCTTATAGTTGTCTTCTTGAGAACTAAATGGTTCCATGTGTTTTATATTATGGGATCCTTAAAGTATGTTGTCCTTTTGAAATACTCATTAACAAGAAAGCATACTGTTTATTACTGAGGAATGAAAGTACGCAACAGAATAAAAAATGACAAAAATATTTTTGGAACAAGGAAAGAGAAAAGGTTATATTCATTCAAGATACAAATATGTCAAAATTGTTTGTTTTCATCCTACTAGATATAATTTCATAAGTACACAGATTTTGATTATATGTCCTCAATAAATTTAAGTTGCCTTTATTAGTTATGTTGACACTTTCTAAACAACAACAAAAAAATAAGTATGTTTTAATCATCCAAATGACATTTACCTATGAACATCTATTTATACAATTCTCTATGCTTAGGATTGTTTGATTTATTTTGAAATTAAGGGTTTTTCTGATTAAAATGTAATATACTTTCCTGATATATATTTCAGGGAGTACATAAAATATAAGGAAAGGAGGGAGGGACCAAAAAAACATGATTACATTACCCTGAAGCCACTGTTGTAACATTTTTATCTTATTAAAGTATTTTTCTTCTGTACTTTTTCCTTTGCGTTGTTGAAGTTATATATATACTTTTTGTAAATCCTGGTTTTTTGTTCAACATCATATCATAAACCTTTTCCTATATGATTTTTCTAAACTTAATTTGTATTACCTGAAAAATATTCAATTTCCTGTGCATTTCTCTAATATTGGATAGTTAACTTGCTTCTTGTATTTTTGTTGATGATATAACATTTCAGATTATTTCCCTAATAATTCCTAGGCAGGGAGAATAAATGTCATTCCTTTTGTAACATGATTTTCCAACTCTTGATTCCTGTTTCTTTTGTCAGACTGAATATTGAGTAGTTTGTTTTTTTAAAGGGTGCATGAATCCTGTTTTCTTATCTCTTGCAAAGGAGAAAAGAAGCAGGTAAGCACAAGGGCTTCAGAGCCTGATAGATCTCAGTCTGAATCCCAACTCCATCACTTATTGTGTGAAGCTGACAAGTTACAGATCCTTTTTGAGGTACAGTTTGAAGACAGTAATATCTATCATTTAAAGTTTTGTGAAGATCAGGTGATACTCATCATAGTGCTTGGAACTAGTGCTTTATTAAAGAGTAGCCATTATTTTGTATGCTATTATTATTGTTGGAATTCTTTGTTGTCACTATGGAAGTTACCTTTAGTTAATTAAAAATTTCTGTGTGGGATTACAAAAACAATAAGACAAAAATCAAAACAGCGAATACTTTATCAAAACAAAAACCTCCACTACCTTTAAAATGCATTGCTACCAGGATTCCTCCTATTTCTGACATCAATCACAGGGCTTTATTTAAGGTACCTATGCTTATTTCCCAGAATTCAATATACAACCTCCAGCTGCTCTTTATCTGAGCAGTAAATTCTGATCATTGCAAAACCAGCCTAGAAAGATGCTATTATTACTATTGAAGAGTGGCAATGAGAATCACTGTGATTAGTTTATAAAAGCCGTACATACAGACTGTTAGGAGGGAGCCATGTCAAGTTTTAGTTGATTACAAGAATTACATTTCTGAATCAGGAGATAGACAGTGGGAAAAGGAAATAGGCTTTTTTCTACTTTTAGAGGAACCTAGGCACATCACTGATTATGTTTTAAATTGCATCCACCAGGATTTTAATTAGCAGACAATAATCTCAAACTCTAGTGATATCTGAGTGAAAGTCTGAGCTGTTATTATGGTAGTTTTGTCTTTTATTCTGTATTATAAGATAAGCTTTCAAGTTTTAAATTCAGAAAATTCTTCAAGGATTTTATTTCAGTTAGACTTATATATTTTCTTTAATAGAGAGAGATGAAATCAACCCAAATAGAGCCTTATTTAGAAAATTCACACCCAAGGAAAAATATATGATTTGGCATCATCTTTGCCAATTATATGGCAAACACTTGTATAAAATCCAGCTATTATTTACTATAACATGTGTGAATATAAATACTTTGGGTTTTTTTATCATCTGAGTTGACGAATGGTATTTATGGAGCCAACTCCATAGATGATGGACTATTTCTTAAAAATGAACAGTAGTTTAGAAGCAAGCATCCCATCCTGGGGTATCTCTGTATTGTTTTATAGGTATTAAGTCAAAGTTTTATCATAAGCATCATTCTTATTTCAAATTTATAAAAAACGACACATATAATTATAAAACTATAAATGCTTCATAGATGAAACTTTCAGTGTAATGTTAGGATAAGGCATCATCTGAGTAAAAATAGTACAATTTGGTATTACTACGAAGCCGGGTGTCTGGACATGTCCTGATGAATTCATCATGTGCCATCTGTTCCAATATTTCTTGCCACCAGCAACCATTTTTTTTTGGCCAGTAGCTATTGTAGGTTTCTACCTATATTTGTTTGACTCTATTATGGATTTTTCTACATGGTTATGGAGAAAAATATACTCCATACTATGACATACATTTATACTATGACATAAAAGTCCTATATGTTAATAGGACATTTTAAAACTATAGGAAAATTAGGACCCAATTAAGACTGCATTGCCTTGATTTTTTTTTTTTCTTTTCCATCCTTCTCACCTTATGTGATAAGAATTAAGAAAAGTGAACCATCCTATTCCCAGTAGCTCTTTTTAAATGTGGTGACCCATCTGTTGCCATATGCCAGGCATCTGTTTTTATCACCCTCATTTGTGGTCCTTCAAAGCTAAAAATGATGAATTAACATTGAATTTATGCTAATTTTTACTGCAAGAGAACACCTATTTGCAAACCATTTAAGCTGGCAGCAGTGATTTTCAGGTGTAAGAGAATATAAGAGGATAAGAATAGAAATCAGCAATGTATTTTTATTCTCAGCTACCTTTCTGAATAGGTGTACAACTTTTAGGTAATTGTAATAACTGCGTGGCTCCATTCTTCAAGAGCAAAATGTGAGAAGTGATTCTTGCTTGTAAAATATCTGTTGAATTTAGATCAAAGGAAATATGACATTAAATGTAATAGGGTCGAACTGTTCATGAATGCTTATTCTGGTGAGTGCCAGTTTAATCCAAGTAGTAGAATTGTTTCTTTTTTGAAAAGATGATTCATTTTTATCCAATCCTAAACTATCATCAGAAAGTGCTGATGGACTATTAAAGGCTAATACTACTCTGATCAGAACATAATGTAATATTTCTCAACTTTTTAGTACTGTGGAAATATCAATGAATTGGAACGAGAAGATAGAAGTCTCAGTACTATTTCTGCCACTAAGTGGTGATACAATTTGGGGCGAGTCATCAATCTTGAGTCCACGTATAAGTCTCATAGCATATGGTAACCTGACTTGATTATTAACTGTGGTTTCTTTTACCACTAGCAATCTGAGATTCTTATGCCTGTCTTTAAGGTATATACTTTTTGGTTGCATGGAATTAATCATGTATGCATTTATCAATTAATCTAATTTTTCAATGTATACATGTAATTCTGAAGTACAATAGATATCAATGATATTAGATATTTAGATTGAAATAGCACTGACTTTAAAAATGAAAATTAAAATGTCTTAAATAATGTGTATTATGCAGATTTTCTATCCTGAAGCCAATGTATAAATAATCTTTTTGAGCAAGGGAACAACCAGATTTTTATTGGAAACATATTCAGTCAGCTTCATTGACCTGCTTAATTACCTTGAATTTCAGCATCCTCAAATGTGGCAGACGTTATTTTAAAAATTCAGGTCATTTTGGGCTTCCCTGGTGGCGCAGTGGTTGAGAGTCCGCCTGCCGATGTAGGGGACACGGGTTTGTGCCCCGGTCTGGGAAGATCCCAAATGCCGCGGAGCGGCTGGGCCCGTGAGCCATGGCCACTGAGCCTGCGCGTCCGGAGCCTGTGCTCCGCAACGGGAGAGGCCACAGCAGTGAGAGGCCCGCGTACCGAAAATAAATAAATAAATAAAAATTCAGGTCATGTTAAAAGTAAAGGAGGTAACTGAAATTTTTTATTGTGGTAAAAAACACGTAACATAAAATTTGCCGTCTTAAGTATAAAGTACAGAGGTGTTAAGTTCATGTACCTTGTTGTACTACAGATCTCTAGAACATTTTCATCTTGGAAAACAGAAACTCTATACTCATTGAACAACTCCCCTCTTCCCCCTTCCCCCAGCCCCTAGCAACTACCATTTTACTTTTTGCTTCTAAGAGTTTGACTACTTTAAATACCTCATGTAAGTTAAAATTTTGCAGTACGGTTGACCCTTGATCAACAGGGGGTTTGAACTGCACAGGTCCACTTATACATGGGTTTTTTTCAATAAATACCAGAGTACTATGCCATCTGCAGTTGGTTGAATCTGCAGATACAGAACCATGGATAAAGAGGGTCAACTATGGACTTGAGCACCCTCTGATTTTGGTATCCTTAGTGGGTCATGGAACCGATCCCCAGGGGATATAGAGGGACAACTGTATTTGTGTTTTTCTGCCTTGCTTGTTTCACTTAGCATAATGTCCTCAAGATTTATCCATGTTGTAGCCAATGACAAAATTTCCTTTTTTTTTAATGGCTGAATAATATTACACTGTATGTGTATCACATACACACATTTCACACATCACATTTTTTTTATCCATTCATCTCTTGTTGGACATTTAGGCTGATTCCACCTCTTGGCTATTGTGAATACAGGTATCCCACATTTTTCAAAAGTTTGCTTTATGCCACTTCGCTTTTACAAAAGACCTATACTAGTACTGTACCTGTTTTTGCTAACCAAAGACATATGGAAAGTGTTTTTCCTTCCACAAAAAAAGGCAATTGCTTCTACCATTTATGACATTTCAGCTTAGAAAAGGTTTCATAGGAATGTTCTACTTTTGGATAGCTGAGGAAAGCTGTAATGCTGCAATGAACATAAGTCATTCTTTGAGATTCTATTTTCAATTCTATTGGATATATACCCAGAAGTGGGATTGCTGGATCACACGGTAATCCTGTTTTTAATTTTTTTGAGGACCCGCCGTACTGTTTTCCATAATAACCACCGTTTTACATTCCTACCAATAGTGCCAAGGGTTCCAGTTCTCCACATCCTCACCCACACTTCTTATTGAATGATTTTTTTGGATAGTGGCCATCCTAACAAGTCTGAAATGATACTTCATTGTGGTTTTGATTAACATTTCCCTGAGGATTAGTGATACTGGGCATCTTTTCATATGATTATTTGCCATTTGTATATCTTCTTTGGAGAAATGTCTGTTCAAGTCCTTTATCTATTTTAAATCCCATTATTTGTTTTTTTGTTTTTATGCTGCAGGAGTTCTTTGTGTGCTCTGGATATTAACCCCTTTTCAGATATGTGGTTTAAAAATATACTCCCATTCCATAGGTTTCCTTTTCATTCTGTTGATTGTTTCCTTTCCTCCACAGAAGTTTTAAAGTTCGATGTAGTCCCATTTGTCTATTTTTTGCTTTTGTTGTCTGATCTTTTGGTGTCATATCCAAAAAAAACAAAACATTGCCAATCCAATGCCATGAAGCCTTTCCCTCAGGTTTTCTTCTAGGATTTTTATACTTTTGAGTCTCATGTTTAAGTGTTTAATCAGTTTTGAATTTATTTTAGTAAATAGTTTAAGGTAAGAATTCAACTTCATTCTTCTGTATGCATATATCCAGTTTTTCCAACACCATTTGTTGAAGAGCCTATCCTTCCTGCATTGTGTAGCCTTGGCACCCTTGTTAAAGATAATGTGACCACATACAGAAGGTTTTATTTCTGGCTCTCTATTCTGTTCCGTTTGCCTCTATGCCTGTCTTTGTGCCAGTACCATACTATTTTGATTACTGTAGCTTTGTAACATGTTTTCACTTCAGGAAAAGTGAGGTTTCCAGTTTTTTTTTTTTTTCTTTCTGAAGATTGTTTTGGCTCTTTAGGGTCCTCTGAGATTCCATATGAATCTTAGGATTTTTTTCTATTTCTGCAAACAATGCCACTGGGATTTTTATAGGGATTGCACTGAATCTGCAGATCACTTAGGGTAGTATGAACATTTTAACACTATTAAACCTTCCAATTCATAAATACAGAATGTCTTCCCATTTATTTGTTTCCTCTTTAATTTATTTCAGCAACATTTTGTACTTTTCAGCATACAAGTCTTTCACTCTCTGGTTAAGTTTATTCCATTTTATTCTTTTTGATGCTTTTATAATGGAATTATTTTCTTAATTTCCTTTTCAGATTGTTCATTGTTACTGTATAGAAATGCAACTGGTTTTTGCACGCTGATTTTATATCCTGCAACTTTGCCGAATTTGTTTGTTCTAACAGTTTTGTCTGTGTGTGTGTGTGTGTGTGTATGATTTAGGGTTTTCTAGATATAAGATGAATTCATCTATGACCAGAGATATTTTACTTCTTCATTTCTGATTTGAATGCCTTTTATTTATTTCTCTTACCTAACTGTTCTGTCTAGTACTTCCAGTATTGTTGCATAGAAGTGGTGAGAGAGGGCATTCTTGCCTTGTCCTTGACCTGAAAGGTAAAGCTTTCAGCTTTTCACCATTGGGTATCATCTGATATGATATCTTTTATTTTGTTGAGGTAATTTCCTTCTATTCCTAGTTTGTTGAGTGTTCTTATCAGGGAAGGATGCCAAATTTTGTCAAATGCTTTTTCTGCATCAATTGAGATGATCATGTGTTTTTTTGTCCTTCAGTCTGTTAGTGTGGTATATTTGGTTGATTCTCCTATGTTGAATCATCTTTGCATTCCAAGAATAAGTCCTACTTGGTCATAGCATATAATCCTTTAAATTTATTTTTTTTAACTCTATCTGCTAGTATTTTGTTGAGGATTTTTGCATCAGTGTTAATCAGGGCTATCTGTTTACAGTTTTCTTATTGTATGGTATCTTTGATTTTGGTGTCAGGGTAATGCTGCCTCATAAAATGACTTAGGAAGTACTCCCTCCTCTTCAAGTCTTTGGAAGAGTTTGAGAGGGATTGTTCTTAATTCTTCTTTAAATGTTTGGTAGAATTCTCCAGTGAAGCTTTCTGTTTCTGGTCTTTTCCTTGTAGGGAGGTTTTTGACTGATGATTCAACCTTCCTACTAATTATAGGTATAGGGGAGAAAAAGTTTTCCTTGACCCTCTTAGGCCCGCAGCTGGGTCTGAAAATTAAACCGACAAAGGCATAGTAACAGGAGAAAAGCATACAAATTTGTTTATTTAATATAAAGTTTATGTGACATGGAAGCCTGCATAAGGAAATGAAGACATGAAGAAATGATTAAAACTGAGTACTTTTATGTTAGGTTTGCTGAAAAGTGGACAATCATGGAGAAATATCATAGGTCGAAGAGTATGAGCTCAGTATAATAAACTGGAGGAAACTTAGCAAGGCCTGTTGGTTCAGATTCTTTTCAGCGAGGGCAAGAGCAAAGGCAAGGGCCTTTGAAGATAAGGATGCTTCTTTCCTCTGAAGATAGGGAAGGCACCTCTCACCTGAGAGTTTCGGGACCTGTTTCAGGAGAAGAGTGGGGAAAGGTGGTCAGAGTGACCTTCCTGCTTCTGCTGTCTTCTCAAGCTCCTTCAGCTTAAGATATTCAGTATACCAAGGTTCCTTTTTCGGAGGTAGCCTGTCATGAATGCCATCATAGGCCTGTTTAGGTTTTATTTATATATGATTCAGTCTTGGTAGGTTTTATGTTTCTAGAAATGTATCCATTTCAACTAGGTTATCCAATTTGTTGGTGTATAATTGTTCACAGTAGTCTCTTATAACCCTTTTTATTTCTTCTGTGGCATCAGTTTTAATGCTTCCTATTTTATTTCTGATTTTTGTTACTTAAACCTGCTCTCTTTTTTCCTTAGTTTAGCCAAGGGTTTGTCAATTTTGTTAATCTTTTTAAAAAGCAACTCAGTTTCACTTTTTTTTATCACTTTTCTATTTTCTATTCTGTTTACTTCTGTTCTAATTTTTTTTTAATTTCCTTCTTTCTGCTAATTTTGAGTTTAGTTTGTTCTCCTTTTTATAGTTCCTTTAAGTGTAAAGTCAGATTGTTGATTTGTGATTTTTTTTTTTTTTTTCTTTTCCCAATGTAGGCATTTACTGCTATAAAGTCCAGGAGTTAACTAAGTTTTACTGAACACCATTGGGCCAGGCTCTATGCTATGTGTATACATTATTCCATGCAGTTCTTCCAACCATACTAATATAGTAATCCAGTAGGTAACATATGCCATCTTCTGGGTGAAAACATTGGTATAGAGAAAATACTAAGTAACATGTCTCATTGACCAAAATCTAAGAGCTAATTAGTGGAATAATTGTATTTTATCCCTGATCTTTCAAGATCCAAACCCAAGTTCTTTCTAGGATACCAGTCTGCCTGGGACACCATTTTCCTACACTGTTTAAGTCTGGAACTTCATAAAGATGTAGCAAAGAAATGCCCAAATATACTGAATCAAAAAGGAAAAAACAAAATAAAACAAAAAAATCTATTGTTCCTTAGTTTATTTAGAGAAAACGGTTAGGTAAAGTGTTTCTGTAAAGTGATATTACCAATGTATGAGCAAGATTCTGTTAAGATTATTTGAACGTCGAATAACTTTGTAGTTTTCACAGTGAAAAAGAAATAGTGTCTGGATGGTAGTCTTTTCTTGACAAGCTTAAACAGAAACTGATACCTCTTAATTTTGACTAAGCATAAAGTTAAGGTGCAAAAGCAACTGAAAATATTTAGGGCTTTTACATAATGATACAGATCAAATTCTTAGCCTTGGTACAAAAATATTTTCCCATGAGTTGCAAAAGCTGAGAATGAGATCTCCTAATTATGATAATCATACTGCAATTCCACATAGTACCTTTTATCCAAGAACATCTAACCACTCCACAAACTGTAATGAACTGAGTCTAGCTGCATCTCTCTGAAGTAGCATGAGATATTATTTTGAAAGTGGTTAAGTATATTAAAGATGGCTAAAGCTGTCAAGAAAGTTGCTCAGAGTGAAATGAATCAGGAATCACCATATATCTTAGGAATCTATATCCCTGTTCCACAGAATGGAGCACCAGGCTATTTATTTTTCTTCTTAAGGAAAACGAGATTCTCATATCATCATTCATTTAAAGAAATTATTACTACATTAACTTCTTAAACTGCTATAAGGATATAATTTAAAAAGGAAATCTTGCCTTAAGAACTTTTTTAAATGCACTCATTTAAAACATAAAGTGTGTTTACCAATTAAGTTGAAAGGCATGTAACAAACTTCTTTTGTGTTCATTAAAAAAAAAAAAAAAGGCAGCATAAACATAGACTTCAGAGAAATTTAAGTATGTCCCTAAATAGGAAGCCAAAACTCAAGAGGAAGAACATATTTGTCATGAGAATTTTAAGAACAGTAAGACTGCGTTTATGGGGAGGAAATGGGAGATCAGAATAAGAATTTGGAGTCAAGACCTCTGGGCCTTTCTGTGTCATATGCTTGAAAAGCATTTTACCCACATCTTTGCTCCTGATTAAAAAATGGAAAACAGCCTTGTTTCACATGTACAAATAGACGTTTTCTGAATGCTCAGCCCGATTCCTCCTAAGAAAGAATCTATCACTTTGGATTCAGGAGCGTGAAGTAGTAGGTTATTTACAGTTTGGCAAAACTCTAGAAAAAGATGCACAAGATAAAGGTGGCCTGGTGTCAGTCTAAGCTCTAGTCCTTAGCTAACTTCTCTACACAGCCAAATTGTTTTCTTTAATATCTTTTGTTGTTGCAATTAGCAAAATTTTGTCCACACTGAAAATAGGCCTGAGATACTAATGAAGCCCCGTGAAGCTCTTCTGAGGGCAGCTTAGAGTCAGTAACCCGCAGCATAGCAGTGTGGTGATATCCTAATCAAGAGCTTCTGTTTAAGACAATATGGTGAGCTTTTCTACAGCATGGACTCTCACAGCATTTCTTACCCTTGCTCAGCACTCCACACTCTCCATGACATGCCTCCAAATTACATTCTCACCTTCACCTCCAAAAACATTCTTGATCCTCGGCACCTCTGGTTGGCTTGCCACTTCCCTGATCAGGAAGTGAACTTTTACATCTCTAGTCTTTGCCTATTTTCTTCATTACAGGCTCAAATTATAATGTCCTTCTTGACATAAGCCACCCATATTCATCTCTCTCTATCCAAATCCATCTTGTTCGTCATTATGCAACTGACATAGGTCTTCTTTTCCCAAAGAAAATTAATCCATACTTATTCTCTGCTACATTACCATATACATATGGACCAGTTCTTCTTCTCCCTCACCCGTTTCTTCATTCAACATACCTTTGTTGATTTGCCATGGACTGAATACTAATAATCCCAGTCAGAAACTAGGATTAATGGATAGGATAGACCCATTGCACTGGAGGAGTCCCTGCTTACCACTTCTTTGTCATTTGTCTTTGCCTTTGATTGTTATCACTATATCTGTTTCTGCCATGTCTTGAAAAATTCTCTGCCTTATAAGATCCCTTAATCATGTGCAAACTCTTTCTACCAATGCAGTCATGTCCCAGAATCAAACTCTGGGATCATTCCAACAGTGTTCTATTGGACACATGGGGGAAATTTCACTTTTCTTTGCAAACTGTATATTGATCATATACTATTAATGTGATATTTTGGAGAATCAAGACATTTTAGGCCTGGAAGGAATCTTAAAGATAATCTCCAATATTCTTACCTAACAACAGGAAAATGTAGGCATTGGAAGATTAGGTGACTTATTACAAGTCATAGGTTAAGTTACTAATGGAACCAAAACTAGAATCAAGGTTTTAGGTTTCCTTGTTGTTCTCAACAAACTACCCCATCAGTGGGTAATTGAGTCACAGGACATCATTGATATAAATAAATAATAAGTCAGCCATCACCTCTGTTTTAAAAGCATTGTATGTTTTTAAACATACAGAAATAGAAATAGAGAATATATCTACACAGAAATAGATCAGTGTAGATATAAACATGACAAACTACATCACAATCAAAGAAGAGCAAACTCTTACACATCCAGGTGAAATCATCTAATTAGAGTAAAATTCTAGGAGAATACTAAATTGGAAAAATAAATATAGTTTTTGAGGCAATGTCATTTAAAGGGCTAAATAAGTTCATTTAAAATAAATCAAACACAGTAATTTTTTAAGATGGTATCATGCAAAGGGGCAGTTTAAACACTTTAATTTCTAAAAGACTAAAGATAGAAGCATATAAGTTTAGTTATTGATAATCTTCAGTGCCAGAGGCATCATTAAGCTATCTGCAGAAAATGGAAAGGGCTCAATAAGATTATGAGCACTGGATCATCACAGTACTAGATATATGCTGAATCACAGATAATCAGAGAGAGAAAGACATTGGAAATAAAGAACACAGGCGTGTCCAGTCATTTGCTGTGGCTGCTGTCTAGCAAATGGGTGCCTTTGCAGAGACCCTAAAGACTAGCTTGGGTGTAAAAGATATATAAAAAATTCACCCCTGAATTTGGGGTCTTATCTTGAGAAGGTAAAATTAAAAGGGTTAAAGTATTATTAGAATAGATTTAGTTGTTTGATTAAAACACAAGCATATGTGCCTGGAAATAATGAATGGTCATAGTTTGGAGTTAAGAATACAACACAATTTTTAAGTCACTCAATAACTCTTTAAGCAACTTTTTTTTTTTTTTTTTAATCAAGGACATGCCAAAGTCAACACAAAGAATGGAAACTTTTCAGGTTAGATAAGGAATCTCTGCTATCTGGGCAGATTACACAGAAGAATAACCTTTTACTTCCTCTTGTTAAGAGCAAACTAAATTCTTCTACACCAATTTTTCATTCCAACAGAGGGAAAAAAAAAAACAAGTTCTAGCTTTGCATTAATAATAGTAGTATCCACAAACTCCTTTATAAAACTGTCTCCTAACATATTGTCTAAATATCTTTGATAACTAAACTGTTTAATATTTAATGAAATTTGTTGTTTTTCATTGTTTTAAACCTATGTTTTTTTCTTCTAATAAAGATTTAGATTTTTAAAAATTTATCTCCTAATTAATCCATCAAAACTGAGCAAATTTTACCAACATTTTGACACATTTTATTGCTTTTTTTCCAGAATCATTCTTTGTAGATATGATAATTCAAGGCAAATATAGTTTGGATTTGCTGGCATATTTACTCAGTTTCTATTTCAATTCAAGCTCTGTTCTTTACTATCTCCTTTCACATTCTGGAACAAACCATATTAACTGAGAACAAAAATACTCTCCTCTTTGATAAGCAAAAACATTTAGTTATAGTTCTTTGCCATGTTTATTTCTAGTTTAATCTCAAAAACACATATAAGCCATAATTTTTAATCAAACTTACTATTCGTTCGGAGAAAAACTGGAAAGTAGTCACTGTCTGTCATACATAAGCATTTTACGAGACCAGCAAAGCTTACACCACTACACTGTAAGATCTCCACAGCCAAAGGCATACCTTTAACACTTTTGTAGATGGAAAAATATGTTCATTAAAATGACCCAAAGATATAGTCACATTATTACTGTTAAAATTAAAAGCAAAGATATACATAACAAATTGGTGTCCCATGTTTCAATATTCTATTTTCCTTAGAAATTAGATATCCATAGATTTTTAGTTATTAACTTGATTTATATTAAAGTTCTAAAATTAATAAATATCTTGCAAATTATGTTTAAACTGACACAGTACAGAACATAATTACAGTTGAATCAAAAAGATTAAGAGTTATAATGCAATATAGTTGAATGTGTAATTGCATGTTTTCTTAATCTCAGTATATGGAAGAAACATTAGCTTATCTCACAGTAAACCAGTATAAGAAATTTAGGAATTTAGTATTAACTGGTCTCTTCATTAGAAAATAAATCCAAATCTTAAAAAATAAAATAAAATTGTATGTTTAGTCTCCATACTGAAAAAAGCTGAAAAAAGGAAAAGGTATTCTGTGATTGTAACCTAAAATTACCAAACCAATTCATGTCTAAAGAGTCACTTTGATGCTTCTGCGATAACACTGTGAGGAATTTTTTTTCCTTAAAATGTCAGTGCATTCAATATACTAGAGTTCGATTTTTTTATTTTCTTGAAATTCTGGGAATATTAAAATTTTGCAAGTATTTATTATGTCTCTAATTAGAAAATTCTCTTTTTGCCTAAGAGACTTTATAATTTATTAGTATACTCTAGAAGTAGGGAAATATTTCGTTTTCTTATCGGTGAGCAGTAAAAGGTTTTTCTCAATTAAATAGCCACCAACAGGACTTGAAACTTTAGTTCTACCACCCCAGACACAGGGCACTAGAAAATGCAAAGCACACATTCTCAAAGAGTTACTCTACTAATCAATGGAAATAATATTTTATACATGGATTTGAGCACACCAAAAGACAAACAAACAGTATAGAACGACTAACCATATTCCTTGTCATCTCTCACCCAACTGAGAATAGATTCCCATCATCCTAACAGAGATCCCCAAGTGAACACATCATGAAACCAGATTGCCAATTAGAGCTACCCCAAATGGGGAATAATTTATAGATTATATGACCTTGAGTGGCCTAGGGGTTCAGTACACAAGTCCCTGGAATTGGTTATTTCACACATATTTTTTATACAGGAGAGTTCAGTGCCCAGTTGTGGAAGTGGATATTACCTAAACAGTAAGTTAAGCAAAACGATTAGCCAAAAATCCAGAATAACAACAAAGCAAACAAACCAGAATAAAAAGTACCAAGTCAGAAGAAAACTGAGAGTCAGAGAAGATAAAGTTCAATTGCTATTTGTGATTTCACTCCAGAGGCCACTTCCTGGGCAACTCTGTTTAACTAGTTCCAGCAGGTGAGCACACTAGGCATCTTGACGGCAACCTCCAACCCTATCAAAGTGTAATTATTAAGTAGTTGGAAATATGGCTCTCGTACAAACAGAGGGAGCACGTGTTGAAGATTTATTTAGCTCATTTAATGAGAGAAGCATCAAGATGATACAGCTGGTCCAAAAGAGAGGAATAGTTTATATATTTTCTCAGGAAAGACATGTGAAATTATTTGGTTAGAGACAAAACTGTTTAATGTGGAGTGGGACAGTAAAACCGTAACTTTGAGATTTATTTTTTTTCACTGGACAGAAATCATTTTCATGTCTTCCGAACACAAATCTACAAATCAACTTACAACTTCATAAATCTGGGCCAAATTAGTAAATTATGGGTCACACAAAGGTATCTCCCCATAGATAGTTAAATTATGCTTTGGTAGGCCTCTTAGGTTATGCCCCAGCACATCACTGAAGAGACATTTAAACTTGAGCTCACTGATCCTTTCCTTGGCTGTGTCCAGTCTACTGATACATTCATCAAAAGCATTCTTCACTTATATTTTAGTGTTTTTGACTTTATGCATTTCCTTTTGATCCTTTCTGCAAATTATCTCTCTGCTCACATTACCCACCTGTCCTTGCATGTTGCCTTTCTTCATTAGATCCCTTAGCATATTAATCATAGTTATTTTAAATTCCCAGTCTAAGAATTCCAAAATGTGTGCCATATCTGAGTCTGGTTCTGATGCTTGCTCTCTCTGTCTCTTCAGACTTTTTTGCTTTTTAGCATGTCTTATAATTCCTGGCTGAAAGCTGTATATGATATAAAAGGAACTGGGATAAATAGGTCTTTGATGTGAGGTTTTATATTTATCTGAGTAAGAGTTAGATTGTGTTTACTGTATGCTGTAGCTGTAGTTATCAGAGAATAATATTTCCTCTAGGATCTTTTTTATGTCTATTCTGTTGTCTTTGGGTTTTCCTAGAGACTCCCCAAATAGAGCCTGAGGCCCGTAGTACTTTTAGCTGTAATCCCTTTTCTTATGCAGAAGCCCTATCGATGTGATGTTAGGTGTAGGGAAGGAGAGGCATTGTGTAGTCCATGATTAGGTCTCAGTCTTTTCTCGAGCCTGAGTTGGGCATTTCCCTTCCCCCAGGTTAGTTAGGCTTTGGTAAAACCCCAATCAGTGAGGCTCTGGTAAAACCGTTTCCCTTGACAGCAGGCCTTGTGCAGGAGAACGGAGAGCTCTGGGCATATTTGAGAGGGCTCACTTTCCCCCTGTCTGTGCCAGCAGCATCGGGGATAGTGAGAACGTGGTGGGGTTGCAGGAGGAAAAACTCATGGAAGTGTGGGGCTCCCCCTGAAGTTTTTAACTCTCAAGGTAGTCCACACTGAATCTCCAGCACTCATCAATTAACAACTTTAAGTCTTCCTACTGATAACTGGCTCCAGATGGGCCTCCTGCTTCTGGGCATCTGTTTTCGGTTAGCTATGATCCTCTGTAGCCACCTCTTTGTCTCCTGGGGACAGCAGTTTACCCTGTGACATCAAGTCTCTGAGGGATCTAAGAAAAGTTGTTGATTTTCAGTTTAAGTTTCTTTCTTGTTGGGAAGATAGGAGTGGTAACTTCCAAGCTCTTTATATGTCAGATTGGAACCACAATGAGAATAAGAATCAGCTTCCCAGATTTGTTGTGATAATGACATTAAATGTATTAGATAAGTTAATATTTAAGGCATGGCATATAAGTAGCAGTTAATCAATGACAGATATGTTTACTAATATCCCTAAAGCTGTTCTTTTTTTTTTTTTAATGAGACAAAATCACTCGATAAAAAAAAGTCAGCGTATGATCAACGGATGTTGGAATATGGCAGGTGTTTCTCACTGGCCGCTCTTCAGGGTGTGAGATCACTGCTCCAACTTGTGTCATCTGGAGAGCCCCACCCAAATTTTCCCAAATGAAAATATTTAGTCAGTGTTTAGGCATCATATGAAAAAGAAAACTAATCTTCATCATAAAGTGAAATATTCCAAATATTACCAAATTATCAACATTACGTAAAAAAATGAATGGTTCTAAAAAAATGCCAGCGCCTCAGTTACATTTCCTATGCAAAAGGACCATTCTACAGAAGGCCCTTTCTAAAGAAAATGGGTTAATATAGGAAATACAAGTCTGGCTCGTAGGAGGCACTCAGTAAATACAGGTTTTATCCTTAACCTAATCTCCTCCTTCCTTTCTCCTAGTGAGGCCAAATTAAAGTGAATTATTCGAATTAAATGAAGAATTTTGAAAAGCAAGAGTGTAATTTAGTCAATTTGTCAATATTGGAAATTCAAAGATATTAGTATAGTTAATCTTAGTGTATTCTAATTTCTTAAACTATATCTGAATGTTATTATTTACATTTATTATCTTATACCCTCCATTTTATGACCATCAAATTATAAGGAGTATTATTTATAAGTGGTATCTATTGAAAGCATCATCTGTGTCACTAAATACCAGAGATATCATTTGTCATTTCTCCTTGAGGGTAATAAGCCATCTTTTCTTAGGGAGAAGAAAGGTGGTCCTATGGGAGATACAGATGGTGCCTCAATGAAGACCTTGAGTCCCTTGAACATTTCTTGTCTTCATTAATAAACATTTAACTAGTTACTCAATTTTTTACCTTTTTCAAAATATAAAACAATGTATCAATAGTGTAGCATTCCACAGACATGGTGGTCCAGCATCTATCATTCAAAATTATCCACAAGTAGAAAGATATCTAGATCCTTGCTACTCATAATGTAACCCATATACCAACAGCATTGGTGTATTAGTTATCCCCACTGCATAACAAATACTCCAAAACTTAACAAGGTAAACAACAAACGTGTTATCTCACAGTTTCTATGAGTCAGAAGTCTGGGCACAGATAAACTGAGTGACTCTGGATTAGGGTCTCTTCCAAGTCTGCAATCAGCACGTCAGTTGGGGCTGCTGTCACATCAAGGCCCTATTCAGGGAGCATCTGCTTCCAAGCTCACTCACATAGCCAGTAGCACACGGCAGCCCTAGCGTCTTGCTAGCTGTTGTCCTGAGATATCAGTTCCTTACCATGGAGATCTCACAATAGGACAGTTCACAGCCTGGCAGATGGCTCTCCTCAGAGCAAGTGGGAGAGTATACCCAAGACAGAAAGCACAGTATTTTTGTAACCTTTTCTCAGAAGTGACATCCCATCATCTTTGCCATATTCTATTCCTGAGAAACTAGTCAGTAGGTCCAGTCTGCACTCAAGGGCAGGGAACTACACAAGGGTGTAGATCCCAGGAGAGAGGGGGTTTATTGGGAGATATCTTAGAGGCTGCCCACCTGTACTGGCATCCACTGGGAACTTGTTAGAAATGCAGGATCACAGAACTAGTGAAGAGAATCTGAATTTTAACAGGATTCCAAGGTGATCCATATGTCAAGAAGCACTGCTCTAAGGAGCAAGGGCCAGGTGCTTTATTCTGTTGCAGAGGCTGCTTCCTCACTTAATTTTACTCACTGGTGAATGTTACTTTCTAACAATTGCAAAGATTAATTTTCCTTGCAACTCAGTTCTCTCATACTCAAGAAAAAGGAAAAAATGTAGGGTTCCTGAAGGACTACTGGGCTGCAGATAGCAGATCAGAAAGAGTTGAGGGACTGAGGAAGAAAAAGGGAGCAAAAGGACTGTGACAAACAGATCTAATATCAATATTCAGTAATTACTGAAAGAGAAGATTGAGCATTTGTACGCATAGGGATGTTCAGGACCATGGGGAAAAAGGACTAATGCCCTATTCCCTCAACAGCCCTTAAGTGCACTGCTGAATAATTCTGAATTAGAAATACTCTGTTTATGGTGGTGGCCTCTTACTACTTGATTCTGCTTGGGTCTACTTCCTTCTGTTTACCAAGATAGAGAAGTTCACAGCATATTTTAGAAATAAACTATCAAAAATTATAATATAGAAATGCAAATACTTAAGTGAGTTTTAGGCATCTTGATTATTCCCTTTCCAAATACATTTTATATCTCAATGATGCTTAAAGAATAATCTACATTCAGTATTTGAAACCTTTCCATAAAAAAACACTAATAACTTTGGTATAAATATTTTATATCTCCCTCAAATTCTTCTTAGGGGAAAAGATAAAATTCCATTGAGCTTGTAATCCTCCATTAAAAAATGGCCTAAGGGGAAAAATGAAAAATCTCTAAATCTACTTATCACAAACATAGTAGATTAGGGAAAGCCTCTATTCTATACCTTCACTGGTAGACTGGAGCCGACTCCTACTTGGGTGTGGGAGATGTTTGTTAAATTTTTAGTAGTTTTACATACTAGTTTTTAACCACAGTCACAATTAAAACTTAAAGTATGTATATAAACCTACAAATTAATAATTTATATGAAAAAACAAAGGTAACAGATACTCAAAATCATCACTTTGTAATTATTTTCTACACTTTACGTTTAATCTTTTTTTTAGGTTATTTAAAACATCTGTTGTATCTACAGGGTTTTCACACTACATAATGCTGTACTACCGAGCATCTCTTACGAACCCTGTTTGGTGACATCACATTGGTAGCTTGAAACTGGCCATGGTAGGAGTATTTACAGCACAGAAATTGGAAAATGCTATAAATCAGAACTTGACTTAATTTTGTTGATTGTCCTCAAGACAGGGAAATGTTAATACTACAGATTCAGCTTAAAAGTGTGTCATGTCCTTAGCTATTACATTATCAATAACACAAAAAAAATTGGTAAATACTCTTCATGCAGTCAAAAACTATTATCCGGTTCAGCAAAATTGCTCCCATCACTGACAAACCAGTAAAGTTCAGACGTAACTCGTGCTAAGGCTGAAACAGGCTTCAGTTTAATGAATATAATTTGTACTAGGGTGAAAAATACTTTAACAACAGATCACATATCAGATTTAAGGATGAAAAACTATTTAGAAAAGAGTAGGTGGATTGGGATCAATTCTATTTGTTAAATTATGGTTGAAACTGAAACCACAAGTTGCTGTACATACAAGAATTCAACAAAAATGAACAAAAACAGTCTCTGAGAATCAATTAGTTACAGTATATGGAATTTATAATAAAAGGTACTGTATATTTTAGTGTTATTTGTGAAGAGTGTGCTACACATCTTTTGTATCAGAACAGTTTCTACTACATGCATGTATGCATGTTTGTGTGTGTGTACGTGTGTGCATAGTTTTGCCAGGGAGCCAATTATTCAACATCTACCAGCACACCACCCTGTCTCCTTCCCTCCCAAGGGAAACATGGCCACTACAAATCACAGAGGGGTACATTACCATATCCTAGTCTTCCATGTAAAAATATCATTTTAAGTTCTAAATTAAAAAAATGCACATGCAGAGAGAACATTTATTATAAGTTAGTGGAAACACTTCTTGGCTGGTCTGTGTTCTGCTACAAATGTGGGGAGTCCATGTTTTAGTGACATCATTCCAAATGCATTTCAGCTCAGGTGATTTACAGTCTCTTACATTAGCCAAAATTACACTTTGCATATACATATTAAATGCTCTCAGGAAAACAATTTTCACTGTACTAGGATGTGGAAAAGGAAATGACGTCATAGGCATCTAAGTATCAACTGGACCTAAAACCTGACCGAATAAGGCTGAAAAGCTCTCTGTCTTACTTTGGTAATCAGAGGACTCGCCAGCAGACACTATACAGATCTCATGAGCAGGCCTGGTGGCAGGAATTTATGTTCAAGATTCAGGGGAGTCACACGTGCCCCTTTCAAATAAACCAGATGCAACTTTCTAATTTATCAAAACAACATCAACCGGTCAGCTGTGCTGATGATAGTGTTTTTATGTAGTAATTTAGTCTTTGGGGAAATTACTCTTCTGTGAGGTTTTAAAGAAAAAAGTGAACTGTTTTAGTTAATGTTCAACTCCACATAAAAACAACTCAAATGGAGGAAGACGAAGCCGACTGATATAAAAATGGAATCCTTTGTTGCCCAGTTCAAAACAAATTCTGTTGTAAATTTTGAACTGGCTAACAAGGCAGAGGAAAGCTTTGGCAGAATAACACTGACTTGTAAATGCTACAGGCTCTTCTCCTAAAGCATTCTAAACCAAAAGCAGTGGGTGCAAATACCGTAGAGTGTCTTCTCAGACTGTAAAGAGACAGTGATATCCTTATGGGTCCTCTGAGAGAATAGTTAGAGGAGTGCTTTAGAATTACAGCTATTAATAAAACTGCTGGAAATTTTAAGGATGAGTAGGCAGAAAATCTTCTGTATTCATCAAACTGAGGATGAGAATTTGGCAAATGTGAAGAGGGAGCAAATTTAGACATGAGGAGGTTATATAAAGGGAATATCCAGATAAACTGGGATAAACTGCTGGAAAAACAATATTCTAAGCACCTTTACAAAAGCTCTTTAAATGAGTACACATAGATGCTTTTGAATTTTTTTTTTTGTATATTTAGAAATAAATATGGCTAGAAAAGAGGCCTCCCCCTAACTACAAATTTGAAAAAAAATGCCGATTGGTTTCTTCTACTTGCACACTAGGATTAGAGCATCACATTACAAGGTAAATCTTATTTATTTTCCTTTCTTCATGTGCATGATTATGAACTTGCTTGCAAAGTAGTCTTTCTTCTAATTCATATAACAACAGCTTTCTGGACATTTGGGATTTGGGTCATGGATACTGTGGATTTTAGAGTAGGGATTTATAACTGGGAGATGGCTTGCTTTCATCTGATTAGTCAATTCCCATAAATAAAAGGATAAAAATGGCGCAGGAGAGCTTTGTGAGAGAGATGAACACACGGCGCTGTGCAAGCCTGCACGATGACAAGGTGGAGGGAGCAACGTCCCTATTTGGCAGATACATCCAGCAGCCCATGTGCACATTTCAGTTAATATACAGACCTATTGAAGATGATATGTATGTTTATCTTGGAGCAGACACAAATACGATTTTTAGGGAAACTCAAATGGCAAAAGCTAAAATTACTGTTACCACACAATTTCTGATAAGGTGATTAAAATTCACATGGAGAGCTCAAACTTTAGCCATGAGTGTTTTACTAGCTAAGTAATTTGCCGGAGATGGAGCAGCAAATTGACTGGTCTGTCTCCTGTAGAGCTTGCATGGTTCTCTAGTCGTAGAAACAATTTTGTAATCAAATGGCCACAGGAATGACAATCAGAGACTATGTTAGAATGAAGAGTAATCCTGAGACAATCTGATCTACAGAATCTTCTTAGCAAATAACATTTTCAATGAAACCTCAATATAAAAGGCAAACAAAAGTGACAGGTGGACTCCTCAGTTGAATTAAATCTTCATTATTGGGCAGAAATTAGTCTTTGTTCACAGACTGCTTTCCTACGTTCACTGGATCCTGTGGCTCACTGGAGCTCAGAATAAACCCCCAGGATTCTTCTTCATGTATACAAAAGTTGTATATACCAAGCCACCTTGCCCAAAGGTCAACAGGTAGACGGTGGCAGTGGCAGGCCAGAGCCCTGTCCTGTGTTCCTCACACCATCACCAAAGAAGTCAACTTAGTTGGCAACTCCCTGATTAAATGAAAATGTGACCACCTTCTCTCTTTCTTGGATTCCACTGAGCCAATTCATAACCTTTGTATTCTTGCAGTATTAAAATGATAGTCTGGACAAAAACATAGATCTGGAAAAGTTTATTATTAAGCATATTTGCAAGATCTTTTCTGACCCACCTCCTAGAGTAATGAAAATAAAAACAGAAATAAACAAACGGGTCCTAATGAAACTTCAAAGCTTTTGCACAGCAAAGGAAACCATAAACAAGATGAAAAAACAACCCTCAGAACGGGAGAAAATATTTGCAAACAAAGCAGCAAAGGATTAATCTCCAAAATATACAAACAGCTCACGGAGCTCAATATCAAAAAAAATCCAATTAAAAATTGGGCAGAAGACCTAAATAGACATTTCACCAAAGAAGACATACAGATGGCCAAGAGGCCCATGAAAAGATGCTCAACATCACTAATTATTAGAGAAATGCAAATCAAAACTAATTATTAGAGAAATGCAAATCAAAACTACAAAACTGCAAATCACCTTACACCAGTCAGAATGGCCATCATCACAAAATCTACAAACAATAAATGCCGGAGAGGGTGTGGAGAAAAGGGAACCCTTTTGCACTGTTGGTAGAAATGTAAATTGATGCAGCCACTATGGAGAACAGTATGGAGGTTCCTTAAAAAACTAAACATAGAACTACCATATGACCCAGCAATCCCAAAGTACTGGGCATATACCCTGAGAAAACCATAACTCAAAAGGACACATGTAACCCAATGTTCATTGCAGCACTATTTACAATAGCCGGGACATGGAAACAACCTAAATGTCCAATGATAGATGAATGGATAAAGAAGAGGTGGTACATGTATACAATGGAATATTACTCAGCCATAAAAAGGAATGAAATTGGGTCATTTGTAGAGATGTGGATGGACCCTGAGTCTGTCATACAAAGTGAAGTAAGCCAGAAAGAGAAAAACAAATATCGTATACTAACGCATATATGTGGAATCTAGAAAAATGGTACAGATGAACCTATTTGTAGGGTAGGAATAGAGACACAGATGTAGAGAACGGACATGTGGACACAGAGGGGTAAGGGGAGGGTGGGACGAATTGGGAGATTAGGTTTGACATAAGTACACTACCATGTGTAATATAGATAGCAGTGGGAACCTGCTATATAGCACAGGGAGCTCAGCTCGGGAGGGAGGTCCAAGAGGACGGGGATACAGGTATACATATAGCTGATTCATTTCACTGTACAGCAGAGACTAACAACATTGTAAAGCGATTTTACTCCAATTTTAAAAAAAAAGAATATTTGCTCTTTCAAGACCCCCCATTTCAATTTCTACCCTAGACCCAGTTCATTGCTTGTTCAAAAATGGTATGAAACTTCAGGCTTCATTCAGTCTAGAGTTGAGAGACCTGTTAGGATACAATCCTAAAGCATGAGAGACTTATGAAGTACAAAGATGGATTGCATTGCAATAACTGTAATGGACAAAGTGGACAAGTGAAGAGGAAAACAGTAAAGGACATTGACATTTCTTTGGATCAATGAATGAAAACCTTCCAAACAAATTTTTTTGGTAACGTTCTATTTGTTTGTTCCCTTTAACTTTTTTCACCAAGTGTTCACAGAACAACTGTGCTGTGCTAGTATCAGTTATTACCTCGGAACAAACAGAGTAATGTTTGGAGTGTGATTCACCCCATGAAGTCCACTTCCTTTCAGTGATACTATCTTGTGATCTGTACATTTAAGCTAGGAATAACCTTGCCCCAGTTATTCAGTGTTTGAATTCTGTGAATGAATGGGAATGGGATTTCATGCTGGATTTGCTTCAGTACTGCAAAGCTCTTTCCTGAAGTTACCTTATTCTTTCCCTTCAAGTATCATATCACAGCAAAACCCAAGGGAGGGGCATTCCTGACAGATGGTTCAACCTGAAGCAATCATTCAGCCCTTGGACAAATACTAATTGTATACCTACTATGTGTCAAGCACTCTTGTAGGTCTTGGGCACAGAGTGGTGAACAGGACAGACCAAGTCCCCTTCACTGTGATGCTTACAAGCTCATGTGGGATACAGAAAATAATAAGTAAACAATAATAAGCAAGATGATTTCCACTAGTCATAAGTATTATGAGAGAACATAAAAACATAGAAATGTTGTGTACAACTAAGCGTGGAGACTGGATACCATGATTGACCAGACAGGCGCTCTCCAAGGAGGAGTCACTTAACCTCAGGCAATGAGGAGGGCCTCCCAACTCCCAATATCTTCAGAGTAAAGCCCTGGGATCTTATATGACCTCAAGTGAGAAAACCACACATATTTCTGCCCAAGGGGCAAGTCTACCGTCTTTTTAATGGATGGCCAGACTTCCTAAGGACTGACACACTAACAGTGAGGAAAGGCAGGGCAGCTACTGGAGACAGAAGCCACACTGTGATTTAGTCCTGTGGTGAATGGTTCCTACTTTGAAGGTTCATCCGCAGTAGCATAATCGCACGTTAGTTCCAGGAGAAAGCAGTGTGAAGTGGCCTGGAGCGCCAGGTAATGGGCAGGAAGCCGTGGGCTCCTACGGTGGGAAGCTGTTTACTCTCTCCCCAGGAGGACACAGGGTTAGACACAGTTAAGTCTGTAATCATTACCAGCCAGATCAACACGTTCTAAGTGACTTGCTTTTGTCATTTTTCCCCTAACAGTGGTTCAATGGCCTGTGAATGTTTGCTTTCAGAAGAAAAGAATTTTTTTTTAATTTCAATAAATCATTCATGGTCAAAGGAAGCTTTTGTTACTTCAGCGTCTACTCCCCTCTCATTCATATTGCTCAACAAAACTGAACAATTTTTATGTGATGCAGCCGCTGTTTAGCTCAGACAAAAACTGCTGGAAAAAAACTATCCTAAGTATGTTTTAACCCCCAGTTGATACAGTTGCTGGGAATGTGTATTATTGTTGTCTCAAGAGCTGAACTTTCTCAGATCCTAAAATTATGACTATTTCCAAAAAAAAAAGCAATCCATGCTTAAGACAGACCTTAAGAGATGTACGAAATGTAAGACACAGCTTCTTTAAGGAACTGAAAGCTTACCTGAAGAACCAGTGAGAAGACACAATCATAGGTAGCAACATAAGTGTACAAAATTAAGGTATACTGTTAGATACAAACTAAAAGGACTGAGAGGTTAAGCGGGCCAGCAGAAGAGGCTAGAATCAGCAAGTGGTGCTTGATGGGAGAAGTAGGACCTCAAGAAAGGGGAGGATCTGGACAGCAAGACAGTCAAGTATTTCAAGTGATGGGAGTAACAAGGAACACGCCCAGAGCTGGGCACGTGTGGGAACAATTTCACAGGACAGGGTGGGGATGTGAACAAATGCAGCTGTGTTTCGTTTGCAGAGCTGTCGGGAAATGGTCACACCTCTGTTGCACCACGCCTACAATGGGCACAGCAAGTTTTATCAGCTACAGATGACTAACTGAAGAATTTTGTAAGACTACGGCTCCAATTTATTTTCTAGGCTCCTTAGTGGATGTAAGCAAATTGTGGATGATTTGTACATATTGGTTGTATTGCTTGTAATTTGAACAGTATCTTGATGACTCATGGAGTATGGGGAGTATTTGAATATGAAGATTGCCAAAAAAACATCCTGCCCCCACACAACATTACTGCAAGGTCATTGAGACAACACCACAAATAGAAAAGCATCTCAAGACTTACTAAGTTCTGCTCATGAATACCTCAGAGAGAAATGATTGTCATTGCTGACCCCCTATGCATTTTTGGTGCATTTCTCAGAGAAGACAAGGCAGTCACCCAAGTTACTTTATTTAATATCCTAGCAAAATTAAGGGTTCTTAAATTGTACTTCATGCTTTTTATATTTATACATACGTATGTGTGTGCATATACATGCACACACATTTCAACCTATAATCTTACATCTTTGAAGTCACTGTAGAAATTCCATCTGTCCCAATATTTGTTTATCATATTCACTCAATCCAAAGTTCCCCTTCAGTTACAGATTAACTCCTACCCAGGAAATATTTTTACAATATGAATGCATACATCTGAAGACAATAGGCTTCTTTCTCCCTTATGGCTTGAGTCACTCACGACTGAGTGCCTTTGAGAATTCTAGAAACCCACAAATCTGAATTAGTCCTGGGTCTTAAAGAGAGAATTAGCAAAGTCCAGCCTCTTGGGTTAAAGACCCCAACAGAAGAAACTGGAATCCCTTTCAAACCATAATGAGTGTGACTAGGACCTCTGGTGGCCAAATTTGTCTCTGCCTCCCTGTCCAGGCCCTGGCATTTTTGTAGGAGCCTTATTTCTTAGTTCCAACAAGAACAAGGGCTATCGTGAGACTTCTTGCAGCCTCCCTTTCCCCACCTTCCCCAGAACAACCACACCCTTGATGTTAACATATATTCCCATTGAACTGTAGGGCCTACAAAGAAATTCTGCTTTGTGGCTGAGAAGACAGATTTCTCTGAAGTAACTTAAAACCATCAAAAACACTATACACCTAGAAAGCACTATGGGGAGTTCTAGAACCTCCCCAGAGTCTCACATCCAATTTTGATTGGGACTTCCCTAGACAAATTTGAAGGAAATCATCAGATCTACAGAAAACATCTGTACATTCATTGTGTAGAGTGGATTGGCCTCGTTTATCAGCACACTTCTGGATTCAGGGAATATTAAAACACTTCGGTTCTTCTTAAAAATAAAAGCATTATTCAGCTTTATATATTTGTCAATATAATCATAAAAAGTGCAGACCTTGGGGCTTCCCTGGTGGCGCAGTGGTTGAGAGTCCGCCTGCCGATGCAGGGGACGCGGGTTTGTGCCCCGGTCCGGGAGGATCCCACATGCCGCGGATCGGCTGGGCCCGTGAGCCATGGCCGCTGAGCCTGCGCGTCCGGAGCCTGTGCTCCGCAACGGGAGAGGCCACAACAGTGAGAGGCCCGCGTACCACAAAAATAAATAAATAAATAAAAAGTGCAGACCTTTTCTGTACTCTGAACTTTTTTTTTTTCTAGATTTCAGTTTCTTCATCTAAAAAACGGGGATAAAAATAATAATACCTACGGCACAGGGTTACTGTTATAATGTAATGAGTGTTAGGTTTTGTAATGGTGCTTGCCACATCATCACTCAAAAAATAGGAGCTGCTGCAATGACGATGATGATTCCTTAATTTATACATTCCTCTTCTCTCCACCTCTCAATGTCCACACACATGTTCTCAATTAACATGGATAAACTGTTAATCTGGCCAGAGAGAGAATAAGATTCTTGACAGAATCTGCCATTCAATAGGTTACTTCCAGGCGGCTTGCTCAAGGTCAGGGATGCAGTTGGAGTTTTATCGTGCTTTTGGCGCCTGATGGGGCTGACAGGAAGTGGGTTCTTTGATTAAGACGTCTACCATTTGTCAGCAGTTTTCAAAAAGATCCTGCACTCAAGTGAATTTGTATTTTATTCTATGGATTTAAAATCATAGACTGCAGAAGACAGAATTTAAACGCCTTTTGGGTCTTTCAAGAACACAGAGTAACTGGCAGGTCTCTCCTCTCTCCCTGTCCTCCGTAGGTTAACCTCAGAGCCACAGACGGCAGGCTCATGCGCCAGTTGCTCCTCATTAACGAGAGCATTGAGTCCATCAAGTGGATGATTGAAGAGAAAGCCACCATCACCAGCCGAGGCAGCAGTCTCAGTGGCAGCCTGTGCAGCTTACTGGAGAGTCAGAGCACCTCCTTATATGGCAGCTACAACAGCCTCCATGATGGCAGCGACGGGCTCGATGGCATCTCTGTGGGGAGCTACCTGGACACTTTGGCAGACGATGTCCCAGGCCATCAGACCCCCTCAGACTTGGACCAGTTCAGTGACAACTCAGTCAAAGGGGACTCACACGCACTGCACAAGCGTCCCAAATTGGATTCTGAATACTACTGCTTTGGCTAATGACCCAGTTTTTTGCATGGGATTGGTGTGCAATTAACTTGTATTTATCCTTCTTCTCCGCTGCTATATTTTTGGTGTGATTTTTTTAAAATATGACAACCTTTTAAAAAGAAGCTTATTTTGGACGGCTTGATGGTATTTCTGTTGCTCCTAGTATTTCTCACCTGGACTGATTAATCTTTGTCTCTCTTATGTCTCTATTTTTATTTATTACAGTGATTTTTCTCCCTTCTTTCACAGTGGCACAAATAAGGTAGGGGGAAAAGAATAAGCAATAATTATGTTTTTGCTTCTGTTTTCAGGGCAAGGGGTCAGGGATTACAAGATAAACTTTGCTAAATTTTACAATAAACCAAAGTCTGATAGTAGCTAATTTTGTTGCTTGTATTCTTAAATGTTTCAGAGATTCATTTTCCAGAAGACACTGAGGTTTATTACTGTTTGTATGTTGGGTTGAACAAAATGCTCGGGACAAAGCTAGGCATTATTTCTAGGCCACAATGTCCTAGCGTGAAGTCAACAATACTGTTAGTCACACACTTCTCATGACAATCATTTGGAAGCCCCAACTCTATGCAATCTGTTCAGTTAAATTTGCTGTTCATAGATCAGCATTTTGTCATCAGTGATTCTAACTCAAGCTGTAGACTAAGTTGTGTAATGATATATATGATTCTCCCAAATTTCAAAGAATAATTGAGATTAGGTATGGAGGTGATTAGAGGTTAAGGTGTCCTAAATTTAATTGTATTTTAGATTTTGTTGATGCTTACTGCATGCATTTTACAATTCTAGGATATATAAAGACATAGATGCACACAATGGATGAATGAATGGATGGATGGATGGATGGATGGATGGATGGATGGATGGATGGATGGATGGATGGATAGAGTGGGAAGTAGAATCACTATTCCCTTAAGAAGTCTAATAGTCTAATAGATTCTTTCATCCTGGGATGGGTAAATAATCTCTTAATTTTCTGAAATGACATCTGAAAATATCACTCGTACTGAACATTTAGTTTTGATGTAATATTATTAATCCTCTACATTTCTTTTACCTTGATGATTCCTAGTGAGTGAATCTTATTGAGATTTCAAGCTGTTCTTTGTAATGATATAGGTTTCTGCACTAAACACTTGACAACAGGAATCAAAAAGTCTTTCTACTTGTAACTTTAAAATGCCTATACTTAAGAAATGATTTTCCCCAGATTTCCTTTGTTATTATACGTATTGCATACTTGTCACATTTGTTCTTTCCAGGTTATATATTATTCAATTTCCAATTAATATAGACCCTGTAGGTTTTTTACAGTAGTCCTTTTTTCGTAAATTGCTGATAAAATCCTCATCAACAACAATCTCATGTCAGGATTGTCTCCGTTCTGTGTTTGAGGAAAATGAAACATGTAGAAAGTAGGTAACCGGGTCAAATCTCCCAGTAAGTGTCAAAGCTGGCACTTAAACAGGAGCCTGTCTTATTCTAACAGTAAAACTTGGTACCTATAGTAGTAAAATAATAACGTATGGATGAGAATGCAAACTTAACCCCTGACAAAAATAAAATGAGCAATCATTTTTCTTCCAAATCAGTAGGACCTACATTTTTGAATATGAGCTTTCTGAGCCCTTTCTTGAAATCACATGTCCAGTCAGTGATGTGCTTATAGGTAAATCAGGGAGTTGGCCACATGCCATCTATTCCTCATCTATTTCCCCCTTTCTACTTTCTTTCATTTTAAACTTAGTAAAGGCTGGTGGGTTGGCTATTTTATTTGTTTAGTTTTAATCTGGAATTAAGCCAAGCAATTTGTAGCACAGGTTTTTTTTTTTACCATATTAAAATCCAAGAGCATGCATTATGATCTAGTAGATAAAACATCCTTAGAACCAAGACTGAAGAATTTCAAACAGAGGGTAATGACATATGTAACTGTATGTCTATAGCACTGCAAGGAGAACATTTCCAACAAGAGAGAAGTGAGCAGACAGCAAGACTACACGAGGCTTCGAGGCTAAATTCTAACCTCTTCAAACCCTGAGATTTGTCTAGAACAAGCCAGGCACAGGAAAGATGATTTCTGTCCTCAGATCACTGTTTCAGATTGTAAATGCAATCCGGCCAATTTCTTTCACACCCTCCTTTTACCAATCAGCTTCCCCTGCTATCTGTCCATCCTACGCCCGCTATAAATTTCTTCCCTATACAAAGGAAATGAACAGGCATGAGTGAATGTGTAGAACAGTTTTCATGTATGCATCTTATTTTAAGGGACCTATAATGAACACTGGAAGAACACTTGAGAACTGTTTTTTGGCTCTATAAATTTCACTGTTGCATGTGCTTTACAGCTATTCCTATTTTTTTTTTGTAAAAGATACCAAATATAGAGTCTATAATTTAGACATATGGAGTAACATATAAGCCAACAATGTTTTGATAGTTGATTTTACTAAGAGGAGGGGAATATGCAACTAAACACTAATTATTGACATATTCATTGGTCTCAAGAGAATGAATGCATTTTCAACTAAAAAATTCCCATAACAAATCTATGACCTGGAGCGTTTGATATTTGATCTCTGTCAGTACCACGAGGAAATGGGGTAAAAAGTTGAAGTGCCTTCAAACTATTCTGCCTGCACTGAGTTGTGTTCTCCCAGAAAAATGGAATTTTCCTCAGCTGCAGTAACCTCTCCGTTTTATGGACTTGTCTGTTTTATACTGGGGAGAAGATAAGATAATTGGAGGTAAGGAATTTAGACAATTTAAAGCTATTACATTTCTGGAGTTTTGAAAATAAAGGAACTCAAAATAACCAACTTAGAAGTCTTAACTTCAAAGAAACTTCAGTATTTATACTATGTCAGCCCCAAATTGCATAGCATCAAGTTCTAGGTATTTGCCAACCTTTAGAAATGCAATATGATCCTTTGCTGCCGGGTGAATTGTAAAGACACTTGGAGCTCCACGAATAATGTCAATCAGGCATTTTGATCCCCAATCCCATCAAAATACAATCACCACCATGATGCCCAAATAAATGGTTGTTTTGAGGTCCTCATCTCATTGATATCTCAGCAGCAGTTGACACATTTGATCACTGCTTTCTTTCTTTTTTTTTTCTTATTTTATTTCTTTATTTTTTGGCTGCGTTGGGTCTTTGTTGCTGCACGCGGGCCTTCTCTAGCTGTGGCGAGAGATGGCTACTCTTCGTTGCAGTGCGCGGGCTTCTCATTGCAGTGGCTTCTCTTATTGCGGAGCACGGGCTCTAGGTGCACAGGCTTCAGTAGTTGTGGCTCGCGGGCTCTAGAGCGCAGGTTCAGTAGTTGTGGCGCATGGGCTTGGTTGCTCCGTGGGCATGTGGGATCCTCCCAGGCCAGGGCTCGAACCCATGTCCCCTGCACTGGCAGGCAGATTCTTAACCACTGCGCCACCAGGGAAGCCCCGATCACTGCTTTCTTGAAAGACTGTCTCATTTGGCTTCCAAGGCATCCCTCTCTCTTGGATTCCCTCATTCCCCACTGCCTGCTTGTTAGCATAACTGTTGCGGCTTCTCTTCATACTCCTGACCTCCACACACAAGAGTGTCTCTTGGTTCAATTCTGGTACCACTTCTTTTCTGAAATTATTCCCCTGGGGATTTCATCCAGTTCCACAGCTTTAAATGTCATCTACATGCTGAGATTCCTCAAAGTATATCTCTAGGCTCAGTCTCTCCCCTGCACTCTAGCCTCCTGCATCTATCTGACCCCACGGCATCTCTACTTGATGTCTGATAAGCATCTCAATCTAAACATAACCAAAATTGAAATTTTGCTCTTGTTCTGTAATCTTCCCCAGTTCGGTGAAGGATGGCTCTAATTATCAAATGCTCAGCCCAAATCCTTGAAGTCGTTTCTTAAGTGCTCTCTCTCACACCATATCTACCATATCCAATCTGTCATGTAAATCATATGTGTTCTACCTTAGAAATATATCCAGAATGAGCTATAGATTTTCATAGTACCCCTGTTACCACTCTAATCGAGTCAGTGTCACTTCTTCCTGGGACTATTTCAATAGCCCTGTCTTGTTTCCTGGCTTCCACCCTTACTTCCCCACAGTTAATATTCAACATAGCAAACAGTAATCTTTTAAGAAACAAGTCAGATTTTTTGCCAGCCTCTGTACCAACCCTTTAATGTACTTCCATCTCTAAGCATAAACTAACTCTTTAGCACAGACTACAAAATCCTATGCAATCTGTAATCTTTCTAACCTGTCTGACTTCATCTCGTACCATTCTCCACCCTCTCTCATTGTGAGCCTCATTTACATCTTTACTATTCTTTAAAAATCTCAAAGTCTGCGCTTCCCTGGTGGCACAGTGGTTGAGAGTCCGCCTGCCGATGCAGGGGACACGGGTTCGTGCCCCGGTCCAGGAAAATCCCACATGCCGCGGAGCGGCTGGGCCCGTGAGCCATGGCCGCTGAGCCTGCGCGTCCGATCTCAAAGTCTATGCAAGTCCTTACCTCAGAATCTTTGCACTTCCCATTTCCTCTTTCTGAAATGTTCATCTCCTGAATGTTCTTAAGTTTTGATTCCCCAGTTCTTTTTGGTCTCCAACCAAATGGCAAGAGGACTCCTTACATAGCACACCTGGAACATGCTGCCCTTACCCTGGTTTATTTCTCCTCATATCATCACTTGATACATAATTTTTGCATGTACTCTCTGCTTCCCCACACTAGAATGTAAGGTCTTTGAGAACAAGACCTGTGTTTTGTCCACCACCATATGCTTCCAGACTCCTATTACTCCCCGAGACACGTGCATATGCGCGCGCGCGCGCGCACACACACACACACACACACACACACACACACACACACACACACACACACACACACACACACACACACACACACACACACACACACACAGAGTCAGCTCTGGGGCTGCAGTATGTATGACCAGTCCTATGAAATCACCTGGATAAAGTGAGGACTCAACAAGTATTTGTCGAATGAATGAATGAATGAGGGAATGGGTGACTGAGTGGCTGCATGAACAGGCAGACATATCCTTAGAGACTGCTTCCTAATCCAGGATGCTGAATGCTTCCAAAGAAAGTCATTTGGGACTTTCCTACTGAGCGCTCCATGACAGAGCCACACCCTCTAATTTTCCTCTAAAGTGTCTTACAGTAGACACAAAATAAATTTTTTTTTGACTAAAGCAATTATTAGTTTTCTGAGTGCCTTCTAGGTACAGGCAATAACTGTGCTAGGATCAGGTGATAAAAAATGGAAGAAGGTACCAACCATGCTCTCCAGGAACTCATTTGTGTAGCACATTCTTTGGTAGGAAAAAATAATGGCCCACCCCCTCCATCTCCCAAAGATGTCGTATCCTAATTCCTGTAACCTGTGAATGCCTTACGTGGCAAAAGTGACTTTACAGATGTGATTAAGGTAAGGATCTTGAGACGGGAAGATGTCCCTAGATAAGGAAGGGGGGAAGAGCTTAATCAAAAGGGAACTGGGACTTGATGAAATAGGAAATTCTTAGCTATCTAGATTGCAAAAGACACTACAATTAGGAGATTCACTGTTGAGAAAGAGTGTTCTGGTGGGAAAACCAAGAGTGTGTCTGGACAACCTTTTCCTAATGCCTCAAAAAAATCCAAAGGTCAGAGTATTCAGTCACAGTGAGGACTCTTTGAAGAGATCAGGCATGTGACTCATGGATCCCCTCAACCATGCCAGCAGAAGCCAAAAACAGAGATGAAATTCTCTAAGAAAGGCCTGTGGAGGGGCTTCTTATCTAAGGTATTGAATTCCTGTGACATACACAGGAGACTCATAACGTCCTTGATAATTTTATACCAGCAAAACCATTGCCATCTTGGACTGAAAGGGATAGAGAAGTCAAAATGAAAGAGCCATAGGAACCCCAAAATTCCATAGGGAGGAGACAGGCTGATAAAGCTATTCAGCTGCAAATACATGTTACCCTTGGTGGAAAAGGGAGGATGGCTCCAAGGGCGGAACCTCAACCTCAGAGGGAGGAGTCACAAGCCCAGAGGACAGAGCTGACGACCACAGAGGATATTCTCAGGCCTTGAAACCTAACACTCATGTTTCAGCTGCATTTTAAAATTGCTTGAGAATGGTGAGCCCTATTTTTCTTTCCCTTCTTTTTCCCCCCTTTTGAATTGAAATGTCTCTGACTGTTATTCTATACCTGCCCCACCACTCTATTTTGGGAGCAAGTAATTTGTTTCTTGAGTTTCACAGGTTTGCACATGGAGAATTGTGCCTTGGGAATGGATGATACCCAAGCCACACCCATATCTGATTTAGATGATTTAGCTGAAGAAATGTGGGACTTTTGAGGTGATGAGATGCTGTGTTGAGTTGAGGCATTTGGGAATGTTGAGATGGAGTGAATGTAATTTACATATGAGATGGACACACACTGCAGGGGGCCAGAGAGCAAACTTTGTTATGCAGTGTGATGACCCCCAACAAAGCTGTCTACCTCCTCATCTTCAAAACCTGTGAATATGTTACTTAACTAATACAATGCCTCTACCTAAGTCTTTCTCTGCTGTAGTTCTGCACTTGTTTTTATTACCCAATAAGAAAGTAGATACCTCAACAAGAAAGTTCTGGGCTAAATTATAAGAGAGGGTACAATAGGATTTGGCCAGCTACCCAGAATTTTCACAAACCATGTCTTAAGACAATTCATGTGGGACCAAACTCCCATTCCTTTTGACTTCATGAATAAATATGATGAGTGCTAATAAATATGCTTGGGCTCCTAACAGCTAAAGTGACACCACTTGAAACCTCCACTCTGGGAAGAAGCCCTAAATGTCAGATCTTCCTAAGAAGCACTTAGGACACTTTGGCGGGGGGGGGGGGGGGGGGGGGTGGTGACTTGAACCATATTACATGAACTGGTCAGCATGTGCTCTGTAATCTCCCTACCACACTGGTAAACGGGAGATCAGCCATCTTTTAAAACTGGGTTTTTAATTTCAACAAGATAATTCTCATTTGCTTATTTCCTCAGTGACTCTTATGACTCATTCAGAGCTACCCTTCATCTTGAAGTGTTTGTCATTAGATGGCCATTTGTTTGAAGAGTGGTTGAGTTTCAAATACGTTTTCTGTACTGTCAAAATGGATATTATAACAATACTTATAATTATTAGTTTCAATAAAATGCATTTGTAGCCAATAATATTGCCTCCGTTTCTCCATATTTTAAACACCACCTGAACCACAGCCAAAAAATTTTAAAAATCTCTAAAATATTTTTAGCTTTTTGTCTTGCTCATATAAGAGCTTATAATCTAAGGAGGAATGAAGACAATTACAATACAGTATGACAGTTGCTGAATAAGAAGCATGCTCTAACGTGGAAAGTGGTATTGTTGAATTAATGTAAAATCTGTAAAATATATCCTTGGGAAATATCAAAAGTATTATTTTAGGGAGATTTATTTTATTTGTTTTCTCATTACAAAGGGAGACATAGTATAATTCAATTATCTGTGCATAAATCTTTCCACTATTAAATCGTGTTTAATCTTGGACCATTTTCCAAGAGAACTATTTAAGATAATGCTAATAAATTGGTGGTTTGGAGTTTGTCAATAGATTCCTTGCTAACACAGCATCTATTTGTTACTTGTTCCAAGGGGATAGGTTTATTTAACAGAATCAGAATAAAAACTAAAGAGAATGAGAATACCTATTTCCATGATTACTACCAGATGCTGAATACCAGAAACTGCATCTCATGGAATTGAGAATATTCTTCTGCTGAGGGCTGTCTAATGACCATGGGTACAGTAGCAAATCCATGCTATTTCGAACCCAGCTAAATCTCTAAATAAATTACTGAAGTTCATTCAAATAGTAATGGTCAGATCTAAGATTCTAACTTAAGCATTACAGACTCCAAAACTTACAGCGTGCAGATTATAGCACAAAAATATTATGCTTAACTCAAAGTACCTCTTCTTGGCCTGAGATGTACCAAAATAAGATTTGTCTGCATATAGTTATATTTATAGCTAACATGTATTGTTATGGTCCAATATCATGCTATCTATGTTTTCCAAAGCAGAAGAAGGATTTCTCAGAGTAAATATGGAAATATAATAGTGGTATGAAGCAAGGAGAGAAAAGGAATTAGAATTAGATTTGCACAGGGTTTTAATTCCTTGCACAGCAGGATATAGTTTCTGTTTGGATTTGGTTGACTGGTACATCCATCTCACACTATTTCTAGGCAACCACAGTTACCACTGCTTAAATGTTTAGCAGAGCATTCCCATAAATGCTAAACAACACTCTTTCAAATCTTGTCACCTATTATTCTGGATTATTGTGTAGCATGCTTAACCTAAGGCCTGGCTAAGCCAAACCAGAGCCAGTGCTGGGATCCTATGACATCCACCTGTATTTATGAGTGCTAGTTAAATTCCAAACATTGCCTCAAGTTGGCATTCCTTCAAGTCATTAACATCATGCCTGTTTGTCCGACGTGGGAGAAAGAATTGTCAAAGCCTGTGTTATTTCACTCTTTACTAATGAGGGATCGTGTACCAATAGAGAAATGCTTCATTCTTGATGTTTTTAAATTATTCTCAGAGTAATTTACTACAATTATTTTTACATCAGCCAAATCCACCTATAAATCAAATATAGTTTTAGCTATTAACTCTGCATTTTTTCCCTCTCATGCAAAGGAATATACGTGAGAAGTCAGGAGACCTCCTACTCCTTAATAACTGATGCATTCCAGCTCCTTATCACTTTCCCTCCCCTCAAAGCATTATCTTTGTGTTTTTTTAATTGAAGATTCTTTGCAAATTTACTAGTGATGACTCTCAAACCATCTGAAAATTTTGTCCCTCACAAAAAACGAACTGAGGTGACTATATTCTTCTGGACCCTCAAAGATCTGATATTTTTTTTAATTCAGAGATTATATGATGATGGATCTTGAAGGGCTGCTAGAGGGCATGAAGAATAATCTATCATTTTGCAAATAAGAAAAATGAAGCATTCTTAGGTAGCTTGTACCACATGACAGACAGTGTGGCCAAGTTGTCTTTCTGAATTATGTTTTAGAAAATGATCTGATCTACACTTGCTGCAAAGAATGAACGGCTTAAGGTTTTTTGAGGCAAAACAAATAAAAATAATGAATTCTACTTAAAACATGAATAATGTAATACAAAAGGGGAAAAGAAAGACATTTAAGAAGCAAAATGGCACAGTCACTAACCTACAATTAAGGGGTGGTATAAAGTGTAAAGACTCTGGTTTCAGAGTGTTTTCCTTCTGCCAATTACTAGATGTATGAACTTTGAAATAACTAACTTTACTTCTCTGTGCTTCAGTTTTCTCATTTGTAAAATGGACATAATGAAATCTGCCTCAGAATTGTTTGGAAAGGGCTTGAAATATGACCTAGCGCACAGAAATGCTTGATAAATTATGTTATTACCATTACAATAACTAGTTAAGAAAAGGAATATGTTTATAATGAAGAAAGAAGAAATTAAGGATGGATGACCTATTAATGGGCATATAATATAGGTACATATACTGTTGTATGACCAATCCAATAATCATTCCCAACTAACTTCTCTAATGACGACCCCTCCTGCAGAAGTTAAATAACCACCCTTGTAGCTAGGCATGGCCATGGGACAAAATTTTGGCCAATAAGTTGTGAGCAGAAATCTGACAAGTGTTTCTGGAAACCCTTTTGCTGACTTTCAGTTGTTTATATAAACCATTCCTGAACTCAGAACATTCTGAGCTTCTCATATCCTTATTTCCTATGGCAATTGTAAAACTCTTGCAAGAAAATGCATTAAAAGTGCAACTTGCATGTTAGGACTGTTAACACAAAATGCCAGCAGTGAATTAGACAAACTGAACACAGTTGTTTTTCTTTTGTCCTCAGGGTCACAGTAATACAGCTAATAATTCTGTTGTTGTTTTTTTTTTTTTAAAGCAAAACAAGCTTTTGCCTTTATAATACATGCTTTAGAGTAAGAGTCAAGTTTTCAGAATGATGGAAAGGTGCTAAATTCAGATTCTGCTTTTTTTCAAATTTAGTTTTTGGAAACCAATCAAGGTACACAGAGAATTATTTAGACATCAATATTTTCTGAAACATTGTTAATTTGCTGTCTCAAATTTCACTTGGAGCTATGTTTTAAAAACTGGAAAAGGAATATTTATATGTCACTTTTTTTCTTTTAGCTCCCTTACAGATTTAGTAACAGAAAACTCATGATTTACTTTGGTAGATTTATTATAGAATGAAAAACAAAGCCAATATAAATACGAATAGAGTTTAAAATGTAACTATACCTGACCCACTTTTCCTACTAGGTTTCTCCTATCAATCAATGAGAAAACAATCGTTGGCAAAATGATGGCTAGTGATACCACTTAGAGTCACATGTACCACTTATCATAGAGTACATTTTAATTCAGTGGGAGTTCAATGATTTATTTTTTAAAAATCTATCATGAATCTACATTCTTCCACATGTTTACTATGTATAGAACTTTGGAACATTAAAATTCTTGTGGATTTTCACATTTTTGTGGAGGCTTGTGTTCCTAAGAAGGAAAGTCTATCCTATTTCACATTATACTTAGATTCCCTTTGAAGAAGTAACTATAAAACACTTTTTATGTATAACTTCCCTTTAGTCATAGTTATTCTATAGTTATATACTCTTAACATATTCCACCTAAGAGCTTTCTATTGCAGAATAATTCCCTTACCTTAGCATTCATACCTACAGTTTTATCTGCCCATGTTAGCTTTGCAATGTAAGAGCACTCTTCCTTCCCAATGGGAGGAGTAAAAAGATCTAAGGGATAAACCAGATAATAGCATCATCACTGAAGATTTTCTTAATAATCAAAGCCAATAATAAAAATTTGCAAAACCACAAATCATGCTCAACAGCCAAAGTCAAAGGACCAGACAGTTAATCACAAAAAAAAAACACGTTAGAGAGCAAATCAGGATACAAAGCTATAAGTGTTAAATCTTGGTAAAGGAAACCAGGGGAAGAGGTTAGAGTTCAAACGGGGAAAAGGAGTAAACTCTCATCTGCTATGCAAAACACTGGGCAGTTCTAAAGACCAGCAAAAGCATGGCTCATGAGTGAGTCAAACTAGATAAATGAAGCAGGGAAAGGCCACACCCACTATTCTCACCTTGAACACTGGTCTGCCTATTCTCTGAGTATACCTTGAGAATACTATATCCATGTCTTTGCTTTTCCTTCCCCATGCTCAAGAATGCCTTTCTCTTTGTTCTCTGTCCATCCAAATCCATTCATCTTTGCAGATCTACCTTCTCCAGGTAGCAGTCAGCTTTACTGCAGTACTTACTGACTGTACCACATGCTTTGGAACTTAAGAATTTGCTATAATATGATGTGAGTATATGTGTATATGAGCGTATATATGTATATGTAATTTGATGGTAGAACCATAAATTTTTAGCTCCTCATTGCCTATGTTACATATTTCATAATATTCATTCTCAGTATATGTTCAACAGATATTTCTAGAATTAGTTGAAGTTTTATTTGTAAGCCCTACCAAATAAATAAAATTTCAGTCATTAAAATCAGTAGAAAAATTATTCATACCATCAATATATTACCATTATTTAAATTTTCTTCAATAAATGGTAAAAAAAAAAAAAAAAACGTGAGAAGAGAAATAAAAGGTATCAAAGAAAGAAACAATGGGAAGTTTTATAAACACAAAATTTAAATTCAGAACAGATTCAAAATTCAAAATGGATTAAAGACTTAAATTTAAGACCTGAAACCATAAAACTTCTAGTAGAAAACATAGGGAGTAAGTTCTTTAACATCTGTCTTAGTAATACTTTTTTGCCTATATCTCACCAGGCAAGGGAAACAAAAGCAAAAATATTGGACTATATCAAACTAAAAAGCTTTTCCACAGCAAAGAAAACTATCAGCAAAATCAAATGGCCACCTACTGATGGGAGAAGATATTTGCAAACTATATATCTGCTAAGGGGTTAGTATCCAAAATACACAAAGAATGCATACAACTCAACATCAAAAAAACGCTATTAAAAAGTGGAAGAGGGGGCTTCCCTGGTGGCACAGTGGTTGAGAGTCCGCCTGCCAATGCAGGGGACACGGGTTCGTGCCCTGCTCCGGGAGGATCCCACATGCCGCGCAGCAGCTAGGCCCGTGAGCAATGGCCGCTGGGCCTGCGCGTCCGGAGCCTGTGCTCCACAACGGGAGAGGCCATAACAGTGAGAGGCCCGCGTACCACAAAAAGAACAAAAACAAAAATGGAAGAGGATCTGAAGAGAAATGTTCCCAAAGAAGACATACAGATGGACAACAGGCACATGAAAAGATATTCAACATCACTAATCATCAGGGAAATGCAAATCAAAACCACAATGAGATACCACCTCACATCTGTCAGAATGACTATTATCAAAAAGACAACAAATAACAAGTGTTGGTGAGGATGTGGAGAAAAGAGCAGCCTCTTGAACTATTGTTAGAAATGTAAACTGGTGCAGCCACTATGGAAAATAATATGGAGATTCTTCAAACAATTAAAAATAGAACTACCATATGGTCTAGCAATTCTACTCCTGGGTATTTAATTGAAGAAAACAAAAACACTAACTAGAAAAGATATATGTACTCTATGTTCACTGCATCATTATTTACAATAGCCAAGATAGGGAAGCAGCCCAAGTGCCCATCAATAGATGAATGGATAAAGAAGACATCATATATTTATACGATGGAATATTAGCCATAAAAAGAATGAAATCTTACCACTTATGACAACATGGACAGACCTAGAGGGCATTATGCTAAGTGAATAAGTGAGAGAAAGACAAATACTGTATGATTTTACTTATACATGGAATCTAAAAAACAAATGAACAAACGTAACAAACCAGAAACAGAGTTATAGATACAGAGAACAAATAGGTGGTTCCAAAGGGGAAGGGGGTAGGGGGAGGGAAGAAATGGGTCAAGGAGATTAAGAAATACAAACTTCCAAGTTGCAAAATAAATGAGTCATGGGTATGAAATGTACAGTGTGGAGAATATAGTCAATAACTATGTCATATCTTTGTATGGTGACATATAGTAACTAGACTTTTCATAGTGATCATTTTGAAATGTACAGAAATATAAAATCACATTGTTTTGTAACAGGAACTAACACAGTATTGTAGGTCAATTATATTTCAAAAACAAACTAACAGATAAAGAGATCAGATTTGTGGTTACCAGGGGTCAGGGGCTGGGGGAGGGGGAATCAGATGAAGGCAGTCAAAAGGTACAAACTTTCAGTTATAAGTCAAGTACTGGGGTGTAATGTACCATATGACAAATATAATTAAATGTGGTTTATGTTATATATGAAAGCTGTTAAAAGAGTAAATCCTAAGAGTTCTCATCACAAGAAAAAAATTTTTTCTATTTCTTTTATTTTGTATCTATATGAGATGATGGATGTTCACTAAAGTTACTGTGATAACCATTTCATGATGTTGGTATGTCATTATGCTGTACATGTTAAACTTATACAGTGATTTATGTCAATTATATCCAAAAAAACTGGAAGAAAGAACTATGAAAACAGAAATAAAAGGTATAAAAGAAAGAAACAATGGGAAGTTATATAATATTGTGATTAGAAAAGCCAAAACTATCAAATAAAATTTTTAATTAATAAATAAGTTAATAAAATGAATGACTAGATCAGTAATTTTTAAATATATCATTTTGTTATATGCCAGAGTCATTTGAGAGATGTGCAAGGAGATATCCTTCACAATAAAAATATATAAAGTAATTAACAGTAATTCTAATGAGAAATTATTTGACTTACTGAAAAAACTATGAACCTTTCAGAAAGACAATATAAAAGTTGAAAGAATGGAAAGATATTATAAATGTGTAAATTTTTTCCAATTAATTTGTGTTTATGGAACTAAATAAGCAGGTGATATAGACTGCTGTAGAAGAAAAAAACAAACAGGATAAGAATTAAATCAAGTAGGGAAGAATGGGCAAAAATATGAGAGAATATATTCAGCCAGGAAGAAATTCCCTATCAGATAATAAACCTCTTTGGATCTAAAATAATTAAAACAGTGTATTGCTGGTACCAAAAATATATATATATATTCTGGAAGAAAATAGATAAAATTACACATAAAGATTTAATATTTACAAAAAGAAGCATCTGAAAATAATGGGAAAACAGTTTATTTAGTCAGTAACACTGAGATAACATGTTAGGAATTTGAAGACAAAAATCTCTTTTAGAGCTACAACTTATAGTATAAACCAAATTAATCCCATGTGCACTAGAGTGTCAGTTTTTAAAATAACCATAAGACAGCTAGAGAATAAAACATTTTAAATTTCAAACATATTGGATAAAAATCAGATATTAAAAAAATTTTAAATGTACATGTAAAAGGCTACAACTCTGAAATTTAGAAAAAAGATAGACTGAGAAAACTAATTGCAGCAAATAGAATAAAAAGAATATAACTACAGAAAGTAGCTCTATCGGGAAGCTCATCAATTATTTATTATTGTCTGGTGCTTGTGATCTTTATTTATGATTCATTTGAAATTATTTCAAATGAAATTATTCTATAAAGCAAGACTAATTGAAAATTCCATAGTTCCAGAAAAACTAGATAAGATAACCAGTTATTATTGAAACATAAGATTTATGCTTTCTTTCATGCTCTGAGATTGTCACAAAAGAATATCTTATCTCTAGCCGTGAAAAGACTTTTAAAAACACTAGTCAAAAGCTATCAGCACTAAGAATTATTTTTCTATCTGCACTAAGAATGATTGAATCTTTTTAACTTAGTGCCAAACACACTGTAGATACTCAATAAGTACATATTATATGATTTATACCATAAAAATATCCCACTTACAAATCATTTTCCAGAAAGCCTTTTGAAGTTGTTTGGTTAGTTTAAAAACACGTTTATAATTTGATTTTGTATAATATGACTTTGTAATTTGTAATAATAATGCTTTTTTACTCCTTAGATTGGCACAATTAGCATTTCGATTTGTACATTATTCACGTGTGGCTCTGCTTGGTTTCAGAATTAAACTCTAAGTTAAGTGGCTCTCACTGAAACTGCACTCAGGAGAGAATGTGTATGTCCAGCTGTTTATGCTTGCTTTCTTTTTTTCTTCTCTTAACTTACCAAGTTAACTGCCATTTTAGTCTAAATCAAATTCTCACAAAAGAACTGAAAACCTCCTTTTAACCCCAAGAGTCTAGTAGAATTTCTTGAACTTGTGAAGAGAAAAATATGCTTATATACAAATAAAAGAAACGATAGGAAGATGATTTCTGTGTGGTTTTATGAATTAAAATATTATCCTATTTTAAGATTTCTGACAAAACATACGATATATAACTAAACTATACTGGGTCAACACTCACACCTTTGGAAGAACAGCAAGAGAATGTGGGAAGATGAGAAACAGTTTTTGTGAAAACGAATCTAATCTTTCAAGCGGTCATTCACTCAACAAACACATTTATGATGTGCTCTAACTGAGGTGGGTGCTATGTTGGAGGTTAAGCTAACAAGGAAAAGGCATAATTTGATTTTGAACAGTTCACAGTCACATAACAATGATAAAGCATGATGAGTGCTGTAAGAATGTGACAGAAATCACAATAATAAAAAACACAGGTATCTGTCTTTCTCTCCACCTTCTAAGGATTATCATTTGTAAGCAAGGCCTGATTACATGGCTATTGTTTTTCTAAGGAGAGTCATGGCTGGAGCGGCAACACTGGTGAGCCCAAGGAGGCACTGACTAGCTTTGAGGTTAAGATACAAGTATCTGGGAAAAAAAAATTTAAGAATTGGTGAGAAGACTGGAGGACTGGTGACAATGATGGAAGGGAGACACTAGAGAACAACAGTCAACTTGCGATGCAACAGAGAAGTAGAGAAAAACTAAGAAAGAAAGAAGCTGTCATAAAGGGTAGATCATTAATTGGTAAAGAAAGAGGAAATCTATTTTAGGAAGTACTACTGGGTTCTATGTGGTGCAGCTGTTACGTAGCTAGTCAGACATGAGCAGGTCCTGCCCCATCCTGGATGGGTTATCCTCCACTTGGACACGTGATCAGAACACACCCAGAGATCCTCCCTCTTGTGGTCAAGGACCACCCCTAGATTTCCAGCCATATGAGGACCAAGCAAGACAAAACTGCCAGCACAGGTTGATGCAGGCACACCAAGACCTACAAGGTGACTCAAGGTAACCTGGGGTTCATTATGCCATACTTGTAATATATTAGCATTGTGGCTTTTGCTTTCCCCACACCCATCCCTACAGGTTTCACTTGGCTGCTTATGTGTTAGCACCTGTGCACTAGGAGAAACGTTACATAACCTAAGCTGTCCATCAACTTGTCAGTCAAATGATGCAAGACACAGGGAGGGACCGCCACTCTAAAAAACCCAACCCTACCCCATTGCAGGGCTGCTTCTGGTTTCCAGACAGCCTGCTCTCATCCTTTCTCCAGAGTGTAGTTATACTTCTGCTTAATAAAACTCTTGCTACTTAAAACTCTCTGCCTCTCAACTGAATTCTTTCCCTTGAGAGGGCAAGAACCAAGGAAATTATCATTCTGTCAGTAACACAATTCCTCCTCTGTGATATCAAAACTCTTTCCATAACAATGAAGGTTACTCTTCAATCCTTTTTTAGAAGGATTTTTTAGAAGGATTTGAGTGCTTCTCCAGAAGCACCTACATTTGAGATTGGACCTAAGGTTAGCTGAGTAGTTCAAGATGGCCTACAGCATTTGCTTGGAAGTTATGTTTGAAGTGTTATGGGATAAGAGAAGAAAAAGCCGCCTTACTCTGAAAATAGATGAGTGATGTATGGAAAAGACTTCATAAATGTAGTCTTTGAACAAAAACTTAAAGATGTCAAAAAAGGAGAACATGTGTAAAGGAAGGCTGATGAATTTCCAGTTTAAATGTAATGGGTGAAATTTGGGAAATCAGACATGACAAGACTAATGATGGCATGCAATAGGCAGTAAATAACATCATCTAAATTTCAGTACCTAAAAAAGCAGGAACCACTGTATTCTGATAAGAATCTCTAGATTTAATAGCCAGATTAAAGGAAATCTATGAAGAGCATGTTAAGGCACATGAAAGTGAAGTCACCCAAAACCAGGATATGGACAGTCTATAAAACAAAAGGCCAGGCTTCTCTAAAACAAAAGAAAGAAAGAGGGAGAACTGTCAAAGAAAAAAAAAAAAAGATTTAAGAAAAATAAGAGCCAAATACAATATATGGATCTTGTTAAAGCTAAGTTGACACAAACCAATGGGAAAAAAGTTTTATTTGAGAAAATTAAGGAAATTTGCATGTGAGAGAATATGAAAAATTAATGATAATTCTTTTAGATGTAAACAAATATATTTTAAAAATTCTTCATCAGAAGTACTTACGAATGAAATGGCATGGTGACTACATTTACAATAGTTAAAAGTGTAGGAGGCTAACTACTTCGTGATACATGTAAATCAAATCATTATGCTGTATATCTTAAAGTTATATAGTGCTGATGTCAATTATATCTCAATAAAACTGGGAGAAAAAATGTAGAAGGCAGAAATAGATTAAAAATTAGATAATGTGATCTAATTTTGAAATTAGGTGATGGGTACATGGATGCTCATTAAATACTCTTTACCTTTTATATAGTTTTCAAATTTTTCATAATAAAAAGTAAAAAATAAAGTAAATGTAGTAGAAGAAAGGTTTCTCTGCTCTTTTTTAACTCTCTAGAATCACAGTTCCAGAACTTCCTCTTTTTTTTTTTTATATTTTGTATTTCTCTGCTAATATTTTGCACCATCACATTCACTATGAACATATGATCCTTTATATCTTTGAATACCAACGGAATTGCTGATTTAAAATTCTTGTTTGACAGGTGCCACATCTGGGTTATCTGTTGATTGGTCTCCACCATTTTGGTTTACTTCTCTTGAGAATGGGTCACATTTTCTAATTCTTTGTATGTCAGATAATTTTGAATCTTATGTTAGGCTTTGTCAACATTAAATTGTAGAGATTCTAGATTCTGTTATAGTCTTCTGAATAATCCATTTGTTAATTTTAGTAACCACAATTTATTTGGATTCAAAAAGTAAATTTTGTTTTCTGAGTTGCTCATATCTTATGTCAGCCTTTTATCATTAGCTGGATTTTGTCCTGTGCCAGACAAAAACATGGGCATAGTTTTACATGGTACTTGGAAATCCTCCTCTCCAACTCTCTCCTTTATAGGATCCTCCCTCAAATTCTAGTGACTTTGGTTGCACTGAACTCTGTATTCTGGTTTTTCAGTACTCAAAGCCTTCACGGTTCTTATTAGAGTATTAGTCACCTCACAAATAATCAATTTCAGCCAGTATTCAGGCTAAAAGTCATTAAAATGGCAAAAATACCTCTTTGTTGACATTCCCTTCTTCTAAAGATCAAATTACCTCTAAAATCTACCTATTTTTATTTTCTGTCCAGGGCTTCCCATCATTTAAAAAAAAAAATGTATGGGCTTCCCTGGTGGCGCAGTGGTTGAGAGTCCACCTGCCGACGCAGGGGACAAGGGTTCATGCCCCGCTCTGGGAGGATCCCACATGCCGCAGAGTGGCTAGGCCCATGAGCCATGGCCGCTGAGCCTGCGTGTCCGGAGCCTGTGCTCCGCAACGGGAGAGGCCACAACAGTGAGAGGCCCGCGTACCGCAATTAAAAAAAAAAAAAAAAAATGTATTCATTGGTTGCTGTTATCCATGGGAGAGTTGGATTTGCTTGGAGCTTTACTAGGCATACTACACACACATAGACATACACGCACATGCACACTCACATATGCACACACACACGATTACTTAAGGCTGAAGTCAAGTAGTATGATTATAAGAATATTAAAAGGAGTCCTTCCCACCAGGAAGCTTGCACAAGCCTCTTAGAGAACCTCATCCACCAGCGGGGAAGAGCAGAAGCAAGAAGAACTACAATCCTGCAGCCTATGGAACAAAATCCACATTCACAGAAAGATAGACAAAATGAAAAGGCAGAGGACTATGTACCAGATGAAGGAACAAGATAAAACCCCAGAAAAACAACTAAATGAAGTGGAGATAGGCAACCTTCCAGAAAAAGAATTCAGAATAATGATAGTGAAAATGATCCAGGACCTCGGGGAAAAAAATAGAGGCAAAGATCGAGAAGATGCAAGAAATGTTTAACGAAGACTTAGAAGAGTTAAAGAGCAAACACCTATAAGAATTAAAGAACAAACAAACAGAGATGAACAATACAATAACTGAAATAAAAACTACACTAGAAGGAATCAATAGCAGAATAACTGAAGCAGAAGAACGGATAAGTGACCTTGAAGACAGAATGGTGGAATTCACTGCCACGGAACAGAATAAAGAAAAAAGAATGGAAAGAAATGAAGACAGCCTAAGAGACCTCTGGGACAGCATTAAATGCAACAACATTCACATTATAGAGGTCCCAGGAGGAGAAGAGAGAGAGAAAGGACCCGAGAAAATATTTGAAGAGATTATAGTCGAAAACTTTCCTAACATGGGAAAGGAAATAGCCACCCAAGTCCAGGAAGCACAGGGAGTCCCAGGCAGGATAAACCCGAGGAGAAACATGCCAAGACCCATAGGAATCAAACTGACAAAAATTAAGGACAAAGAAAAATTATTAAAAGCAACAAGGGAAAAATGATAAATAACACACAAGGGAACTCACATAAGGTTAACAGTTGATTTCTTAGCAGAAACTCTACAAGCCAGAAGGGAGTGGCACGATATATTTAAAATGTTGAAAGGGAAGAACGTACAACCAAGATTACTCTACTCGGCAAGGATGTCATTCAGATTTGACGGAGAAATAAAAAGCTTTACAGACAAGTAAAAGCTAAGAGAATTCAGCACCAGCAAACCAGCTCTACAACAAATGCTAAAGGAACCACTCTAAGTGGGAAACATAAGAGAAGCAAAGGACCTACAAAAAAAAATCCAAAACAATTAAGAAAATGGTAATAGGAATATACATAACGATAATTACCTTAAAGGTGAATGGACTAAATGCTCCAGCCAAAAGACACAGGCTCGCTGAATGGATACAAAAACAAGACCCATATATATGCTGTCTATAAGAGACCCACTTCAAACCTAGGGACATATACAGATTGAAAGTGAGGGGATGGAAAAAGATATTTCATGCAAATGGAAATAAAACGAAAATTGGAGTAGCAATACTCATATTAGATAAAATAGACTTTTAAATAAATAATGTTACAAGAGACAAGGAAGGACACTACATAATGATCAAGGGATGAATCCAAGAAGATATAAAAATTGTAAATATTTATGCACCCAACATAGGAGCACCGCAATACATAAGGTAAATGCTAACAGCTATAAAAGAGGAAATCGACAGTAACACAATAATAGTGGGGGACTTTAACACCTCACTTATACCAATGGACAGTTCATCCAGACAGAAAATTAATAAGGAAACACAAGCTTTAAATGACACAACAGACCAGATAAATTTAATTGATATCTATAGGACATTCCATCTGAAAACAGCAGATTATACTTTCTTCTCAAGTGCACATGGAACATTCTCCAGGATAGATCACATCTTGGGTCACAAATCAAGCCTCAGTAAATTTAAGAAAACTGAAATCATATCAAGCATCTTTTCCAACCACAACTCTATGAGATTAGAAATAAATTACAAGGAAAAAACACTGTAAAAAACACAAACACATGGAGGCTAAACAATACGTTACTAAATGACCAAGAGATCACTGAAGAAATCAAAAAGGCAATCAAAAACTACATAGAGACAAATGACAACAAAAACATGATGATCCAAAACCTATGAGATGCAGCAAAAGCAGTTCTAAGAGAGAAGTTTATAGCAATACAATCCTACCTCAAGAAATAAGAAAAATTTCAAATAAACAATCTTACCTTACACCCAAAAGAACTAGAGAAAGAAGAACAGACAAAACCCAAAGTTAATGGAAGGAAAGAAATCATAAAAATCAGAGCAGAAATAAATGAAATAGAAACAATAGCAAAGATCAATAAAACTAAAAGCTGGTTCTTTGAGAAGATAAACAAAATTGATAAACCCTTAGCCAGACTCATCAAGAAAAGTAGGGAAAGAACTCAAATCAATAAAATCAGAAATGAAAAAGGAGAACTTACAATGGACGCTGCAGAAATACAAAGCATCATAGAGACTACTACAAGCAACTCTCTGCCAATAAAATGGACAACCTGGAAGAAATGGACAAATTCTTAGAAAGGTATAACCTTCTAAGACTGAAATAGGATGAAATAGAAAATATGAACAGACTAATCACAAGTAATGAAATTGAAACTGTGATTAAAAATCTTCCAGCAAACAGAAGTCCAGGACCAGGTGGCTTCACAGGCAAATTCTATCAAACATTTAGAGAAGAGCTAACACCATCCTTCTCAAACTCTTCCAAAAAATTGCAGAGGAAGAAACACTCCCGCTGGGCCCGTGAGCCATGGCCGCTGAGCCTGCACGTCCGGAGCCTGTGCTCAGCAACGGGAGGGGCCACAACAGTGAGAGGCCTGCGTAACACAAAAAAAAAAAAAAAAAAAAAAAGAAACACTCCCAAACTCATTCTACAAGGCCACCATCACCCTGATACCAAAACCAGACAGAGATACTACAAAAAAAGAAAATTACAGACCTATATCACTGATGAATATAGATGCAAAAATCCTCCACAAAATATGAGTAAACAGAAACCAGCAACACATTAAAAGGATCATACACCATGATCAAGTGGGATTTATCCCAGGTATGCAAGGATTCTTCAATATACGCAAATCAATCACTGTGACACACCATATTAACAAATTGAAGAATAAAAACCATATAATCATCTCAATAGATGCAGAAAAAGCTTTTGACAAAATTCAACACCCACTTATGATAAAAACTCTCCAGAAAGTGGGCCCAGAGGGAACCTACCTCAACATAATAAAGGCCATATACAACAAACCCACAGCAAACATCATTCTCAATGGTGAAAAACTGAAAGAATTTCCTCTAAGATCAGGAACAAGACAAGGATGTCCACTCTCACCACTATTATTCAACATAGTTTTGGAAGTCCTAGCTACAGCAATCAGAGAAGAAATAGAAATAAAATGAACACAAATTGGAAAAGAAGTAAAACTGTCACTGTTTGCAGATGACATGATACTATACATAGATAATCCTAAAGACACCACCAGAAAATTACTAGAGCTAATCAATGAATTTGGTAATGTTGCAGGATACAAAATTAATGCATGGAAAACTCTTGCATTCTTATACACTAACAATGAAAGATCAGAGATAGAAATTAAGGAAACAGTCCCATTCACCACTGCAACAAAAAGAATAAAATACCTAGGTATAAAACCACCTAAGGAGGTAAAAGACTGTACTCAGAAAACTGTGAGCTGCTTATAAAAGAAATCAAAGATGACACAAACAGATGGAGAGATATGCCATGTTCTTGGATTGGAAGAAACAATATTGTGAAAATGACTATACTACCCAAAGCAATCTACAGATTCAAGGCAATCCCTATCAAATAACCAGTGGCATTTTTTACAGAACTAGAACAAATAATCTTAAAATTTGTATGGAGACACTAAAGACCCCAAATAGCCAAAGCAATCTTGAGGGAAAAAAAAGGAGCTGGAGGAATCAGACTCCCTGACTTCAGGCTATATTACAAAGCTATAGTAATCAAGAAAATATGGTACTGGCACAAAAATGGAAATATAGATCAATGGAACAGGATAGAAACCCCAGAGATAAACCCATGCGCCTATGGTCAACTAATCTATGACAAAAGAGGCAAGGATATAAAAGTCAATCAGCCATATTTGTATGGGTCTATTTCCAGAATTTGTATTGTCTTTCGTTGATCTATGGTCTCTTCCCTTTACCAATACCACATGGTCACGATTACTGTAGCTTGTATAAGTCTTAAAAATCTGGTAGTGTGATTTCTCCATCTTTATTCTTTTCAAAATTATTTTGGCTTTTCTATCAATTTTGCCTTTCTGTATAAATTTTAGAATCAGCTTATCTATACAAAAACACTGCTGAGATTTTGACTGAAATTACATTAAATCTATATATTGTAAGTTTGGAAAGAATTCACATGTTTATGATAGTGAGTTTGCTAATCCATGAACATGACATATTTCTCCATTTATTTACATCTTTGGTTTCTTTTATCAGCATTTTGTAGTTTCAGCATGCAGATCCTGTATAAGTTTTGTTAGATTTATAGCTAAGTATTTATTTCCTTGGAGCTGTTATAAATGGTATTGTCCTTCTAAAAAGAAAAAAGAATATTAAAAGGTATAAGAATAACTTTAGAAGAACTAAGAAAATATAATAAATGAAAATGTCATTGCAGTGGTGAAGAAAGGATGTGGGAAGAAAATATTACAGAGTTCTCATTTGTTACAAATATGATATTAGTGCTAAAAATAATACAACATTCCATATTCTAGAGTTGCTAATACATGGATTAGTGGGTGGGAATGTTGTAAACTAGCTTAAGATGAATTCGATAAAATGGGTTCATATCAAACCGTGATGAGCTTCATGTAATATGCTAAGGTATCTGAAATTTTTCCTATAGATAGAAAAGAAAGGAATCCCCATAGGCAATGGGAAAGCTACTCAAATAATAACTAGAGTTCATTGGGAGAAGATCTGAAGAAGCCAAAAAAATGATGTGATATATTTTTTCTAAAATAGAAACAGTCTTGTGGTGATCATTTCACAATGTATACAAATATCACACCATTATGTTGTATAGCTAAAACTAATATGTTGTATGCCAATTATATCTCAATAAAAAAGAGTGAAATTTATATCCAAAGTAATTGGTAAATTTTTGTAAAAACGGGTTATTTCTTCATGATCCATGTTTATATTTTTAAGCCAGCACAGAGAAAAAAATGTACCCCTAACACAATGGACCTATCAATAATGAGCCTGAAGATAAATTGCCATTTATTAGAAAGAAATTTTGCTCTTTTAAAAAATAAAACTAAACGTTACTGAGATATTACAAGTATGGATTTCTCAAGGTAGTTTTGGATTTACTATAACAAAAGTGGGCTGCAAACATTCTCCCATGAAACAAACAGCCATTCCACAAATGGCTAGGGCTAAAAAAAAAAAATGAGATGAATATTGTTCTAACTTTTCCTTAAAATAGGCTTTAGCATGTAGCTTTAAAAATAAATGAATAAAAAAAAAATTGTTTACCTCTGAAAAGAAACACAGCTTTAAAAACATGGCTTGTGGATACACAGAATGAAATATATATATTACACATATATAAAATCTGGAGAACACTTAGTTAACATATAGTAACTACAGACTTGCTACAACATACATTGTTGTTAACATTTTTTTCTGCACTTTCTCTATATGACATGGATGAGTTTTAAATCCCATTCTCTATAAATAAAATAATAGTAATAATTTTTAAATGCTACCATTAGTATGAACTAATTATGTATTAGAAACCATATGAGGTATAATTATTTTATTTAATTCTTGGCATGTGTTTATAGCTTAGATACCATCGCCTCATTTTACAGATGAGGAAATTATCAGGGGCAAGTCAAAGTATATCAATGTGTAATCAAGGTCATATAGCCAGTAGGCAACAGAGCTGAAAATGGCAACAGAGCTCAGTTTAGCGTGAAAGCCTTCTCTGTCCATTACAATTATATTGTGCTGCCAACCAAGATATAATACTATTCTAATATGGCCTGCACCACTAGCTGGAAGTCTCCATCACTAACACAAAGTCAGCATCTGTGTATCAAGTTCGTTACTGTCATCTAAAGCAGCACATCCCCTTCAACCATCCACCGTGCTACTTTACTAGCTGCATGAGCATCTGGGAAACTTAAATTATATATGATTCATCTTCCCATTAGTGGGTTACTGCAGCAAGGCAGATAAAACTGACTCATAGTTCAGATATTAAAAGAGATGGATGTTTAAGTAACTGTATGCAGAGAAATGTGTATTCTGCCATGTCAGTATTCTGAAAATAGAAGTACCACCCCTTAATTTATCTGTTTTGTAAGTTATAAATTTGGGGTTACAGCCATTCTTAAACCGAGTCATCCTTAGAGCCAAAGCCGATTCTCAATAATGTGTGGCTTAAAGAAAGTTATATTGTATGCCTAAACTGCCGGCACAGTACCAGCTGGCTTTTTATATTTAGTCATCTAGCACCCTAAATGCACAGTTTCCACTGCAGGGTTTCATGGAAGACAGGTTTTCTTAGTGCTTTGAGTATACTGTGCCACTCCCTCTGGCCTGCAAAGTTTCCACCGAAAAGTCAGCTGATAGCCTTATGGGAGTTCTTCTGTATGTAACTAGTTGCTTTTCTCTTGCTGCCTTAAAGATTCTCTCTTAATCTTGATTTTTTTACTTTTTAATTGTAATGTATCTTGATACAGACTTTTTTTATTAACAAAAATTTTTAAGAAGGATATTTATTTATTTTTGGCTGCATTGGGTCTTCATTGCTGTGAGCAGGCTTTCTCTAGTTGCGTTGAGTGGGGGCTACTCTTCGTTGCAGTGCTCAGGCTTCTCATTGCGGTGGCTTCTCTTGCTGCAGAGCATGGGCTCTAGGCGCAGGCTTCAGTACTTGTGGCACATGTGCTCAGTAGTTGTGGCTCTCGGGCTCTAGAGCGCAGGCTCAGTAGTTGTGGTGCATGGGCTTAGTTGCTCCACAGCATGTGGGATCTTCCCAGACCAGGGCTCAAACCCATGTCCCCTGCATTGGCAGGCATATTCTTAACCACTAAGCCACCAGGGAAGTCCCAATGTAGACTTCTTTGGATTCATCCTGCTTAGGACTCTCTGTGCTTCCTAGACCTGAATGTCTGTTTCCTTCCCCAGGTTAGGGAATTATTGAGCTATTATTTCTTCAAAAAAGTTCTCTGCTCATTTCTCTCTTTCTTCTCCTTCTGGACCCCTGTAATGTGAATGCTAGTACATTTGATGTGGCCCCAGAGGTCTCAAACTACCCTCACTTTTAAAAATTGTTTCTTTTTTCTGTTCATCTTGGATGATTTCTACTACTCTGTCTTCCGGATCACCAATTCATTCTTCTACAACATCTAATCTACTGTTGATACCTTCTGCTGTATTTTTCATTTAAAGTTATTGTAGTCTGAAGCTCTGATGTATTTTTTTTTTTTTTTTTTACATTTTCTAACTCTTCGTTGGAATTCTTACTGTGTTCATCCAACTTCTCCTAAGTTCAGTGAACAGCTTTACCTTGAACTCTTTACTGGGTAGATTCCTTATCTCTGTCTCATTTAGTTTTTTTCTAGGGTTTTGTCTTTTTCCTTTGTTTGGAACATATCCCTCTGTCTCCTCAATTTGCCTAATTTTCTGTGTTTATTTCTATGTATTAGGTAGGTCCATTACATCTCTTGATCTTGGAGAAGTGGCCTTATGTAGGAATATCCTACCAGATCCAGGATCCATCAGCATGCTAGATGCTAGCCCTGGCCATCAGAGCTAAATGTTCCAGGAGTACCCTCTATGTGAGCTGCACATGCCCTTCTATTGTGGTGGGGCCAGTTACTGTGGGCATGCTGATAGGCAACCTGGTCCCTGGCCCAGCAGGCTGCGAGGTCCTGCCTTGTGTGGTTGTATGGGTTTGCTGGTAGGTAATGCAGGACCCTGGCGTGGCTGGATTTGATTCCTGGTAGTACACACCTGGGGCAGACCCAATGGTGAGCAGGGCAGTCTCCCCATGAGGCTGGCTATGCAGCCTGGTGGTTCATGACAGCTGCAGGCCTGCTGGTATGTGGAGCATTTTCCCCATATGGCTGGCTGTGTGGCTCAGACATTCATGACTACGGCAAGCCCGCTGGTGGGTGAGGCAAGGCCCTTAGAGCTAACAGGCTAGACAGAGGATTCCAAAATTGTGCTTGCCAGCACTGGTATCGTGTGATAGAACAAGATCTCAAAAGTAGCTGCGGCCAGTGTCTCCATCCCCCAGGTGAGTTCTAGCTGCCTCCTGCCTCTCTGAGGGGATCTCCAAGATCAGCAAGTGCGTCTGACCCAGGCACCTTTCAAACTATTGCATCTGTGCTGGGATTCAGAGCACGTGAGATTTCATGCATCCTTTCAGAGCAGAGTTTGTTTCTGACAGCTCTCTGGCTCTCCTGAATGTAAGCCCTTCTGATTGTTAAAGACAGAATTTCTGGGGACTCATCTTCCTGGTGCAGGACCCCAAGTTGAGAGCTCAGTGTGGGCTTCACAACCCTCACTCCTCAGGGAGGATATCTGTGGTTGTGATAGCCTCCCTGTCTGTGGATCACCAAACGGGAGGTGTGGGTCCTAATTATACCATGTCTTCATCCCTCCTACCCATCGCCTCATCGTTCCTTCTTTATATAGTTGTGGAAAACATAGATAATTGTCCTGTAAGTAGTTGTAATTTGAGTGTGCCCATGGGAGGTGGTGAGATCAGGGTCTTCCTACCCCACCATCTTGATCCCTCTGTCAAAATTATTTTTAATTAACAAATTTCACTAAAAGTTTAAATCAAAGAAAAAATAGTATAATTGCCTCCAAGAGAGCAATATCTCCTGATTTTGATGATATGAATGCTAGAACATCTATGGTTGTATTCATATCTGTTCTAAGTGTAGGTATGAAAATAATCACAGAAGTTTGGATTCTGCATCCCAGTCTCCTCCTGTGTTCCAGGAAATGGACAGGGTGCTTCATAAAAAGATGTAAGAACCTCCTTTATGCACATTATGACATAGTGGTAATGAAATCTAAGCTTGCCAGCTGACTTCTGGCCTTGAATACATTATGGTTTATCTGATTCACCAGCATGGACTGGAGCGGATTTAGTGTTTTCCTCAGAGATTATATATCAGATTCATTTTAATCTCCCTAAACAAGACTATTCCATTCATTTTAACATTTGATAGAATCAGCCCATGTTTAGAGCAAGCCATATAGACAGCTCAAATCAAATCCATATTATTTAGCTATAGGATTTTAAAGTTTACTTAGTTAAAAAAAGGCAAACAAATGTGTTACTTCTTTATTTTCAAACTGTCTAGAGTTATACCATGAATTATGAGGTTAGAGCTATAGTTTCTATTATATTGTGGCTGGTGACTTATTTGTTTGTTTATTTATTTTTTATTCTCAATACCTACTCTGAAATGCCATACGCTCTTCAAACTAACATAGTATTTGAGTAACAGCAGAAAAGGACAGAAAACCAAATATATTGTTGACAATGGTATCATGTGTGCTATATTAACAGCAAGCACAGGAACTGTGGGATAATGTTATAGAGATAGTTAAGGATGTTAGGGATACCATCTAGCGGGAAAACAACCCCTGAAATGGTTTCTACATGGTTTTAAATGTGAGATAAGCCAATTACTCCTGCCTGATTAGCAATGGGTGATAGGGCTCGTCAGAATGAATTTAAGCATGATAATGTCAATTTTAGTGAAATGGGAGGCATTCAATATGTTTAGGTATCATAATGAAGTATACATGGTGGGAAGTGACGCTACAGAGTTTGACTGGGACAAGATTATGAAAAGCCTTATAGCCTAGTGAGGGATCATAACCATTAAAAATTTGAGATGGTCGGGGCTTCCCTGGTGGCGCAGTGGTTGAGAATCTGCCTGCTAATGCAGGGGACACGGGTTTGAGTCCTGGTCTGGGAGGATCCCACATGCCGCGGAGCAACTAGGCCCGTGAGCCACAACTACTGAGCCTGCACGTCTGGAGCCTGTGCTCCGCGACAAGAGAGGCCGCGATAGTGAGAGGCCCATGCACCGCGATGAAGAGTGGCCCCCACTCGCCACAACTAGAGAAAGCCCTCGCACAGAAACGAAGACGCAACATAGCAAAAATAAATTAATTAATTAATAAACTACCCCCAACATCTTCTTTAAAAAAAAAAAAATTGAGATGGAGAAATTATAATAAAATAATAAAACAATTTTAGAATCTCATTGTACATATACTTTCAAGACTGGCTTATGTATTGAAGAGAGACGATCATTCAACCTTTAGCCGAAAATACCCCTGCTAACAATTTATGGGCAATATTAAAGAGAGTACTTGAGTAATCAAAGAATTAATCCATATTTAATATGTGACTCTTGTGGGTTTCTCACCCAAGAAGTGACTTTAACTATATGTAATATACTTACTTTCTGCACCCCCAATTCCTTTGATTTGTGTCCTCAGGTGAGCTTTAATTTATGGAAGAGAAGTGTTAAAAGCCAGGAGAGAATCTAGATATGGTTGGAGAAGAACAGAGGAGAAAATTAAACAAATCATTCATAGCGTCTACTGGGATAAGATTATTGTCAAGATAATGACTCCTGCTTTAACAACCTAGAAAACCTATCTGCAGCCTTATGAGTCCTTTAGCTTCTAAGAACCCCAGAAGGCCCCTCTGTTAATAAGCAAGCTACACTCTTCACAAAAAAGAACAAAGCAATAAAACAGATGAAACTTATTAATATAATGTTGACCAAAAGAAGAGCAGAATATGTATAGTAAGATGCAATTGTATAAAGTTAAACAACAATGTTACTTAGAGCACTGTGTATAGGCAGTACAAGTCCAAATAAATAAGTTTTTTAAAAAAGGTCATGATTAGTACAAGGTCAAGACAGTGATTACCTCCAAAGAAGAACAAAAAGGACATCATCAAAGAGGTAAATCATATAAAGGGTTTCTAGGATGTTAAAAGTGTCTTGTTTCTTCACCTGGGTGTTGGTTACATAGATGATTCTTTTCCAATTAATTGTTTTTTGTACTTTTATATCTGATGTGATATATTTTACAGTAATATTTTTAAAAGGAACTAAGAATACCTAATTTTTTCCAACTCTGGAGGATTAGCAGAAAATAAAAATTGAGCTGGGCCTTGAAGAATAGATAGAACTAACACAGGTCAAGATGAGATGAAAGGAATTTCCAAAGATATAAAACTGCATGGCCAAAAGGAAAGAGGTAGAGTACCAAACAGATAAGTCTGGCTGTATTGATGGGTGTATGAAGGAAGAAAAAGGAAAATTAAGCTAGAACACTATAGGCAAAGGAAACCCCTGAAAACTAAGCAAATTTGTTACAATGACAGGATTAAGGTAATGGTATTTTACCCAAGTAAGAGACCTGGATTATTCCTCTGTTTTCCCTATGCTCCACCAGCAAACTCATTTCATCCCAATACCCTGAACCATTGGGACTTAGAACAGGCAGGACTGAAAAACCTTTAGCAATTGCCTCCTTCCAGGACTGAGAGCGCTTTAATATATCCACTTCCAACACCATGGAGTTTTAAATCCATCAACGCCTATTCGTCCTGGTCTCCAAGACTAAAGTTCTGCTTTGGTTCCTATATATGTTGCTTTGTTAGTTCCTGTTCCAGAAACAGCCCTAAAGTGGTTGAGCCTTTCAGGTTACAACTACACAATTCAGGTTCCCTGTCTCTGTGTTTCATCTGCCTAATGGGACACCTTTACTGCACTTGGAATCTGGCACTGAGTATAGTTTGCCTTTTTGAGGTCTGTGTGCCCATCTCCCTGAGAGCCCCTGTTACCTAGGCTGCTCTGCAGGTAATGTGGGCTTAGCACCTCCTCCTCAAAAAGCCTGGCTGTAAAACGTGTGGACAAGTTCCAAGATGGATTTGCATCTCCATTTCCAACTTAAAAAATAGAAATGATATTCATTGTTCAGCAAATAATGGGAATGAAAATCAACTGCTACATATGCAAAGAATTAATGCTTTATTTCTTGCTATGTTTATGCTAAAAATATCAACATCACTATTCCTAAAAGGGATGGAAAAACTGAATAAATATATGTTGCAGTTATCAACTATAGATTATTATTTTTTAATTCTATTTTCATTTTTAGGAGAAATTCAATCCTATTTGCCCAGACATGTAACAAAAATTATCTTTGAAATATACCATTTCAGTAAACTCCTTGACAAGAAATGAGAAAAATCCAAGAGTAATTTCTAATGTCCTCTAAAGTTTTTCCATTCATTAATTGTGATGACGCATACATAGCATTTTCCTTTCCCTTAAGAATGACGAGCCTCCACAGTAAAAACAAACACATGAGTACATTTTAAAAGTCTTGGATGTTTATATTTTAGCTAAATGAACAATTTATTGATTTAAAAAAATGAAGAGCCTTTGTTTTCAGATATTTTGTTTTTATTTAATATCGTCCCCATAAAACAATTATAAAAGAGGGTGGTACGAAGCAATTAAAATAGCTTTGTTTATAAATTATCCCTCCAGAGACTATGATTTGTAGTGATACATCTGTTTTCACAAATAATGATTATAATAACATTGCGTGACTACATTTTCTTCTATGTAAATATTTGTGTCCACCCAACTTATCCCACATTACTCCCACTGAAGCTATTACTGATGTGTGCTGCTTAGAAACTTCAGTGTTTTAACATGTCTCAGTTCTGTTTCCTTGCCTGTTGTATGAGTCAGCGTGCCATCCAAGGGAATTGTCAGCTCTCAGTTATTCTGTTTCATGTGTGAAATACATGAAACATTAAAATACAATGTTTTCTCTACGGCTGTTTTCTGTGCAAAATTGTAAATCAATTTCAATTTCTAAAGGGGAATATTAAGAGTGTCTGCCCATATTTACTTGTGTATTACTATCAGTCAAGACCCTTTAACAGCAGATAATTGGCAGTTACTCAAGCTAGCTCAAGCAGAGGGGGAAAAAGAAGGAATTCAGGCAGTCCTCCCAGGACAGAAAAGAGATCAGGAATCTTGGTGGAATTGTCTCAACTGTCTTTACGTACATCCCCGTCTGAAAACTGGCTTTCCCTGCTTCGAAGTGCACATAGGAAATATGAATGCCCCATGCTCCTGAGTTGTTAATATACGTATTAACGTATAAACTACGTATAAACTTCTTAATATACGTAGTATTCCATTCTTTGTTTCTTGGTCTCTTCTCAGTTTTCAGGAGAGTGAAAGAGGTTGCCCCCATCCCACCATGGTGAGAAACACTCCTCATTACAAGGAGTCAAAGCAAACCTAGCTGCTGGAAATCAACAATTCAGATAGGTTGATTTGGAAAATGGTTTTTTAAGAGGGTCAAACACTTTACACGTGTCTACTCTAAACTGTCTTACCCAAAACTAGCCTTTTTGTTTCTTGAAATACACATCTGCACTGTTAGAACTGCCTCTGGCGTCCCTGTGAATTCAGGCCCAGAATCTGAGAAGAGGCCTGAGAACCTAAACAGATATATTTTGTAATAATTAGTCCCTTTAAGAGAAAACACAAAAGTCTTTCTGATCTACTCTGTGATTCAGTTCCCTCAGGTAACTTCGGCATCAACAAATGCAGCTATTCAAGGCCCTGCCGCCTCAATTCTCACACAGAGGCTCGTTAAGCAGGTAGACAATTTGAAACAAAGCCCAGGAATGGATGTTACAAGGAAGAAGCTGTGTGAGTATTAGGCAAAAACAATGCACCATTCATTCCTCTTATTAATGAGCCGTTTCCTCTTCAGGCAAATTATTTCACCAACGTATGATAAAGAAGGGCTTCAGTCAGACCCTCTTGACAAATTGGGCATGTTGCTGGACAGGTGCCACTGTCTTAGAAAGAAACATAAGGCTTTTGCAGCAGAGCTTTCTCACAAAGCAACCAGGAGAGAGAATGCACAATTTGATCAGTCTCAGATGATCTGATCTGCAACTTCAGAGGATTTCTTTATGAGCCCAAAAGACAATAAGTCATTTGGGCAGGAAGGGAAAATGAAGACTTACAGAGAACCAAAGTCAGAGATGAATTTAGTTAGCGGAAGAGAGATCGACAAGACCTACACGGCAGAATATGGGGTTTAGAAATACTATCCTCTTAGCCTTTTTGTTCTGATTTTTAGCAAATCTACAGCTCAGAGGCAGAAGATGCAGAAAGCTGAAGTCATGTTGTCAGTCCAGCCAAGTACTTCCACTGAAAAAGCTCAGTTTTGAATGTACTGCTTAAACATGCTGTTTCATTTTAACAAAGCAAATGTATTTTGATGGGATTGAATTTTTTTAGCAACAGGATAAATTTAACAAAGTCATCTTCTTTGTTATGATTCGAAAATGACAGGACATTTCTCAGCAGAGAATTCTCGTTCTTGTAGCATCATTTAAGAGATGGGAAATGGATGGCAGTAGGACAAAACAGAAAGAAATAACAAATTTTACTAATGGGGAAAAAAGATCATAGTACTCTAATACATTAAAGAGAGAAAATAAAGGGGAAAGAAAGAAAGGGAGGAAGGGAGGGAGGGAGGGAGGAGAGAGGGAGGAAGGGAGGAGAGAGGGAGGGAGGGAGGAAAAACAGGGAGAATCTTGCATTATTGCTTTGAGAAGTCCTACAACCAATATCAATTTGGCTGCTTCTCCCTTTACTCTGTCCTATTTTATAAGATTTTATGGTTTTAATCACTTTAGGGAAGGAAGTGCAATAAAAGAGCAGTGTGATTTTCCAAATACACAGACTCCAGTAATTCCTACGAGATCCCTGTCAGGATTTTGGAATCGAGATTATGACTACTTTATGAAACGTATCCACTGAAGAGAGCTCATTTGTTACTTCATTATAACTAGCATTTACTTTGTGCCAGACAGTCTCAAGGAGCTAAACCACAAAATGAGCAGTGTTTAATATGTGCTTTGGCAGTCATGCAGACTCAAATTAGGATACCTGATTCAGATTACAATTTACCCATGTCTTTCATCCTAAAATTATGTCTCTGTAACTGCTGAGGTATTCTAAGATACTGATTTTTCAGCTCATAGGATTTTCAGCTTCCCATCAAGGACAATTTGAAATATTTCAATACTCAGCATAAAGAAGCTAGTTTCCTCCCCTCACATCCCAAAAACCTCACTCCGGGACAACATAGAGGTGACCTGACTCAGCTCCATCCTGGCACAGAGAATTGATTCTCAGTGAAATGATGGTAAAATGAGAGGTTGGGCCAATAATATTTTATCTTTTCCTCTATGTGGTGTTACTACTGCTGGGAGATCATACTGGATCCAATCTTCCCAAACTCTGAAAAACATTCTACCACAAAAGTTGTATTATCTTCCTACCTGACCTGATTTTTTTTAGAACTAGAATCCCTGTTATGGACTATACAGCTATTTCAATTGCAAGTAATATGTTCTATTTTCCTCATATGCAAATTAGTATGCAGACAGGAAATGTTGAGAAATGGTTCTTATAAGACAACGTTGGTAGTAACTGGTTTCTGCACTGGATCAGGAGTTCTCTGTCAGGGAGGGTTATGTCTCATTCATTGTTGTATCTCCAGCTTCTAGCTCAGCACTTGGCACATAGTAAGAACTCAACAAATATTGAAGGAACAGATGGACTTCAAAGGGAGCATCAAGTGGCAAAAGAAGGAGTGCCTCCATTTCTCTATTAGACAATGACACCATTTAGAAAGATAAAGTCCAGTTTAAATTGGGTTTGTATAGTTCTATTGGGTTGGCCAAAAAGTTCTTCCGGATTTTTCATAGGCTCTTACGGAAAAACCCAAACAAACTTTTTTGGCCAACCCAATACTTCCACAACAAATCAAGATCACCAAAAAATATCACACTTACGAGGGTACCTAATGCCAAAATCCCAAGAGTTAAGCCTGGGTTAAATATGAATCAATTCCTGATAAGGCATTCAACACTAGGCTTGATTACTGTGACAATATATTCATAATTGAAGGGAAATAACCTAACAATTGGGGAATGTTTCAATAGATCAGGGCACAACAATGAAACAATGAAATGAAGTAAACTGTATATCCATGGAAATACTAGTTTTAAAGCACCTTCAACAGCATGATGTATCAAATTATCTGTGCCACATTTCAGATCCTATTCACCTACTAGCCATGCCTTTTTAAAAATTCTAGCTCCGCTCCAGTGACCAGCTTTGCCTAAGTTCTAAGTGATTCCCATAAGCTCAAGTTAACACAATTTGCTTTATGTCTAATACAGTGCCTCTTCCTTTTATTCCATGGCTTCCCTGCTGACGGTGAGGTGTGGCTCACCAGGGAACCTGCTCACACACTCATGCAAGGGAGTTCATATACTGTAGAGCAGACTATGGACCTGGGGAAAAGAGTCGCTGGTGAATAAATTCTTTTCCCTTTTCTCCCCCCATGACTGACAACTCTATGACGTAGTTCATTAGCTTTCTTAGAAAATGTTTCCACAGGACTGAGATGAAAACTTTGTATTGGTTCTACCTGCTTCACTTCCCTTTTTCCTTATTCCTCCTCCCTGGAATTGCACTTTCCAATGAAGTAGGAGCACATAAGACTTTACCTCAAGCTCTGCTTTCTGGAGAAACCAGGTAAGACATTTAGAATGTCCTAGAAAGAAGACATGCAGGCTAGGATTTTGGAGCTGGAACACCCAGTTGTTGGATGGCAGCAAGCTCAAGATACTTCTGCAGAGATGTATCACCCTCACGCTCCCTATTATACTACAGTCAGTAGAATCTTTGATCATCTTGACATTTGAGTGAACAAACTGGTCCGCTAATTTAATATCCTACTAATTTGACTCTGTGAACAAGAAGAGGTAAGTATGCTAGTTGCCCTAGTAAGACACATGCATGTCAGAGAAGTAGAAATAAGATCCACGAATCCTCAGTTCTACCACATTAGTGAAGTTCTTCTGGACCTAGTGGCCTATGGCCATTAAGGTAAAGGATGTGACTGCACCTTGCACCTTATACCAAGAAAAAAGAGGCAAAACACCTGTCCTCTGGATTTTGGAGCAAGCATCTACTATACCTTTTCTCAACTCCATTTATTTGGAGACTCTTGACTGGTACTCAGAGCAAAAGAGGGACCCGTAGTACATACAGGCTGAGGTGCGTGTAGCAGTTCTATTTTATTATATTTTGGGGAGTGGGCCTCAGGAGTTCCAGAAAGTATAACAGGTGATCAGACTTCCATGTCAATCACCTCTGTTGTACTGACCTCTTAACTTCAACTCACACCTAGGACCATATGGGGATTTTTTTTTTTTTTTTTTTTTTATAATCAACAGAGAAGAAATGAACTTGGGCCTGGTTTACAGGTGAGTTGGCACAATATAAAAGTGGATTGTGGACTGCTGAGCTCCACAGAAGGTGGCCCTAAGGAACAGTGGGAAGCTTAGGCAGTATTAGATGATCCACTTTGTATGGAGGCAGAAGTGACCTGAGGTCCAAATATACAATGACTCCTGGGCAGTGATAGATGTTTTAGTGGCTGGGAAAGGATCAGTAGGGGAAAAAGACTGGGAAATTAGGGATGAAAAAATATGGGGGAACACTAGGTGATCTGGGTACTGCAAGGGGTTTGCTGTAACCGATACAAGAATTGCTTCAGATCTCTCATCCACAGCTGTCTCTTATTCCAGATGCCACTGTGGTAACAAGGCATGCACATGTTCTGACCAACTTTACACTGTGACATCTCGCCTCCTGCCTGAAACTTCCTCATTGATGCCAAGGTTTGAGACACAATCAGAGCCCAGTGAACCCCATTTTGTAACCGAAGCACGTGCAATGCAGAAGTACAGGGGTATCAATATTCTGTGAGAAGTTGGCCAGTAGGAAATGCATCTAATGTATAAATTTTCTTCCTTTGTCCCCTGGAAAAGAGGTCCTAATACAGTATGTGGTGTTTCTCATGGAATGGACCCCACGACCAAGTACGCGGCGCTTATTATCCGTCACCTTGCTATCACATTTTTATGCTGGCTTTTCTCTATCCTTTCTCTGCTTCATTTGTTCCTCCCTGACCTGCTGCCTAGTATACTCCAGAATAAAGTCCCAGGCTCTGATTTCTTGAAAACTAGATTAAGACACATGAAAAAATCATCATGGTATAAAGTTATACGACCAAAAACAGAATACAAAATTATATATCTGAATGACTTGTTTTGTAAAAAGTGATGTCTAGAAAAAAATGTTAAGAATATATATCATGAGGGAGATGCAAGAGATATGGGGATATATGTATATGTATAACTGATTCACTTTGTTCTAAACAGAAACTAACACACCAAAAAAAAAAAAAAAGAATATATATCAAACAGAGTGTTAACAAGTGCTATTTCTTGGGAGCAAGACTAGAAATGGTTACTTATTTATTTTATATTCTAGAGTCTCCAAATTTTTTTACATTGAATATATGTTATCTTCAAACTCTGAAAAAAATTTTCTATGGAAAAAAGTGTCATCAGGTTTCTATAATAGAAAGTGATCTAAGGACATGGTCATGGTACAATCCACTCCCTGCATGGGAATGGATTTCTTATAAAACAATGAAGAAGGGTCAAGTTCTAGAACAAGCTCAGTTTGCCGCAAAACAGAGATGGAGCTCAACAATGTAGATATGCAGAAGCAAAGAGCATAGAGACACTTGCAGAGATGCAACAGGGGCTGTGAGTTGTCACGGAAGCTAGGACGGGGGCTGAGGACAAGTAGACCCAGATCCCTAGGTACACTGACATCATGGGGGATGGGTGCTGGTTGCAGAACTCATGACGGTGAGATGTCATATTAGCCAAGGTACATGTGTGCTATGTGGCAGTCAGGATGAAGAAACACAGCTTGAGTTGATGGCCAGGGAGCAACATGAGGAAACTAGATACCAGAAAAGGCAGTGCTTCCTAAATTACTTCATGCTGCCTGTCAGCCCCTCTGCCATATTTGTAAAGCAAGACCAGAAATGTACAGTAGCCATCCTGGAAGAATTTTCTGCAGCAATTTATTTAAAAAATAAAGCTAGACCTCTGTAAATGGGGTTAGGCAAGTCATTATAACTTGGAGGTTCATTCAAAGAATACAGTTTTAAAATCAAATGACAAGCACTCGCTGAAACTGACGTTGATTTTACCCACAAAATCAGACAGGACCACAGAACTTCATATTTTCACTTTTAACTTTCAGTGACTGAGCCCAGTGTGCCCAATCCACGAGGTGAAAATATCCTTGGGGGGAGAAAAGACACATGATGTTGTTTGTCAGAGAGAAGGAAATAGAGCGTAGAGAGAAGGAGACTGAGGACAAGAAGGGGGGGGTAGAAGTAAAGAGGGAGAGGGCCAGCTTCCTGCAAGTGTGTTTCCTGCAGCTGCACGAGGCCCTGCACTTAGATTGCAAGTTTGGTTTAATGCCCTTTTGTCAGGGTCTTGAAATTTTTAATGTTTATTTTGTACAAGTGATAGAGCCGGTCCTGAGGCAGAGAGATAAGGGAAGAGAAGTCAAAATGGAAATAAAGAAACAAAAAAATTATTTTAGTCTAGTTAAGATGAAAGAACTAAGAGGCAAAATGGGCTTTACACAGCAGGTGCTCGGTGAATGTGGCGCAGTATTGAGTTGAGTGGGATGGGGAGAAACTGGGGCATACAAGATATTTGATGCTGTTTTACTGTCATTAACTAAGTGCTCAAAGAAGCGTATCTGTGGCATCCTCTTAGTTTCTCAAGACCCGGAGGCACAGAGTGATAGAAAAAGCACAACAGATACGCAAATGTGGTAACGGGAATAAACATGAACACTGAAGCTGAACAAGTTCATGTGCACGTGTGAGGGTTGGTGGCAGGGTTGGGGGGTGTTCAAAGGGTGAGACTGGGGCATCTATAGGACACTGGGATCAGTGACCTGGAAGAGTATAGGGTAGGGGCCAAACAGACAACCGAAGTGCCTTTATACCATATAATGTTGATACATTAAAGTATCAAAAATCCAACCTGAAATGAAATCTACCTCATGGAAAGTTTCCTTACAAATAAGATTATACGATAATATTTTCTTTGTCATGAGCACTGTTTGAGACACTGGGAGTCTGGTGGTGAACAGGAAAGAGCACGAGTCCAGTCCTAAGAGAGTTTATAGCTTAGTGAGCCTACTTATGCAACTCTATTATGAAAATTGTAATCAGTCCTTTGAAGAAAATATAATGAGTTATAAAAATTTATATATTGGACACCTAATCTAGTATGAGGAAGGGAATTTGAGAGCCTTCCTGAAGAAGTAGCATTTAAATTGAGATTTGCATGAATAGAAGTCAGCCAGGCATAGGGTGAAGGAATTATAGGAGCATTTGGGGCACATAGCTACTGTACCCAATTATGTGAGGCCTAAAGACCCCACAGCAGAGAGTTTTGCTTTTCTTTTGTTCCCTGCTGTACCTGACCACTTAGGGCAGTGCCTGACACACAGTATATGCTCAATAAACACTTACAGGATGAATGAATGAATGAATACATGAATAATATGTACTAGGATAGCACTAAAGTTTGAAAAGCCCTGAGCCAATGGGATCAAGATAAAATTAACCCTTCTAAGAGTAAGCAGACTGTAGCCAGTAACAAGTAGATGTGGAAATAGATTCAGGAAATAGTGAGAAAACGGCACTGCTAATTAACCATCAAGGTCTGAAACAGTTTCAATCACTCCCATTCAGAATCACACTCCGCAGAGACAGCAAGGAAGTCCACAGTTAAAAAAGCACACGTTATGCAATTCTAAGTAATGGGTCATCCTTTATAGAGACCAGCTCAGCCCTAGTAACTCCACAGACCTTTGAGTAAACTATCATGCATTTCTCATGAGCCATTAAGGCTTGAGTAGAAATGCTTCTGTTTTATTTTCTTTCAGTCTAAGCTAGCTGACCACTGACCAAGACAGAGGGTTTTTATTGCCTAATTCTTAAGTCACTTTGCTGGATTGTTTGACTTGGACAGAAATGTAAGGCTTAACAGAGACTCACTGGGGTGAGGAACTCAGGACTCACCCCCTTTTCTTTTCTACGATTCCAGTCTCCACTAAAGGGCTGCCCCACCCACAGAATCAATTTTCTGAAAGAGTGACTTCAGTCTTTGCAACAGAAAGCAAAAGAAAATTGGAACCTTACTTAAATTATTGCTTGCACTTTTATACTTTATAATCACCTAAATGAGAATTTCCTGTTGTTACCATCTAATCTTGCTGTCTCTAAGTGAACAGTGTAATTTAAAGTATTTATTTTGTAAATTAGTATTCTTTGCCTCTCACATGTAATAAATCGTAAGTACCAGTAGGCTCTATATAAAAATCACAATACATTTTCATTATTTCTTTGATGAAGTCCAGTACCTATAATAAACAGACCAAGAGCTCCTGAAAGGCAAGAACGATGTCATCCATATTTAAACTATTTTAACTCTATTTTTAATGTGCCCGATATGCATCAGTTTCCTTTCTAGAGCCTATCTCCTCATTGAACAATTTTTTAAATCCAATTTTATTTATCATTTATTTTGTGCCAGACACTGAGCCAGACACCACATTCACATGACATGTTGATTACAAGAGTCCATATATACAAAATTCTAAAAAATATGCTAGGCACAGAATAAGCACTCAATAAATGTCAGCTATTAGTTTCTCATTTAAGCTGCACGTATCTAACAATATCTAACAAGGTAGGTATTATTTTCCCACACCACAGTGAAGACAGTGTTCAGTGAGGGAAGCGTGAAGCAACTTGCCCGAAGTAACCCAGCCGGTTTGTGTCTGAATTCAGATGTGTCTCCTCTCCTGCAGCCACTCCTCACTGCATGTGATTTCATAATATTCTTGGTACAGATTTTGTGGCTTGACAAAAAACATGTGCCCTGATAATACAGAAACCTAAGCCCAGCTCAGACGAATGGCATAATGTAAAGTCCACGCAGACAGAAGAATACTGACTTTTCTCTTTGAGGAACTGAAGTCAGCAGCATAAAGAACACAGGCTGCAGAGACTGCGGTAAGAGCAAAGGAGAACTCAGCCTGTCGTGTGTGTGGCCTTTCCCACAGCACAGACCACCCTAGAGGACTCACTCCTCCAGCATGTTTACTAAGTACCAGCTTTGTACAAGGTACTGTGTTGACACTGGGCAATGAGACAAAGATGGGTAAGTTAGAAGTGCTAACAGCCCTCGGGGAGATAACAGACTAAGAGCAAAACAGACCCAAGGCAAAAAAACAAAATAACTGCAAACTGGGATATATTCTATGATGAAAGCAAAGGGGATACTGAGATAGAGACTTGGTTACAACTTTAGCATTCAGGAAGCAGTCCTTGTAGTTTTTGGATTTCATATTCACTTTTAAAATATAATAAATATTATTCACAACCACAAAAAATACATCATAAGTACAGACTGTCCCATAAGTAAAATGATATTTTTAAAGTATTTTAAAAACCCATTCACAGAATGCATCATATAGATGGGTTAAAAACAAAACACTATACGGTCTTAATAGATTCAGGAAAAAATGTCATAAAGTATCATCAGTACATGACAAAAACTCATAGCCATTTTCCAATAAAAGACATATCTTCTCTTAATGAAAGGTATGCACAGAACTACAGAGAGCACTGGTTCTCAAACTTTAGTTTGCCTGAGAAACACCTAGGGGGTCCCATTAGAACACTGATTTCTGAGACTAACCCCTGTCCCTCAGAGTTTCTGATTCAGTAGGGCTACGGTGGGGCTTAAGAATTTGAATTTCTACCGAGTTCCCAGGTGATGTTAATCCTGCTGGTCAAGGATACTGGCCCTACTTTGAGCTCCACTGATTCACAGGCTTAATTGTAAAGTGGCAGAAGCATTCACTGCTGAAGTCAGGATCAAAATAAGAATTCTCCCTTCTACTTTATCATTTATAGACCCTATATAGAAAAGTTAAAAAGTAAAAGAAAGAAAAGGTTTAAAAATTAAGCAGAAAAAAATTTTGTCTTTATTTGTGGGCAATGTGAGAGACAATATGTATGATCCATTCACTTACTGAATAAAAACATTCAGCACAGAGGTTCTTACTATATGCCAGCAAGAACCAATCAAACAGGTAATTATATATCTTTCAGAAAATTATCTCAAAAACAATGCTCTACCTAGAGATAGAGCTAAAAAAGGTGTAAGAGCTATATGTAGAAAATATTTTAAATTTACTGAAGCATGCAAATGAGGGCCTCTGAAAGGGATGGAGATATATACAATATTAATAATGCTATTAATCTCTGAATTTAATTAATTGATAAATATAAAGCAACACCAATCAACACCTCAACAGGGCTTTTCATAGAATGTAACAACCATAAATTCATGGAAAAATACAGAAACAATGAATCTAAGAAAAGTTGGAGGAGTAGGCGGACATATATAAATTAGAACTATAGGTGCAGTCAGACGGAATGAAGATCAGAACAGAAAGCCCAGAAATAAACAAATCCACAAATGGAAACATAACATATGAAAGAATGGCATTAGAAAGTACTGACTTTTTAAATAAATGATGGAAAAAAGAGACTTCCTATAAGGAGCAGAACTTTAAAACTTAAGTAAGTAATTTCTCCCTAACCAAGATTACAAAAATACTTCATTAGTTTTTTCTTCCATAAAAATAAAAAACAGGGATCATAAATTTAAAGACTAGTATATTCAAAAACATCACATTTCAAACTTCAAAGCAAGGGACTTCCCTGGTGGCCCAACAGTTAAGAATCCGCCTCCCAGAAAGGACAGCCTCTTCAATAAGTGGTGCTGGGAAAACTGGACAGATACATGTAAAAGAATGAGATTAGAACACTCCCTAACACCATACACAAAAATAAGCTCAAAATGGATTAAAGACCTAAACATAAGGCCAGAAACTATCAAACTCTTAGAGGAAAACATAGGCAGAACACTCTATGACATAAATCACAGCAAGATCCTTTTTGACCCACCTCCCAGAGAAATGGAAATAAAAACAAAAATAAACAAATGGGACCTAATGAAACTTCAAAGCTTTTGCACAGCAAAGGAAACCATAAACAAGACCAAAAGACAACCCTCAGAATGGGAGAAAATATTTGTAAAGAAGCAACTGACAAAGGATTCATCTCCAAAATTTATAAGCAGCTCATGCAGCTCAATAACAAAAAAACAACCAACCCAATCCAAAAATGGGCAGAAGACCTAAATAGACATTTCTCCAAAGAAGATATACAGACTGCCAACAAACACATGAAAGAATGCTCAACATCATTAAACATTAGAGAAATGCAAATCAAAACTACAATGAGATATCATCTCACACCAGTCAGAATGGCCATCATCAAAAAAATCTAGAAACAATAAATGCTGGAGAGGGTGTGGAGAAAAGGGAACACTCTTGCACTGCTGGTGGGAATGTGAATTGGTTCAGCCACTATGGAGAACAGTATGGAGGTTCTTTAAAAAACTACAAATAGAACGACCATATGACCCAGCAATCCCACTACTGGGCATATACCCTGAGAAAACCATAATTCAAAGAGTCATGTACCAAAATGTTCATTGCAGCTCTATTTACAATAGCCCGGAGATGGAAACAAACTAAGTGTCCATCATCGGATGAATGGATAAAGAAGATGTGTCACATATATACAATGGAATATTACTCAGCCATAAAAAAAACTAAATTGAGCTATTTGTAATGAGGTGGATAGACCTAGAGTCTGTCATACAGAGTGAAGTAAGTCAGAAAGAGAAAGACAAATACCATATGCTAACACATATATATGGAATTTAAGAAAAAAAAAAAAAGTCATCAAGAGCCTAGGGGTAAGACAGGAATAAAGACACAGACCTACTAGAGAATGGACTTGAGGATATGGGGAGGGGGAAGGGTAAGCTGTGACAAAGCGAGAGAGAGGCATGAACATATATACACTACCAAACGTAAGGTAGATAGCTAGTGGGAAGCAGCCGCATAGCAGAGGGAGATCAGCTCGGTGCTTTGTGACCGCCTGGAAGGGTGGGATAGGGAGGGTGGGAGGGAGGGAGACGCAAGAGGAAAGAGATATGGGAACATATGTATATGTATAACTGATTCACTTTGTTATAAAGCAGAAACTAACACACCATTGTAAAGCAATTATACTCCAATAAGGATGTAAAAAAAAAAAAAAAAAAAAAAAAACAGAATCCGCCTCCCAAATGCAGGGGACATGGGTTTGAGCCCTGGTCTGGGAAGATCCCACATGCCGCAGAGCAACGAAGCCTGTGCGCCACAACTATTGAGCCTGCACCTCTAGAGCCGTTGTGCTGCATCTATTGGGCTCGTGTGTCACAACTACTGAAGCCCGCGAGCCTAGAGCCTGTGCTCTGCAACAAAGAGAAGCCACTGCAGTGAGAAGCCCACGCATAGCAATGAAGAGTAGCCCCTGCTCGCTGCATCTAGAGAAAAGCCCGCGTGCAGCAACGAAGACCCAACACAGACAAAAATTTTTTTTAAAAAAAGTTTTAAAACTTCAAAGCAAAAGACCCATAAGCAAAATTAAAGGTCAAACAACAGGCTGGATCAAGATTATTTAAATACATATAATAGACAAAGAATCTCAACCAGAATTCTGACTAATCAACATAAAGCAGACAAGCAAGGGCTAAGAAAAATGGTCACAGGATGTGAACAGCCACTTGACAGAAGAGGAAAGCAAGATGGGCAATAAACTCGTGAAGTGATGTTCAACTTCACTGGTAGTGAAGGGGACACAAATAAAATAATAATGAAAGACAATTTCCTACCCCCTCTGATTTAAGAAACTTTATGAAAAGCCTAGAAACCCCAGGTGTTGGAGAGGATGTGAAGAAATGGTATCTCCTATCATGGTGGAAGTAAAAATTGGTACAGACACTTTGAAGAGCCATTTGGCTGTATCTACTGTGTGTATCCAAGAGGAATACATTAATGCTGACACATGTAAATGATGTTAAATGTAAGAATGTTCAATGTAGTACTGACAGCAATAGTAAATATCATGAAATAATTTGTTTTCAACAATAGGAGTATGGACAAGTTGTGGGAAAATAATATAAGGAACAACATACAACTATCCGTTAAATATCCCTATTAGCATAGATATCTGGTTTTGAGTGGGGCAGAAAAAGTCAAATTCCAAAATGAGAACGTTTGTGGGTATTTTGAAAACCTACAGATCAACCCACTGTATTTCATGTAATAGCAATATCACAATCAGACCCAGGGGGCTATCCATCAACTTCGGAATAGTGGTGCATTTTTGGAGATGGGAGGGAAAGCTCAGGGTCTCCACCTGTATTCCCAATACAGTGCCTTATAAAGCTTGCATTCATCAACCAGCTCACCAAAATTCATGTTAGTAAAGACTCTAGTGATTCAGATAAATAAATTCCTTTCTTCTTTATTGATGGTGGTGACTTGATACACTTTTAAAAAGACCTTGGCTCATTTCTGTTAAAAGTTTCTTTGGGAAAATTCAATGACGCAGAATCCTTCCATAACCCCTCAAGTTGACGGCTGCCATTATTAAAATTGTTACCATATTGTGATGAACTTCTGGGAATTGTGTTAATCAAATTGCAAGAAAATGTCATTTCCTTAAAGAAAATATTTGGTTTCACCAGCCTGTAAATCTGTATTAACAATTGTAAGTCACCGGTTCAAACTGAAGGCCAGTACCTTGTTCATAGTAATCAACTGCAGATAAATCAGTTTGAGGCATTTGGCTATCGTCTCTAAGAGACACTGTTAATATTAAAATACTCAATGCCACCTGCTTAGGATGCTTGCCGTCATACACTATTTCCAGTTTCTTTGTAAGTTTGCCAAGTGTTTTCAAATATATCCCTTGGGAAAATGACCTATCAGTAATTTTTTCCTGCATTTTCTCAGGCTGATAGGAGAGAAGGTCTTTGATCACCTTGACTGAGGGCTTTCTTTTCAACTAAGAAAACTTCTTAGTTTTCTAAGTACAGAGAAACCTTATGCTTGTGCAGCTAGGCAGAGCTTTGTGCCAGCACTGGATATTTGTATGTCATACATAAAGCTTAAAAGCCAAAATCATTACCTACAGGTTGGAGGAATAGAGAATGTCTCAATATTTTAACTGAAATTATGTTAAGGCTCTTTTAAATTTCATCCTTTGGAATGCCAGTTATTTGCTCTTTTCCATTAGTTTTCTCCACTAAATCCTCTTCCCTTCCCACTCAATCCCTCCTCCCACACCCTACCCCTACACAGAAAATAACTGAGGTTCTTTCACAGAGGAATATTTTGTTTCCATTATTTGAGATAAAAAGCTAACAGTAATAAAGTCATCATTTTCAATGAAATTGACAAAAGTCGTCATTCTTTTTTGTTTCCAAGTGGTGGGAGAACAAATGTTATTTAGAAATATCACACCATAAGACACTGGAAAGCATTAGGGGAATGGGTTTCACATCAGGAAATCTAGGGAGGAAACAATCCCTTCTTGTGGGATGGTGTTAAGTTTCTTTTTCCAGGGAGGGCAAAAGATCCACTAAGATGAAAGCAAAGCAAGGATGCCTGTGATAGCAGTGAAATTCATTTATTTATTTTCTCCCAGGCAGAGAAAGAAATCTGACAAATTAATTCTAATTTGGGGCAGGGGAGAGATCAGATTTCATTTTCTTTCTTTCTTTCTTTCTTTTTTTTATTGGAGTATAATTGCTTTACAATGTTGTGTTGTTTCTGCTGTACAAGGAAGTGAATCAGCTATATGTATACATACATCCTCTCCCTCTTGGACCTCCCTCCCACTCCCCCCCCCCCCCCCCGCATCCCACCCATCTAGGTCATCAAGAGCACCGAGCTGATCTCCCTGTGCTATACAGCAGGTTCCCACTGGCTATCTATTTTACACATCGTAGTGTATTTATATCAAACCTAATCTCCTAATTCATCCCACCCTCCCCTTCCCCCTCTGTGTCCACACATCCATTCTCTACATCTGCATTTCTATTCCTGCCCTGCAAATAGGTTCACCTGTACAATTTTTCTAGATTCCACATATATGCGTTACTATACAATATTTGTTTTTCTCTTTCTTACTTCACTCTGTATGACAGACTCTAGGTCCATCCACATCTCTACAGATGACCCAATTTCATTCCTTTTTCTGATTGAATTTCCCTATATTTTGAGTATCGTTACATTTAGAAATAAAACAATTTCAAAAAATTATATATTTGTTGAATTGTTTGACTCTGGTCCATCATAACATCATTGAGAATTGGTTTCCCACCTGTGAAATATGGCTGTCTTTACCCACCTCACAGGGTAATTATGAAGCTGAGCTGTTGGGAGAAAAAAAACTGGTCTAAGAGAGGAAATCCAAACATTTGCAGAAGTTTAGGGGGTCACTGAAATATGATCACCAAGGTGAGAGGCGAGCGGGCTCTGTAGAGTTTGAGACGAGCAAGTACACTCACAAAAGTATTTCATTTCTTAACAAACTGTTAACCCTGCGCTAGACTAAAACCAAAAACAAAACAAAAACAAAACCACAAGTCTTTGACCACTCCCAAATGTTAGTTTGCAGCCCCTTTAGTAATAAAAGAATGGGCTCTGGTTTGAGACAGCCGAACAGTTTGAAATCACCTCAAAGTAACTTAGGTCCTTAAGTAACTTAGGAAAGTTCTTAATTTCTCCCCCTCCCTCATTTTATTGAGATATAATATACACATAACATTGTGTAAGTTTAGGATGTACAAATGTGCTGACTTGATACACTTATAAAGTACAAAATAATTATCATCAAAGTGTTAGCTACCACTTCCATCCCATCACATATTTACCATTTCCTTTTTGTAGTGAGAACATTTAAGGTCTACTCTTAGCAACTTTCAAGTATATGATACGGCTTTTTTTTTTTTTTTTTTTTTTTTTTTTTTTTTGCGGTATGCAGGCCTCTCCCTGTTGTGGCTTCTCCCGTTGCAGAGCACAGGCTCCGGACGCACAGGCTCAGCGGCCATGGCTCACGGGCCTAGCCGCTTCGCGGCATGTGGGATCTTCCCGGACCAGGGCACGAACCCATGTCCCCTGCATCGGCAGGTGGACTCTCAACCACTGCGCCACCAGGGAAGCCCCAAAGGTTTGGGGTTCTTTTGTTTTTTGTTTTATTTTTTTTTAGTATTATTAGCTATCATCGCTGTACATTAATTAGATCCTCAAACTTGTTAATCTTATAAGTGGATTGCACCCTTTGACCAACATCTCTAATTCTCACCACCTCTCCTCAATCACCACTCTGCTCTCTGCTTCTCTGAGTTTGTCTTTTTTAGATTCCTCATGTAAGTGATATTATACAGTATTTGTCTTTGTCTGACCTGGGAAGTTACTTAATTTCTTTAAGTCTTGATTTCCCCCAAATGATAACATTATAACATTATGTTTCCACATTGAGACATACAGATAATAATAGTATATTCCTCTTACAGTGCTATAGGACTCAAACAATATCATGTGTGTACATCCTACCTCCTCAATAAATGGCTGTTGTTACCACCTCATTAGAGTACTTTGTACACAATAATGTTCTATACAGATGTAAGAGGTTTGGGGTTTATTTACTATCATTTGCTATGTGATATTTAAATAATAAATTACAAATATCAAATCAAATATATAGAGTTCAGATAAATTAATCACTTCCAGGGTGGCGGTGAGGAGACATTATTTTAAATGTTATAATTCTTTCGCATGCAGATAAATGTTTATTTAATTATTAGATCCTTGTGGGATACATTCTTATGAATACTATGAACAGAAAACTATTCTTAAATTTTCATTGAGAATAAAACTAAATCTAAGTAAGTTAATCGTTTTTGGGGGGGAATTTCAGACAGTAAAGAAAAAAACATTGGGCATGATCCATCAAAAAAAATATACAGATCTACAAAGCTTCCTTTTTTTTCTTGTGCAATATATCATACACACCAAAGTATATATAAGGATACATAATTTGAAGAATAAAAATAAAGCCATCACCCCTAGAGACATCATCCAAGTTAATAGAACACCGCTAGTAATGTCTTAGCAGCCTCCTGTGCTCCCCTCCCAAATGAATTTCCTCTCCTTCCCACATATATGACAACTAATTTCTTTCCTTCCTTCTATGCATGCAAATTTAAACAATGCCTTGTTTAGCTTGGCCTGTTAGAACTTCGTTAAAATAGAATCACATTGTACAAATTCCACAGCCACTTCTTTCACTCAACATTGTGTTGACAGAATTTTTCTACATTGGTGTGTGTAGCTGTAATATGTTCATTTTCCTTGTAGTCCAATATTATAATGTACGTATATACCATGATTTATTTACCCAATCTACATTAGATTAACATTTCTATTGTTTCCATTGAGAGTTGCTATGAAAATTTTTGTGTAAGTTTTCAGGTAAACACGAATAAGAATTTCTCTAAAGTATGGATCAAGAGTGGAATTCCAGGGGCTTCCCTGGTGGCGCAGTGGTTGAGAGTCCGCCTGCTGATGCAGGGGACACGGGTTCATGCCCCGGTCCGGGAAGATCCCACATGCCGCGGAGCGGCTGGGCCCGCGAGCCATGGCCGCTGAGCCTGTGCTCTGCAACGGAAGAGGCCACAACACTGAGAGGCCCGCGTACTGCAAAAAACAAAACAGAACAAACAAAGCAAACAACAACAACAAAAAAATTCTTCATACTAACTTCTAAAAATCATTATAATTTTGCTTTTCACATTTATAACTGAGAGTCACCTGGACTGATTTTTTGTGACGTAAGAACCCAATTTCATTTTTTCCTATAGGTATAAACAAATGTCCCACTTACTGAAAAGTCCAGGTTTTCTCAATGAATCTTCAATACCTCCTCAGTAAAATGTCTTTTTTGCATGTAATCTTTACTAGATTCAGTGTTCTATTTGTTTGACAATTTTTATATCCCTGTACCCATAGACACTAATCAGTAGAGATTTTTAAGTTTTCATGTCCAGTAGGGCCAGTATACCCAACTTGCTCTTCAAGAGTATCTTGATGGCTTGGGAACTTTGTACTTTCATGTAAATTTTTCATTCATTTTGCCAAATTCCATTTAAAAGATAAAAAGTTTTAAAGCATTAGCTCTACAGATCAATTAGGAGAAAGTGACACATTCACAATACTGAGTCCTCTATGCCATGAACATATTCTATTCGTTTTCAAAAAATGTTATTTCAAGAGTTCTGCAAGTCATTCTATACAGATTTTGGACAAATGTTGTTGGATTCATTTCTAGTTACTTTATGCTTTTAAGTTAATATAAATGATACACTTTTTAAAAAGATTCATTTTAACTCTTTTAGCTACTATATTAGAAATCCACCAGATTATTGTATTATTATTCTACCTACACTCTTACTAAACTCTTATTTCTAACAATTTACTCCTTGGGGATTTTAATTCTTTTGGCTTATTCTATGTGTTACCTGCAATTAATAACAGCTTTGTTTCTTCTTTTAGGATTTTTACACCTTTTATTTACCTTGCCTTACAGAACTGGCTCAGATCTCCAGTATAATATTGAATAGAAATAGTGATAAAAGGCATCTTTGTCTTTTGCAGATTCTAAAAAGAAGCGTTTTGGTTACTTACTATTGAATACCATGTCTGTGTATGAAAGGATGTTGAATTATAGTAAATGAAAGGCTTTGAGGAGCTTATATTAAGATGATATTATATATAGTTTTTACATTCAATCTATTCATATTTATTTCCTAGTTTTAAACAAACTTTATTCTTAGCAAAAATACAACTTGGTCATGATGTTTTATTACATTTGTTCTACATTGCTGGATTCAGTTTCTCAATATTTCAGTTAGGCATTTTGCATTTGTGTTCGTTAGTGAATCTGACTTGAAGTTTTTCTTATGTATACTCTCATTAGTTATTTTGGTATTAGTGTTTGCTAGACTAAGTTTAAAAAATGAATGGGTAGAGGAGAATATATCTGTCTTTTTCTATGACCTCAAATATTGAAATTATTTATGTCTTTAGCACGGAGCACAACACTGTGGCAGTCACAAAGACATGTGATCCACAAATCTTCTTCCTTTTTCTGCAAGGCACACAGCTAGACTGTAATTTTCTGCCTCCCCACAGTTATATGGAGCTATTGACTACGTTCTGGCCAATGGAATGTGGTCTGCATTATGAGAGTAAATGGGATACGGTATGTAAAAGTCTTTTGTTATAATGAATATTCACATCTGACACATTACTTTAAAAACTTTCCTCATTTTTTAGAGGTGGACAGTAACATAAACCAGAAATGGTAGTGTGTGGATTAAAATCTATATGTAAAGGGCCTAGAAGCTAAATGTGTATTTAATAAATGTAAATTGTTACTATCACTTGAGGCAATAATGGTATGTTGATAACACAATACTATTACATATTCCAAAGAGATTTAACTCTGAATCTATATTCCTTGTAAAGAAAAAAAAAAAACAAAAACCCAAGTTTATAACTGTAGTTTCCAAAGGAAATAAAATAGAAATAAAAGAAATGTAATTAAGGAAAATAAAGTCTTGGAATTAAAAGTTACTCCAGACAACTATCATACAAATACTCTAAATATTTTATTTTGAATTAGGTGAAATGGACAAAAATGTGGTTATGGAAGCATTCTTAGAACTTCAGAGCATTTTGTTCTGTTCTTCATCCAGCATCAAAATGGCCGAGAGGAATAGCAGGAAAAGCTAGGTGGTCAGCCTTTGTACCCTTCTATGCAAGGCTCCTTTCTGTCATGATAGAGACCAGAGATCTGAGAAACTGCTAGATCTCTCACAGACTGGAAGGTCTCTCAGTTCTGGGAGAGTCACCCCCTCTGTTCCATTCAGAGCAACAATAGGTTGAGTTTAGGCAGGAACAATGATGTTTCTCTATAATGCCTGCTCTCCTGACAGGTGAGATCAGTCTAATCTGAACCTCAAAGACAGCCTCTGAGGAAAAATGGGGTACAAATCAGTTAAGTATAGTGACTGTTTTTACATGAATCTTGGATATTGTTAGAATGAGCTTTCTTTATTTCTTTCCATAAGCCACTGTCCAGCTCACAGTACCTTTGGGTAAGGTAAAACAGAACCTGTACTAGAATACACAATATAAGGACTAGGTATACTAATGGGTAGGATATGAACCTGGCCTCCATGATGTGGTCAACCAGAACGGTTTGGTGAGGGTGATAATTACTGACATGGTAGTTATGACCTGGTAAATGGTCAGGGAGGCAGTAAGGACACTAGTAAAGAATGCTAAGTTTGGCATGTGTGGAAATAAAAAAACTAGATTCCATTCCAACTTCTTTTCATTGTGAATTATTGTGAAACCATAATATTTCTTCACTTCTAAAATGGGGCCGTTAGTAGGCCTGAGTACCTTACTTGTTCACACCAAGGAGCAAGGAGGTAGAGGAAAGCAAAGAAGGGTCATATGATAGCTAAAACCACCTGGACAAAGACGACATAGCAGAAAATTAGCTTTAGAGAACAAGGAGCTTATGAATTTTATAAATATAAAAATATGTATACATATAGTAGATAGTGTCAGGGAGAGAAAAGTAAATAGTATTGGTTATTTTGTGGCAGTCAGTTGTACAGTTCCAATATATTCTAAGTTCTGGGGCTAAAGTCAATGTTCTTTTCAATGTGACCTTTTCCAAACAGTCTCTGACACTGATCAGTGAAATGTTGATATTGATGTGCCTTGGTAATTTACTTACTGCTAAAAATAAAAATGTCTGTTGTCCTAATCGATGATGAAAATGAGTCTTTTTATACGAAACAAAGAGCCACAAGCCCTTTATGGTTAAGGTGAGTTTATCTCTTGATTATAAAAAACAAAACAAATAAAAAAACATAAAAACCTCTTTAAGTGGTATTAGAATGGTATTGAACAAGTTTCATTTATTTTAGAAATATGTGTAAAATAATTGTGGGGAATCAGTACATGGGTTGGATAAAGCCAGAAAAGATTTTCAAATCAAAAAGGAACCAAAATACCATAGAAGAACTTAAAAATTTCTAATAATAGGTATGATATATAGTCATTGTAGGAAAATTAGAATATATAGAAATATAAAACCGTATATAATAATCAGACTTTACCCTCAGAGTTACCTATTTATTAATGTTTTGACCTATATCCTTCTAGACATTTATTTGGGGAGGGAGATTAAAAAAAAAGGACAACTTCTCTGCCAGGGACTATCCTTACAACAGTTCTAGGAGTGACTTGACATTATCTCCATTTTATAAAGCAGGACACCAACATTCAGAAAAGTCAAGTTACTTGCTTAGAGGTTGATAAGTGGCAAAGTATGATTCAAATTCAGACAAAATGATTGCAAAGTTTAAGGTTTTCCCTGAACCCAAAGACACTGAAAAGAATAATGGTGCTCAAAGTGACATGAGCAAGATGGAGAAGAGGAAGCACCAGACCCTCTTTCCTCACATGTAGATACCAATTCAACAGCAATGCATGAACCAATTCTCCTGAAAATAAAAAAATAAAAGAAACCAGCAAATTTCTCTAATTAGGAATACACACACACAATACAGAGCAGACACATCCACAGAAAAGGTTAGAGAGGTCTCAAGGATCAACAGCTGGCCTGACTGGTGAAGTTCTTTCTGTGTATGAAGCTAGTCCATAAAGACAGGGCGAGGTGGCTGTTGTTTTAAATCATGGATACCAATGCAAACTTACTAGGAACACAAAGAAACAGGGGGGAAGAGCTCAATCAAAGGAGCAAATAAATATCCAAAAACCAACCTGAAAGAAATGGAGGTGAATTAATTATCTGAATAAAAATTCAAAATAACTGCTGTAAAGATGTTCAATAAGCTCTGGAAAACAGGACTGAACAAAATGAGAATTTCAACAGAGAGAAAAGAGATTTTGTAATTAAAGAATGCAATAACTGAAAAGTTTACTAGAAAATTTTAACAGCAGACTTGATCAAGCAGAAAAACAAATCAGTGAACCTGAAGATAAGTCATTTGAAATTATCCAGTAAAAGGAGAAAAAAAAAAAGAGTGAAGAAAGGCTAAAGGACTAATGGGATACCATCATGTGGACCATTATATACATTAAGAGAGCCCCAGAAGGAGAAAAGAGAGAGAGAGAGAAAAGGGCAGAAATATTATTTAAAGAAATAATGGCCCCAAACTCCCCAGATACAGAGAATGATAGGGACATAGAGATTTGAGAAATCCAACAAGTCTCAAATAGGCTAATCTCAAAGGAGTCTACACCAAGCACATTACAATCAAATTGTCAGAAGTCATGACAAAGAGAGAATTTTAAAAGCAGCAAGAGACATTTTTCCAAAGAGGAAACGCAGATGGCCAACAGGCACGTGAAAAGATGCTCAACAATGCTAATCATCAGGAAAATGCACATCAAAACTATAATGAGATATCACCTCACACTTCTCAGAAAGGCTATCATCAAAAGAGCACAAATAACAAATGTCGGCAAGGATGTGGAGGAAAGGGAACCCTCATACACTGTTGGTGAAAATGTAAATTGGTGCTGCCACTGTGGAAAACAGTATGGAGGTTTCTGAAAAAACTAGAAATAGAACTACCATATGATCCAGGAATTCCACTCCTGGGTTTATGTCCAAAATAAACAAAAACACCAATTCAAAAAGATACATGCACCCCAATGTTCATAGCCACATTATTTACAATTGCCAAGATATGGAACCAACCTAAGTGTCCATCAACAGATGAATGGATAAAGAAGATGCAGTATATATATACAATGGAATATTACTCAGCCATAAAGAGAATGAAATAATGCCATTTGCAGCAACATGGATGGATTTGGAGGGCATTAGGCTAAGTGAAATAAGTCAGACAGAAAAATACAAATACTGTATGATATCACTTATATGTGGAATCTGAAAAATACAACAAACTAACGAATACAACAAAAAGAATCAGATTCACAGATACAGAGAACAAACTAGTGGTTACAAATGGGGAGAGGGAAGTGGGGGGAGGAGCAGTAATCAGAAACATTCTAACTAAGAAAAGCCCAAGGGCAGATGGAGCCACTGGCGAATTCTACCAAACATTTAAAGAATTAATGCCAATCTTCTCAAACTTTTTCCAAAATATGAAGAGGAGGAAACACTTTCAAACTCATTTATGAGGCCAGCATTACCTTGATACCAAAGCCAGAAACACACACACACACACACACACACACACACAGACACACACACATTAGGGGTATAAGGATGGTTCAACATATGAAAATCAATCAATGGGACACAAACCACATTAACTCAACAAAGGATAAAACTCACATGATCATCTCAAAGTTGCAGAAAAAGTATTTGATAAAATTCAACACCCTTTCATTATAAAAACTCTCAGAAGCTAGGAATAGAAGGAAATTACTTCAACATAATAAAGAACATGAATATAAAGCCCAAAGCTATTATCATACTCAAAACCTGAAAGCTTTTCCTCTAAGATAGAGAACAAAGTGAGGATAACTGTTTTTGTCACTTCTATTCAACATAGTATTGGAAATCCTAGTCAGATTAATTAGGCAAAAAAAGAAAAGGCATGCAAATTGCAAAGGAAGAAGTAAAATTATCTCTGGTTGCAGATGGCACAACCTTAAGTAGAAAACCCTAAAGATTCTACACACACACACACACAGTTAGAACTAATAAATGAATTAAGTAAGGTTGCATCATACAAAATCAACATAAAAAAACAACAAACTGAAAAGCAAATTGAAAAATTAATGCCATTTACAAAGGCATCAAAAAGAATAAGTTTCTTCCTATATAAACTTAACCAAAGAGATGAAAGACTTGTACACTGAAAACTATAAAACATTGATAAAAGAAATTAAAGAGGACACAATTAAAGGAAAATATATCCCATGTTCATGGATTGTAAGACCTAAGATTAAGATGTTCATACTACGCAAAGCAATCTACAGACTCAATGCAATTCCTACCAAAAACCCAATGACATTTTTTATAGAAACAGAAAAAAGTCTTAAAATTCGTATGAAACCACAAGGATCCCGAATACATAAAACAATCTTGAGAGGAAGAAGAACATAGTTGGAGGTCTCACATTTCCTGACTTCAAAACATATTATTACAAAGGTGCATAGTCAAAAAGTGTGGCACTGGCTTAAAAACAGACATACTAGTCCCAGGGAACAGAACAGAGAGCCATGAAACAAACCCACATATATATCTACTGGTCTTCAAAAGAGCGTCAAGAATACACAATAAGGAAAGAATAGTGTCTTCAGCAAATGGTGCTGGGAAAACTGGATATTGAAATGCAGAAGAGTTAAATTAGACCCCTATCATAGACTATACACAAATATAAACTCAAAATGGATTAAAGACTTAAATATAAAACCTGAAACTGTAAAACTCCTAGAAGAAAACAGGAGAAAGTCTTCATGGCATTGATCTTGGCAGAGGTTTCTTGAATATGGTACCAAAAGCATAGGTAACAAAAGCAAAAATAGATAAACAGGACTAAATCAAACTAAAACATTTCTTCATAGCAGGTAAACATTCAACAGAATAAAAAAGTAGACTTAAAAACTATATATCTTATAAGGGGTTAATCTTCAAAATATAGAAGTAACTCCTACACTAAATAGCAAAAAAATCATATAACCCAATTAGAAAATGGGCAAAGGACTTGAATAGACCTTTCTCCAAAGACAACATACAAAAGATAAATAAGCATATGAAAAGACACTCAGCATCACTAATCCTCAGAGAAATGCAAATTAACACAACAATGAAATACTACTTCATACGCATTAGTATGGCATATATATATACATTTATATAAACAACATCACGTAACATGTTTTGGCACTCTTGTGCACTGTTGGGGAGGATGTGCAATGGTACAGTCCTGTGGGAAAACAGGTTCCTTAGAAATTAAAAATAAAACTACATATGATTCAACAATACTACCTGTGGGTAATTATCCGAAAGACTTGAACCAGGACCTCAAAGAGGTATTTGCCCCCCGCATGTTCACTGCAGCATTAATCATAATAGTCAAGAGTGGACAACCTAAATGTCCATGGACAGGTGAATGGGTAAAGAAAATGTGATATATATATATATATATACACACACACACACACATACACACACACACAATGGAATATTATTCAGTCATACAAAAGAAATAAATCTTTTCATGTGCCACAGCATGGATGAACCTTGAGGACATTACACTAAGTGAACTAAGCCATTCACAAAAGGACAAATACTGAATGATTCCACTTATATGAGGTACATAAAGTAGTCAAACTCATCTAAGTGGAAGGTAGATGAGTCATGCAAGATGAAAACATTCTAGCGATCTCTTGTACAACACTCTGCCTATAGTAAATAATACTGTACTGTACTCTTGAACATCTTAAGAGAGTAGATTGCATGTTATATGTTTTTTACCATAAAAATAATTTAAAACCTTTAAAAAAAAAAGGTGATGGTGCTCTTCTCTCCACTCTGAATTCCAGAGACAATGTCTATTCCATTATTCCTGATGTCTTATTACTGTTTTACTATACCATCATTCTATAAATATTGATCAAGCTGAGTATATTTTTTCTGTATCTCTCATGTTACCTAGTACAGGGTTTTGAACACAGAAGACAGTTAACAAACACTTGTTGAATAAAAACATTTATGCATTTGTAAAGGACAACTCTATTAAAATTTTCCAAATGTTGCAGGCTAGTTAATTTTTAGAATTCACTTCAATGGCTGATTTTCAGAAATCTATAAAGCTACAAATCCACCAGGAATTCAAAGAAGGTAGCATTATTAACTGAGAGAAACAGCTGGGAAAGACTTAATGGAAGATGCTGGTCTTCATTCATTCATGTATCAGATATCAGCGGTCCCCAACTTTTTTAGCACCAGGGACTGGTTTCGTGGAAGACAATTTTTCCACGGATGGGGTAGGGGGCGTTCAGGCGGTAATGTGAGCGCTGGGGAGCAGCTGATGAAGCTTCGCTCACTTGCCAACCGCTCACCTCCTGCTGTGCGGCCTGGTTCCTAACAGACTGAGGCCTGGTACTGGTCTGCAGCCCGGGGATTGGGGACACCTGTCAGGTATAGTTAGCAACTACTGGATGCTGTGAGGATGAATTTAGGCTCACAGTCTAATGAGTAGCCAGATGATATGTAATAAATGCAAAAAAAGTCAATAGATATAGTTAAAGGTACGGCAAGATTAAAGCAACTGGCAACTATCAATGTCTTAAGGGGTCGCTGAAGGCTTTACATCTATGCATATTGAGTTTTAAAGAAACAATGTATACTCAAAAACGACATGGTAGGGGCTTCCCTGGTGGCGCAGTGGTTGAGAGTCCGCCTGCCGATGCAGGGGACATGCATTCGTGCCCCGGTCCAGGAAGATCCCACATGCCGTGGAGTGCCTGGGCCCGTGAGCCATGGCCGCTGAGCCTGCGCGTCCGGAGCCTGTGCTCCGCAACGGGAGAGGCCCGCGTACCGTAAAAAAAAAAAAAAAAAAAAAACCTATATGGTATATAGTATTCCTAGGCAGAGGAAGCAGCAGGTACAAAGGTGAGAAAACATGAAAGAAAAAAAAAAACTAATTAGGACATTTGGTAAAAGTTCAGAAAGTATGGAGTATAAGACATAAGTAGGGGAGTAACAGGGAACATATGGTAATCAGATTGTGAAGGACTTTAAGGTCAAACTGAAGGTATTTGTTAGAAATACAGAGAAAGACCCATGTCAGAATTTATGCCATCTTCTCTCCAATTTCAACGAAATGCAAGGACTAACAACAATGACAAAAGATGCTGTTAATAGTATAACCATGATCTAGATAAATGCATGTGAAAATCGTACCCATTTGCTGGTTCCAGTCAATGTATTTGATCTCCTCAAGCAGAATTAATCTCTGTCTCCTTTTGGATATTTCAGAACACTTTTTACTGTCTAATGATATTGGTCACCTTTGACTTTATACTCTACACCTATTTAAGTAAATTGTACTATTTCCCCAACTACATTTTTAGCCCCTTGCTTATCTCTGTATCTACCACAGGGTTTGGGTTAATTGAACGGCACCAAATAGAACTGAGCTACAGCATTACTTCTTTCTCATAAATTTTATAATCTTTGATCTTTTTTGAATAAAGGCAGGCAAAGAAAAAGTATCTTTCACAATATGGTTAACTTACATTAAAAAAAAAAAAAAACAACTAAGAAAGAACACAGTGTTTAGTTACTGACACCTAACCCTTTGTTTTTCTTAGACTTGAGTCAGCAGAAATATGAACCCTGGTAAGACTGCCTGTATTTCCAGCTTTTGTGACCCTTGTTTATTCATCAAACTATTATGAACTTTGGCCCAGTTATGCTCTTTTGCAGTCTATTTGTAACATTCACCTGGATGGAAGAGGTATTCCTTATTTTAAGAATCTGTTTACAGACATTTTGGAGTCATGGAAAGAAGCTAGTCAACAATATACATTTTGTGTTTCTATATAGAATGACCAATTGATTTTTTTCAGGGTAATCTCAGCTCTGAGTACTAATCTGGATAGGAAGTGCCTAATCTTTACAGAACTACTGGAGTAAAAGGGTATGTTTTTCTTTGCTTATCACAGGCCCAGTTATAGGATAAACCTCAAAGAAGTGTGTGCCAAGCCACCCAACGGGCTCAGTGTAGAAGAAAAGAAATTTCTAAGATTTGAAATGCTAGAGGAATAAAATAGTTACGGGAACTAAATCACAAGTCAGGCTTTAGAGGGAATATGGAAGTCAAGAGTGGAGAAGGACAAAGATTTTCACCTTTGTTTTCTAAAATTTTGATTTCCCTTTTTGTAACTTGTGCATCACACATTTCCTATTAGAGATATTTATGTGAATTTACCCTACTGTAGTCAAAAGTCATTTTAGGATTTTAAGTGCTAAATTCAAAAAGATATAAATTCTGTAATTGAATATCTACATAGCTCAAAATAATTTTATAGATATTTATGCTAAGCTCTTGATAATCATATCTATCACTTTTATGCCATTATCTTACTATTTGGTATACAAATATGTTAATTTGGTTAATGACACTTTAGTTTCCTAAGGGAAATAATACAATTTCTAAAGGTATTCAAAGCTTGAAATTCTTCTTAAGCTCTGGAAAAATTTGATAAACAAATAAAGCCAGTGTCATCATCCTTGATGAATTTTAGAAAAAAATCAATAGTTTAGTTTGAGGGTCACTCAACTATGTAATTCAGGGAAGGGACAGTACAACAGGAGAGACTGTCTCAGATAAATGAAGGGTTTCAGATTCCCCAATTGGAAAGAATTTAAAAGGAGAGTCTCTCTTAAATCTCTGAGGCTTGTCTGTTTACTTACGATAAGTTACATGAATATATCTAGGTAGATATTTTTTCAAAAATATGCTTCTGTCATCCTTTTGCTACCAGGAAACCCAATATAATTTATTTTTAATTGTATCTACTCTTTTTTAGGATTAAAGGTAAAATTAAGTCCCTTCTCTGGTTTTTGTGTTTTCTAAAAAAAAATTTGTTACTCCTGATCTCTCTCTTGAAATTTCCTATAAAATATGCACCTCATGACAATATACACTGATTATTTTTAGGAAGGAGAAAAGTGTGCATTATACATCAAAAGAATTTTAAAAATGTACTGAGTTATAATTCATTGTTTTAAAATATATCTGGTAACTTTGAAAAAGATGTACCTTTTGTAATGTTATACTTTATTAGACAAATGTTTGGGAGGATCTGAGGTTCCTTTCCCTTTTGGTTTACTTTTCTGTTTACATGAGAACTAGCATAATTACAGAAACTTTCCTTTCTTTCAAAGAGGACTTAATTCTCTTCTAATGAATTTTGTATTGAACAAACCAATGGAAACAAATGATGGGAACAGAGAGAAGGAAAATGAAACTAGGAGTTGAAACTCTTAGTGAGTGGGAAGAATCAATGACTCCTAGTTTGATAGTTTGAAAAGCTAATGGAAATTGGTGCCCCAAGTAAAATACAGGGTACAAAAGGAATAACAAGTTTGAAGAGAAAGATAACAAGCTCAAAAGTGGTGATACCACGCATTAAAGCAATTGGAAAAAAAGAAAAAAGAAGGAAACTATGAGTGTCTATGGTAACTCACTGAATCCCACCACAAACACACCTCCTCCAAACACTGGATGGAAGACCCATTTCAAAGGGGAGGTTGCCAGTACTTATCTGCAAGATGGACCTCAGTTCAGGGAAAGCACACAGCACCTTATAACTTAGATCATCCCCCCGGGTTGAAAGGTAAAGTATAATGTAACATACCCCATAGCCGGAGGATAAACAGGCTTGGGTTACCACTGCATTATTTGGCTGCCCTCATCAGAAACATAACCTGTCTCCACAAGTTTAAGATAAAACAGGAGAGCCCTGATCATTTGACTCAAACAAAACCATCTTAAGTGCAACTGCTATCTTCCCTCCTGATACAGCACATGACTCCTTGTCAAGCCCAGCTGGAGACTGTGTCTAGAAGGATTATAGTTGAGGTTTCTAAAGCTGCCCTTTTCTCTTACACACATTCACTATGATCATCTCGTTTTTATCAAAACAACGTGATAAAAGTTGCACAGAATCTGCAAATGGTAACTAGACATGGAGAATCTCTGCCAGGAGTAGTATTGTCCTGAGACACATCCTGAAAGGTAATAATAGCTTTGTGGGATTTGGCTGCCTGTTGATAATATTTCATGTAATTTTCCACAGCCAAGAAGAAACAGATCAATCCAAGGGATTTTTGCTAACTTTTTTTTCCCTCCCTGTATGTGAAAATACAAGGGAAAAAAAAAAAAAAACATAATACAGTCCTCTAATAAAACTTTGCGGATCATTTTCATGCAGATGGCCACACATCTGTGAATATTAAAAATGAACTTTGGCACTTTTCCTCCTTATCGCAATATTACTATCACTTATTTCCTTCCCTATGAATATTTTATACCCCACCCATTCTATGACCCAACCCCAAATCAATCTACTCCGGGGAAGCCATGTATGCTTGTCTAAACACTGCAAGCAAGTATAAAAGATTAAGACAAAGCTCCTACTAAACAATGAGAATGTTAAAAAAATAATAAGACTAAAGTCTCTCTTTTAGCAATATGTGTTTGCTTTAAGTATTATTCTCCTGGATTCACTATAAGCATTCGAGATTTCAAGAAAAGAAGCATTCCCTTTTGTAAAGTTTTATAAGCACAGAAACATATTTAGTATTTCAGAAACAGTTACAGATCACATACACACTAAGAAGGTTAAGCATATGATTTGTAAGATTCAAAGAAAGTAGAAGATTTAGTTTTTGTTAGGGTGATAATTGCTTCAAATGTTTGTCTCATTAAGCAATTAATTGTTGATCACCTATTATATTTCCTGTGTTGGCAGGAATTACATACACACACAATGTATATAAACAAATATAACTGAAAAAGGAAATTATTTTAAATATGAAAATGCAAAAAATGGGACCAAAGGGTTAAAAACAAACATTCTAAAAGCGATGACCTAATTCACCTACAACGTTTGATGTTTAAGATTCACGGGCGAAATACAGACTTCAGAGGAAGGTATTCCTTTGTGTAGTGAAGCTGAGAAGGGAAGATGGAGAATTCTGCTAAAGGTGCAGATAATTAGATTGTGCATCCTCTGTGGTCTTTCCAAACTTTTGGTTAAAAAAAAAAAGCCTCCTCAAAACAATAACTAGGCAAATACTATTGATTTGGCCTCTTTCTCTCAGTGTACACTGAGTCTGGTGCTACTCTGACCTAAAAATAATAAATCAACTTTAATTAGTTCTGTGAACTGGAGTGTAGCATTGCCTATGATGAGTTGAAAGGCTCCATTTCTCCAAATCCCCACTCTGGTCCTTGAAACTGGAGTTTTGCAAAGCCTCATGTGCTACCACCAGCTGTAGTCAGGAAGGGGCTATTTGGAGTTCATTGTGGAAATGAGACCAGAGCTGCAGTGGGAGCTTGTGGAGTTTTACACAATGTCAGCCCACCCTTTCCCTGTGGAATAGGAATTGTTGGCCAAGTAGACTTCCTCTCATAGTCAGAATAATCTCAGCTTTCTCCTTGGAAAACATACAAAAAGAAAAAGAACATTCTAACATGCAATCATGAGGAATGTGCACTAGCATCCTCTTCAGAGGGATCAAAATCTGCATCTTGTATCAGCATTCTTGACTGCCCTCCATATGTCTGTCGTACTAGGAATTAGATGATCCTTTTTATCTAGTGATATTTGAAAGACTGTGGCGTTCGCTGCACTATATTAAGTAGCCAGTGAAATGCAAAGTTGAATGGAATGTTCCAGAGTTATCCAGTAAATTCATCCTAAGAAAATAAACAACCTGAATAATTCAAGTAGAAAAATTCCATTACCACTCTTTTTTCTCATTAACAAGTTTATTTTGGCTGCATTATCATAACATCTATAGGATCAGAATTTATCAAAATATAACTGTACTGAGTTATATTTTTGTGATGAGGAATAAAATTTAATAGTCTGTTTTCCTTTGTTGACAAGCTCATTTTGGAGTTATTTTAATGAATGACCTACACTTTTATATCCTCCTAATTTGCAAACCAAACAAGTTCAATCACCTCAAATTTGTACCAAATAAGGTGAGAAATGGTGCTGAGAAAAATCTGAGGTTTCGAAAACTTTCAAAGACTTGCTAATGGCTCTTGCAGCAGGATTTACCAATTATAGCTACTTTCATCCCTCTAATAAAAGCTACCACTCAATTGAGCAAGTCTAAATGGGAGGTTGATAAAATTTTCCTACGATAATCATTTGATATTTGTATATCTTCAATTGTAGAATATGACAAGATTGTGGCATTGAGATGTATATATTATTGTTGAGTTTCGTATTCTGTGATGATCAATTCTACTGCACACAAATGAAACCAAATTGTGCATTTTGCACTAGTCCCATGGGAAGCTCATTCTTTACATAATGTAGGGGTGATGACTGTAGCTTTCTTTAGGAATGGGAATATTGTGATGAAAAAAGGATCTGATTCCCTAAGCCCATGACTGAAAACTATCTGGTTCAGACTGTAGTACATCACCCAGGGGTCAGGAGAGAAGAGATTTTTCTCTGCCTCATATCTGTAAATATCTTGCTGTCTTCTCTAACAATATTTTTTTCACCATCTTGCCTAACGCTGTATAGCACTGGAAGATGATTCCAGGACATAGGCTATATAAGGGAAAACAGTTTGCACGCTAGAGAATGAAGGAATATTACATCGTATGCTTACATCACTCAGTTGTTCATCTTTTCCTTTCTCATATTCTTCTTTCACTCAGCCGAAAGTATTACCTTTCGAAAAGCAATTCTATGGTCTGTTGCTTAAAACCTTCCAAAGGCAACACATTGCTTGTGAGACAAGTACAAAGCCACTGCAGGGCACACAAGCCCAACTATCATCCGATTGTTACTCATCTTCTCCACCTTTCACTATATTACCTAGAAATACCATATTACTGTAATTCTTCAATGCACATCATGATGAATCATGCATGCTGTTGCCCCTTGTGTTTCCACTGCCTGCAGTCTTACAAACCTTGACCTTGCTGACCCATGCTGACCCATACTTAAGACTCAGCTCATAGCACCCATGAACCCTCCCTGAACTCCTCAGACTCAATAATGGGCCCTTCTTGTTGATCCCATAGCACCCTCTGCTGTCTTCCATTATAGAATGGATCATAGTGGGTTCTCTTCGTCTTTCCTTCTTAGGAGACTGTAAATTTCTCAAGTTCAAAGGCAAATGAGTTCTCCATTTTATTCCTCTCTTTGCTGCCCCCCATCTCCACCTTCCAAGATGGGAATGGGTGGACAGAAATAGAGAAAAGCAAACACAAAGATAACAGAAATGTCTAGAGAGAGAACAGTAACACCAGGTGAATTCTAGCACAGAACAACTTGCTTATAATAAAACAAAGCCCGTAACAGGAGATTGGGTATGTCTCTGTTGCTTGAAATCTAGAAGAATAAAATGGACACAACACTCCGTAAATGTTCATGGTGTAGCTTCCTGGTGAATGATAAATGTTCACTCTGCTTCCACATCATTCTCTGTTTTCTCCTCCAATTATTTTCTCACCTGGAATGCTTGTACCAACCCTCTAGGCCCATTCAGACCTAACTTTCTAAGCCTGGGCAAAATCCAATTGTCTCTATGAAGCCTTCTCTAATTACTCCAGGAAACATTATTTTTATTATTTCTGAAACTCTAGAATACTTATTCTTATTCCCACCATTCATAAATATTTTAGGGCCTTCTTTTCTTCATCTTTAGTCTCAAAAGATGTCTGATTAAACCTATCGATAATTATATTGTGGCTGAAACCACTGATACTCATATTTATTATTGACAGTAAATGGAAAGAATGCTTAATTAAATGTTTTTCTCTTTTCTCTGATTTCCCTTTCAGTTAGAATATTCATAAATCTATTGAGAACAAATTTGAGTGTATTTTAGACTTCTTTTACCCATCCATGTGCTCTTATAAAAAACTGAAATTTCAAGTGTCTGAGGGTTGATAAAGGAGCTGTTTATACACAGGGGAAAGTTCAGCTCCCCTAAAATAAATGAAAAATACTGTATGCTCAAATTTTCCACAAATCCTCTAGGTAACCTCGGGAAAGTATATTTCCTCTTTGGATTTTAAATTTCTTCCTATTAAATGAAGCATGAGATGATTGGACATTTATATTTAGAAAGATGCATCAATGTGTATAAACCTATAATTTCTTGATTCAGTTGGTGCTAAAGGGTGGTATTAGATTGTTAAATTATTACATAAAGATTGTTGAACACGTATTGCAGACGAGTCCTAGTACACAACTCAAATTTACAAGAAGTATGTTTCTTTTTAAAAATTTCACTCCGTTTTTACATCGTAAGGACATCGACACTGAATTTTATAACTTACTTTTTATTTAATTTTTTTTTTTTTTTTTCTTGCGGTGCGTGGGCCTCTCACTGTTGTGGCCTCTCCCGTTGCGGAGCACAGGCTCCGGACGCGCAGGCTCAGCGGCCATGGCTCACGGGCCCAGCCGCTCCGCGGCATGTGGGATCTTCACGGACCGGGGCACGAACCCATGTCCCCTGCATGGGCAGGCAGACTCTCAACCACTGCACCACCAGGGAAGCCCCTTTATTTAAATTTTTAAGATGTTCCTTATGTTTCATAGTACAGGTCTTCTCACCTCATTACTAATATTTTCTACAATTGTCTATAATTGAATAGCTTCTATTTTGTGCTTCATTCTATCTGTATGGCAGAAACTTAGTGAGTTTTGGGTTTCTCCCCTCTTTTTCCTCAGATGTACTCAAGTTTTGGGGTTTACATAGTGTCAATGCAATGGGAATACGGTAGGGATCAAGTGCTCAATAACAGCTGTCCATAGTGGTATTCACTGAGGCACCCTATATTGCTGCATCATTCTCCATAGGTTATGCTAAGTCATCCATCCCTGAATCTTGTCCATAAGCCCCTTGAAGCCCAAGACCTCTCTCCACATGTCAGAATGGAATATATATATATATATATATATCTTACAATAATTAAATATAAAACAATATATGTAAAGTACCTAATTCTGTGTATGATGCAATATTAGAAACTCAATAAATGCTAAGCACTACTACTATTATTATTTTTTACTTCTTTGAGTAGGTAATTCAGTAACATTGTTCAAAAATCAAATATATATGTGTACACACACATATAAAAATCAAAGTGAGAAGTATTCCCCTCATCCAGGTACGACTTTATCTAGTTTCCCTATTCACCTCCTAAAATAAACTTGATAGAGCTTTTTTAGGCAAAGATAGTGAAATAAAGTTTATGATATCCATAAAATGGGGAGTTGAGGATATTCATTTTCATTTATACATTAAATATACAAATAAGTATACAAATGTATACTTATATACATTTATAAGACTGTTATCAAAATCTTGCAAAATAGGTTGTCAAATATTTATGGAGCACTTTCACAGACACTCTTCTAAGTGCTTTCGAAGTATTAACTAAGTTATTCCTCATACAACACTATGAGGGAGGTGCTATTGGTAGCCTCCTTTGACAGATAAGGAAACTGAGGCTCAGTGAGTAACACTTGGAAAGCAGAGGTGAGATTTTAATTTTTAGCACTTCTACCCTAACACAACTATTATAATTTATATCTGTACCCATTAGCCTTTGTATATACATATATTTTAACATTCTCTTTAATTTTTTATCTCTTCATCAATTGTCAAAAGTTGCCATTATTCTCAGAAACACTTTGGATAGCCTAAGAAATAATGTATGAAGAATAGGTTTGAATAGGGGAGCATCTACAGAGTAAACATCAAATGTATGTTTCCACTTAATCTTTGAAAACATTACTTATTTTTAAAAGCACTGACAGTTGCATAAAATCAAGAATCCTAACCTCTAATAATGATGACTTATGTTGAAACAAAACACATCCAGTAACCCTCTGTATCCTCACAGCAATTCTATTAGGATAACTTTCTTATTACTACCTCTGTGACTTATTTTTCTCCTTTAATGTATCTTTTGCAATGTCAATATATCTTCTAAAAATGCAAAATTTATAATGGAATCCATGTTTTTAGAAAGTTTGAATATTTCCCAAATAATCTGAGTTTAATTTTTTAAAATATTTAAAATTTACTGACTCATAGATTCATATATTATATAAATATGTATATATAAGCAATATATATATACTTCTTATACTATATATAACATAACCATCACAATGTCAAGTAAAGCATTCAATTTTCAACATACGCTTGTAGCCTTATCTTTGACTCCTTGATTTTGCCCCCATCACCCAGATATTCAATTATACTGAATTATTTGCGGTCACCTCAATATGATATTTGCTTTCCATGCCTTTGCTTATATTGATCCCTTCTTCGCTGATGGAATACTATTCCTCCTTTAAGGCTCAACTCAAATATCACCTACTCAAGTTTCAAGACTTAAAAATGTCAACTTGGAAGTCTTCCAATCATAGCAATGTGCTTCCATAGCACTGTGCACGTGCAGCCTAGGCCACATTTTATTATCGTATTTCTTTGCATGCCTATTAAGAGTCATCACTGTGTCCTAACAGAGTACCCAGAATACAATAAGTGCATAATAAAGGATTATAAACTCCATGAATGCCGGTGAGATGACACAACAGGAACTCTTACTTGTATTTACAAGATGAAGCATATTCCAAAAGTAAAAGTGGTTTTCTACAAACTCCTTCAGGATATATTACACGGCTATATGAGCACGTGAGAAAGCTAGCTTCCTAATGTTCCTACCTTTCTCGTGATGCATGATAGGAACTGAAGAATGACAAAGCTGGAGAAAAAAAATCTAGGTATTTGCAAAGAGTACTAGGGCCAGTTTACAGGGACTGAGTTATCGATATAAGTACTCTAAATTTATTACTACACATGTCAGTGGGCTCTGAGAATTACCTGTTATAGCTATTCTACATCTCTATTTTTTAAAGGGCCTTATATGTTTTACTTTTTTAATTGAAGTATAGTTGATTTACACTGTCACGTTAGTTTCAGGTGTACAGCAAAGTGAGATATATAGATAGATAGATAGAGATATAGATATAGATCTGTTCTTCTTCAGCTTCTTTTCTCTTATACATTATTACAAAATACTGAGTACAGTTCTAGGTCCTTATTGTTTTTTTTTTTTTTTTTGCGGTACGCGGGCCTCACTGTTGTGGCCTCTCCCGTTGCAGAGCAGAGACTCCAGACACGCAGGCTCAGTGGCCATGGCTCACGGGCCCAGCCTTTCTGTGGCATGTGGGATCTTCCCGGACCGGGGCACAAACCCACGTCCCCTGCATCGGCAGGCGGACTCTCAACCACTGTGCCACCAGGGAAGCCCCTGGTTATCTATTTTATATATAGCAGTCACACCTCTCTTTAATCCTCCAACACCTCACGACTCTCCTCACTCTCAAAAGCTGACCCTTCTTACTTCAATAAAAAATAAGAAGTAGCTACAACAGAGCCTTATTGCAAGGGAGGGTAGAAGGATGGATGGACAAACAGATATATGATAAGAGACCAAGGGTGATCTTATTTTGACATCTGGGTCTCCTTTGATTGCAAGGGCTTAACATCTTGACTTGGCTAACTGACCTCTTGTTCCTTACTCTGTACCCCTCCCAGTTAACGCTCCCAAGAGAGAGGAGATCTGAGACACACTGCTGCCTTGGATCACCTCAACTAGTTCTCTGGATCAATGTTTATAAAAATAGAAAGAATAAATAATGATGGGAAAGAGACATAAAAATGAATTAAACTAGTCAGTAAAAGAAGATGGAGCATACCAATTTTTCTGTGATGGTGAGACAGGCTTCCTGAGACAACTTTCATGTATCAGTTGGATATTCTGTTGCCACATAATGAAAAGAAGAAACTTTTTGGGTTTTAGATTTCTTCAGGATAGTGCAAACTCTTCCTCAGATTTTCTTTCTGTGGCTATAACAAGTGATAAGGGCTACTGAAGCTTAGGTGACACTCTTTCCAAAAGTTAAGCTCACTTAGATATATAGCTTATACAGTACAGAACATACCTCATCAACTCTTTTTGCTTATACCACTCTCTGTTCCCTCCTACTGTGAGTTTATGTGTATTCCCAACACCTAGTATATCACTAAACACATAGTAGATACTCAATAAATGCTTATTGAGTGAACATATACCTTGCTTGTGCTAAAAGTTTGGATGGAACTACAATTCAAAATGAAATAGAATGCACCATATTTTAAGGAAAGGTAGCAGTTTGAAATAATTATGTTATGGATATGATTTGCATACCACCTCATAGGACAAATACAACTTGGGGCAGTGCTGGAAATCTGGTACTAAGGAAAGACCAGCAATTTTAAATTCATTTTTTAAAGTGAGAGAGTACGGAATATACAATTTCAGAAAAGACTCCTATGTTCTTGGTCTGATTCTATCACACTAAAAAAAAAACAACTCAGGAAAAACACACATTTTAATAAGTCGCTTTCACTCTAGTCCCACCGCTAATAACTAGATTTAATTCTTAGCTGTACGATTTGCTGTGGTGTTCATCAGAAATTTCTTCAGAAGAATGGATTACTTCTTAAGTGTGCTTCAACTTTAATAGGTTCAGAGTCATGCTCTGGATTACTTATAAAGTAAGAAGAATAGACAAACTGAGAGTTTCGTATATAGTTTTTTCCTCTTTGATTCTGGCTCATTTATAATTCTGGTGTAGTCTCAGGGTGACATTGCCAGATCTAAGCGCCTTCACATAAAATGAAAATAGACTTCAATCAAGCTTAAAGCAGAAGGAAATGACGTTCCTGTAAGACTTTGCTTTTTGTTTTTGTGGATGCATGTTTTCCACTTCCCATGGGATTGGCAACACAGTGCATGATGTTTACCCTTAGCTTCTTATATCTCTGAGAACCTTATAAGGCTCTGCATAGAATTATATTTGTTGGTTTACTATGAAAAGAACATACTCTAAAAAAAGGTTTAGGGCTTCCCTGGTGGTGCAGTGGTTGACAGTCCGCCTGCTGATGCGGGGGACACGGGTTCGTGCCCCGGTCCGGGAAGATCCCACATGCCACGGAGCGGCTGGGCCCGTGAGCCATGGCCGCTAAGCCTGTGCATCCAGAGCCTGTTCTCCGCAACGGGAGAGGCCACAGCAGTGAGAGGCCCGCGTATTGGGGGGGAAAAAAAAAAAAGTTAAAAAAATAAAAGTTTAAAAAAAAAAGGTTTATTTACCATCTACATCTGATCTTGAGTTGGTCAAACTAGGCCCTGCTATTTAGAGCAAGTTAAAATATTTAGCCTTGCTACACACAGGGCTTATAATATTTTAACTGAAAGTTGAATGTTGCCTGACTTTGTTTAGATATCACTCAAGGACTCAGTCAAGGCAAATACATAATTCTTTAGGTTTATATTATAAGACTTAGAGAAAAAGGCATTTGCAATTATTTCTATGTTACAGGATATTTAAATTTAAATTTTGCTTCAACCTCCAATATGTAGGTCAATTCACCTTTTTGCAAGGCATCATTCTCTCACCCAACAGGACTTTGCTCACCTAAGTACCTTCAGAAAAGATCAGGCTCGTTCAGGGTGGTATGGCCGTAGCCTCACTTAGGTACCTTCAGAGAGCACAACAAAAGCAGGGTTAAGTGAGGAGTTCAGTGACTACTGGCTGTGAGGACATTCCTGGGTCTCTGCCCTCACTGACCTGTTGATTCAGCTGGAGCAGGAAAAAATGTGGTGGCTGGCATAGGGACCATTGTTTCTGCTCTTATCATTACAGTGAGACATTTTTGTGGTTTACAAGAAATGTCAAACCCCTGATACGGCAGAGACTTGCCATTCTAGACTGATTTTGCGTCAGTAGTTTATTTGGCACAGAAAGAGTCATTTATAGGGATTCTACTTTTCCTACTCTTGAACATTCTTCTTTAATTACTTATAGGAATCTGTCATAGTTGGTCCATAATTTTGTGTAGGCTACATTGCTTTGTTTCTCTTTTCTGTCCTCTATTCTTCCCAACTCTTTCTTCTCTGTGTGCATCTAAGGTTCCTCTCAGCACCCTCAGACACTTCATTCCTTTGTCCGTAGAAGAAAAGCAGGTTATGCCAGGGCGTGGATGGATGAGGGTAGGAGGAAGCCAGGAGAGTTTTCATGCTAAATTGATAGAATCCAAACTGTAAGTCGGGGAGAATCTTACCACAGTTATGACTCACTTTCTACATGTGCAAATATTTAAGGTACAGGTGGTATTTTCAGAATTCACAACCAAATGCAGATCTCCCAAGTTTCCCACAGGCTGACTTCACTATGCTTAATGGATTAAGAATGCATGCTTGTCTAGTTAGTTAATTAGTTATACGCCAAACTAATACCTTTCTCACCAAAATTTAGGCAGTAAACATGTCTCAGAGGAAATAAGCATAAACTAATATTAGGCAGACCTGGGCAAAAATCCCAGCTCTGTCTCTAAATAGATTTTTTTTAATATGAACAAGTTTAGTTTAGCACTTTTAACATTCTGGGCCTTATTTTTCTCTTCTATAAAATGGAAAATAATTCTGACCTCTTAGATGTGAGAGAAATCTAGAAGTGAACTCTATCAAAACATTGACAGAGTTGATTTTGCTGGTCAGGTTAAAAAGGCAGGCATCTCTTTTGCCACCTATGGTTCCATGTAAATCCTGAAACTTGATTGATGAAAACAACTTTCCAATTTAGAAGATCGTTCTTTGAAGATCACAACACCACTTAACAAGGTTGCTAAGAAGTACAAATAAGAACATAGACCAAGGATATTACAGTATACCTACACACAGTGGGCTTTTAGTTAATGCTAACCTTCCATCCTGATCATGTTAATTACTATCAATACAATAACGATAATAAGCTGTGATGCAAAATCCTCAGTCATAATCTAAAGGTGATGAGGCTAGAGGTCGGACTGGAAACCTGGGAGTAGGACATTGGTCAAATCACCTTAGTCTGGAGTTTGGCCCTAGCACGTTGACTCAGTAGACAGGGTGCTGGTCACTACTAGAGGATGATTCTCAACCACCAAACTCATTAACAAGAGATGTAACCATTTACAATGAGAAGTATACTTATCACATGCAAAGATCCTAGCATTCACAATTTAATTCTGCAGGAGAAATCAGGGTAAATTAAGGTTCATAAGCAAGTGAAATCAGAACCAAGGTAGGAAGTCTCTGGCTGACCTTAAAAATGGGGGTTACCACACTTTGTTAAGCTGATGTATTGCTACTGTTGGAATTAACTTACTGTATGGATCATAAGGAGAAGATATTTACATAGGAGACCTAGAACTTTCTAGCACCTAGTCACTGCTGATGACACACTGACAATGGATCTTACTTTTTTTTCTTTTTTTTTTCTTCGATATGCGTGCCTCTCACTGTTGTGGCCTCTCCCGCTGCGGAGCACAGGCTCCGGACGCGCAGGCTCAGCGGCCATGGCTCACGGGCCCAACCACTCCGCGGCATGCGGGATCTTCCCGGACTGGGCCACGAACCTGTGTCCCCTGCATCGGCAGGTATATAGACCCCCTCACCTAGACAGGTATATAGACTGCTAAAATTCATCAGAATAAATACTGTGTGTATAAACTGGCCTTGATAAAAATTAAACAAAAATGTACATATGTTATATTTAATCCTCAAACTCGTCCTATGGGAAAACCACAGGTCATCGTGTTTAAGAAATTTGCCACATTATGCTATGTATGGGACTTAACAGTAATTTACATTTTTTAAATGGCAATTTAATATTATATCTACTCTCCTTCCTATGGGACATGAGCACAGATACCTCCAGGTAAGCGCTGTGGTGGAAAAATAAGCAAACTATAGATCACGTATGCAGAGTAGTGGTATCTAGACTCTGACCCAGGAAAGAAGATACTGTATCAGCACAACTGTGGTTTATCTGTAAGAACAATGACCTAGCAGGCATTTGGAATCCAGGTCTTTTGAAGTCTCAAAGCACCAACCATCTTAGTTTGTAAGACATCAGTATGATCAATATTTCTATTATTCAGCCTTCAACTGGATCCTCAGTTACATCCATCTGAGACAAGGCAAGTACTAAAGCCAAAGCTAAATTACAGGCACCACTATGGAGAGTCACAGCCCCTTATGTGAGGATGAAACAAAATATCAGAGAGCCATCTGAGGATAATTCAGACTTCCAAAATTATCAGGCGATAAACTGAAAAGTGTAGATACTGTTCTCTATCATCTGTCAACAAGAACCACTTTCCTTTCTGTTTTTTCACGTCTCCAATTTTCAAGGATTAGTTTAAGATTACAGCAGGCAGTGAGTTTTAATTAAAAATAGACTGAATAGATTAGTGGACTGGAAAATGGAGCAGAGTACTGATGTTTAATAAACTCAATTATTCCTGATATTTTCTTATAATTCTAGCCTTTATACCGCTCTATGGCTAAGCCCTATTTTTATTACCTTGTACTCTTAATATAATATAGTATAATTATAAATATATTTCATGAACCCCTCCTATAATTAAATCCACTTAAAAGATTTTTTAGAAGTCTTTATTAAATAAAAATGTTATTATATATATTTAAAACTTGATCACACACTGATATTAACAAAAGTCAATAATATTACAGAAGCTTTACTATCTACTTAAGGAAAGACAGTGCTTCAGGGAGGAATTAGTCACAAAGGTAGATTATTTCAGAGTGGCAGTAGGAGAGGAGACTGCTTATAAAAGAAGGGTTGATGCTTAGGAAAGAAAGTGGGTTTTCCCAAAAGGGAGCCATTTTGTGAAGATGAGAAAAAAGAGTCTAGCTGCCTTAAGAGACAAGGTTCAGGAGTTTACTCTATGATTAAACATGTAATCATAACCATGTTATGAACATGGTATTTAAATGTGGGAGTTCTATTAGCTAAAAAAAAAAAAAAAATGGATATTTGAAAAGCAGATAAAGTTGAAACTGTTATCAAAAATCAAGTTAGACAGGGCTTCCCTGGTGGCTCAGTGGTTGAGAGTCCGCCTGCCGATGCAGGGGACACGGGTTCGTGCCCCGGTCCGGGAGGATCCCACATGCCGCGGAGCGGCTGGGCCCGTGAGCCATGGCCACTGAGCCTGCGCGTCTGGAGCCTGTGCTCTGCAACGGGAGAGGCCACAACAGTGAGAGGCCCGCATACAGCCCAAAAAAAAAAAAAAAGTTAGACATATGCAATTTCTTATTTGTCATTCTTTTCTTTCCCTTTTCTATCACGTATTCTTCCCTTTATTTTCCCTGTATAAATTAAACAAATCACCAATTATTTATCGAACGCTTTTCCTGGAAGAAGTATTTTGCTAGGAACTGTGATATCCTTGCCATCAAAGAGCTCATAACATTTTTGGGGTTGAGAGGCGAGATAAAATAAACATGTTAAAAAGTGAGTGGCTAGACAAGATTTAAGAAGTTCAAAACAGTAAGTGAAATGTCACGAGGCAGCTCCAGTTTCACTGCCTGAGGAATTTTTTTACATGTTGATACCTAGCAATGCAGAGTAGTTCAGAGGTGCCAGTGATCACTTCAACCTTGGATGATTACAGAGGAATTTACTTAATTTTAATTTATTTGTATTCAAGTATAATATAGATACAGAAAGGTGCACAGATCTTAAGTACGCAGTTCTCTGAGTTGTGACAGTTGCACGTACCCATGAAACCATAAGCAAACTAGACATCAAATATTTCCATCACCCCAGAAAGATCTCTCCCGGCCCTTTCTAGCCAATCCTGACTCTCCCATCCTGCCTTCAGAGGCAGCTATTTTCTGATTTCTGGCTGGTGGTCAGCTGGGAGCCCCTTTTGGCCTAAACAACACCCACTTTTCTTATCACTTGACATCCCCACCCCCATCTTCAAGCCAACAAAGGTGCATCAAATCCGTCCTGTGCTTAGAATCTGATTTTCCCTGGCCTTCCCCTTCTGACACCAACTGGAGAGAATTCTCTGCTTTTAAAGTCTCACATGACAATCTCCCCTGCTTAAGGTCAACTCTGCCCTTTAAGGTAACATAATCATGAGTTAGTATCACAATCACAGGTTCTGAGAATGACGGGATGTGAAATTTGGGGGGACCTTCCTAGAAATACTGCCTACTACATTCACTGAAATTGTCTTGTCAACGTATGTATTTAATTGACCGGAAAGTGGCCAGAGGAGTGAGCACGAGGCAGCAAAGGTGGACAGTGTGGGCCAGAAAGTGGCCACCCTGGTCTGGATAGGACTGAACTCCAGACCAAAGAGGAACCCAGGAAATGCGGAATGTGTCTGTCCATGTCTAAAGTAATAGTCAGAAGGATTTACAATTCTATTGCTGACTTCTGGAATATTGAATTATAAAATGAGAAGAGCAGAGAAAACCAGCCAGAGGAGGAAGGAAAATACCTGCAGTTAGAACAAACAAGTTTTACAGGAAATGACGTGTGATCTCTGTGAATGAAGTACAATGTCTGACTACGCAATAAACCACACTTACATAACCGTATTAGGGAGATACTCAGTACTGATTTAACCAAAGTATGGTCTATTTTTACTGAAAAAAATGGAGGAAGGGAAAAGGCATGGGTGATATAAGACTGCTAAACTCTAACCTTCCATAACACAAATGGAAATATGTAAAAAAATATGTGTAACTTAGAAATATGAACATAAATTACAGAATAAATGAAAAGAATTTGAGCAGGTAGGAAAGGTAGGAAAGAGGGCTTTTCCTTTTCATTATAAAAGTTGCAGTATTTGAATCTTGAAGCTACACAGATTTAAAAATACAAATAACTTAAAAAGATAATATATATGCAAATATTTTGTTTTAATAGCCAAATATATATGTTAAAACCTAAACAGTTTTTGTACTCTAAGATTTTGAAGAACTGCATTAGTTTTGGCAATTCTCATATTTTGTGTTGTTTTTAACGATTAAAATACTTTAAAATCACCTCAATAGATTCACCTCTCTTGTCTCTGCAATCATGTCAGCTTGCAGGGGGCTGGGTAAAGGAGATGAACCTAAATCTGCACTGAAATTGTGGAAAAAGCAGGCTATAAAGGTGCCCAGTCATGTGGGATTATTGCCAAACCTTCAGAACAAAGGAAGAAGCCTTTTTAGGCTAAAGTGGGCTGCTTCAGGAGTTATACTCATTTTGGGCACTATATTCTAGACTTTAACCATCCTCTGGGTCAGGTTCTACAGACAACAATAAGTACAGGGGTTTTTAACTTGGGATTTCATGAAGGCAACACAAGAATTTGTCTAGAGTGAGTAAATCCCCTCTCTGAAGAGAACTACACGTGTGGTCACTTACGTCTGTATACATGCAATGAGCGAGAATCCATTCAGTGTGGGATGTATCAGACTCCAGTTTCACCTCATCTAGTAACTGATGGCAGCCCTCAACACTTTTCTGATGAGAAGGTAATTCTTGTCTTGTCTGGATCCTCTTTGTTGTGTCCTATGGCCTTCTCATACGTGTTTTGGGTCTGGGTTGGTATGACTGCAACTTGCTCCACAGTCCCTATACTGATCAAAGTCGGTCTCTAACCAGAGTTCACCACCCCTGGTGATGAATGTCTCCTTCAATGGATCCCCACCTCTCTAATCTTAGCACCCTATGCAGCTTTTTCAAAATTCTGTTTATTCTTTGGAATCGTTTTGTTGCAGGAGTGTGCATTTCTTACGTATCACCATTAAGCATGTAATACACACATCCCATGCTTAGGAAACTTCATGTTACCAGTAATGCAATTCTATGCTTCATGCTAGAAGAGATTACATGGTAATGGCCTAAGTCACTTTCCTTATAATTAGGTATAACTAATTTCAATAATCTATATATATATATTTAGTTAATTTAACAAATATATTCTGAGAAGCTATTTTAGATTAGGCTCTGCAATGATGATAAAGATGTAATGTCTGACCTCAAGAAGCACAGAGGTGACAGGAGAAAGACAATCAAAGTGGTTTCAATCCAGCTTCTCATGCCAAATGAGCTCAGGAGGCACCTAAGAGAGATGTTGAACGCAGATGTAAGAGGGCATGGGAGACGGCTTTCTGAAGAGGTCAAAGAATGATTATCATTTCAAACAGTAAGAGTTCCTTGATTCAGGGGGAAAAAAATCCAATTTATTTCTCTCCCGCTTCTCACCCTCTCACCTAAGTCCCACTGAACTCTCCACTCACACACTTCAGCATCTTCCTTCTTGGCCTGACATCTTATTTGCACCTAGATTCTCAGTGGGGTTGTGAAGACATTGTTCACTACAGGGAACACCCACGTTCTCAGTCCTGAGCCAACTGTTAAGGGGAGTGAACTGTGTGTAACGATTCCTATTACTGAATCCACTGGCCATTCAAAAGCATCATTAAAAACAAAACAAAAATTTGCTCCAATGTCTTATACCTTAGTGTGCAGCACTACAGACTTTCTTATGTTTGTTCTGCTGCTCTCAGAAGTGACACAACTGTCACAGAAAAAAAAAATCTCGTTTTCATCTACTACCTTTCTTTAGCCCCTGTAAGTAAAGAATGGCATCTTTAAGATTTTCATCACAAAACCTCTTTGTCCGCAAGAGAAAATCAAACTTTAGATATGATTTCATAGCTTAGAGGGACCCAGAAACAGCAAACATTTACTCCACAAACTTGAAAATACCAGAAGTGCCACTGGAGCAGTACATGTGTGTGAATGCTTATTTTCCCAAGGCTGAATATTCTGCCAACCGGTGCCTGTCCAAAGAAATTGGAGCAGCTCATGCAAGATGAAAAACAGACCTTACCTACCCTGCTCCAACCCAGCACAGGAAGTAGCAGGGAAACTTGTATAAAATGAGTCAAAAATTCAGGGAGAGGAAAAAGGAGAAAGCTAATCACCTTACCTAAACTCTGCTGTTAAGTGTAATGTTGCTAGAAAAGTGCTAAATATAGTCCTACCTAAAGAAATGAGTTCTCATTTATAAGATGTAATTTAAAAAATCATCTCCACACACCTGCCATGTCACTTCATACACAAAGGAATACAGATGACTTAAACCAGAAGAAGCAAAATCTCGAAGGTTTTCGCTTCGTATGCATCAAAGTTCTTACGTTTATTCTTAGTCTTCTGGAAGCTGAGAGGAGCCCCTTTTGAAATGCATATGTACCTACCAAGGTGACTTGGGTGCAACTGGATCACAGCTCAGTGGTAACGTCAGAAGCCAAGGAAGGGCAATGAGTGCAGTGGTCCAGGGCAGATGAAAAGGGCAATGGCAAATCTTGGGAGATGAGAGAAAAAGCAAAGAGCAGAAGCATGGGCACAGCTTCTTTTTGAAGATTCTGAGGCTGACTTTGGCAGAGGATAAAACTAAACCAGGATGCTTATGCAGTAGAAAGGGAATAGGTCCACGGCCAGGGAAAGAATCCGTGATAAGAGATGCCAGATGACAAAAGACATACGTATATAAGTAATGAATGATTTCATTTATAGAAAGTTCTAGAACAGGTGAAGCTAATATAAAGTGGGATTAGAAAACTCTAGAGCTATTCTAATATGGAATATAAATGGAGACGCTAAGAACCTACAAGTAGGCTAACCGTAATATTTTCTAACACAAAAGAAGTACTGAAGCCATAACGGAAAGAACATTTCTTTTGCAACTTTATCTAAGATGAATTGGTCATGCACAATTATTAGAATATTTTGCTAAGTATAGGTACCCTCTAATGATGAGATATAGGTAACGTCTATAGGTGTCTCAGTCCAAATCCCATAAGAGATCTAAGTTCTGTTATTCCGCTTTAAAGTCATTTATGAACAATAGTCACAGTCACAAAATGGTTCTACCACCTGTTCTGTCAGCTCGATGACCTCTCAGCTTTCTCTTATTTAAAGGGCCTCTGAACACATTTTATAAGAAGCTCTATTTGCGGTGACTGTGACAATATTTGAGCACCAGTATTCTGCTGTTCTTATACATGGATTCAAATAAGAACATTCTGATTCAGTGGCACCAGATTCCAGGGGTGCTAGTGAGAATTATTTCCTGGTAGTTCTAAGGAGTAGATGAGATTGGAGGTCCCTACCACTGTATCTTGACAGGACTCTGAATTCTTGGGTAGGTCCTTTTCCTGTGTTCTCTAAAATGCCCCTCTCACTGCTTCCCCCCATTAGCCACTTTTAAAGGAATGCTTCCTCTGAACCTATCACAACTATATCGTATAGCCCTTTCAATGATCTACTAGCATGTGTCTTTCCGTAGTTGTGCTTATTATTGCTAAAATTTTGCCCTTATTGTATGACTTTTTTATTAATATCTCCCATCCCCAATAAATTCTAATCTTCTGGGAGCAGGGAAGTGCCTATTTTTGCTAATTAGTATATTTCAGAGTGCTCAGCACATTTATTTTTGTTTGTTATGTTTATTATTATTATTTCATTATATTTAATTTGTTTCATTTAATTTGTTCAAGAAATATAAATAAATATATGAAATACATGAATAAATAAAAAATAACAAATGAACAAATGAGTGAGTGAGTGAATGAATGACTGATCTCAAGTCACATGGTCCCAAGGAGATTAAAAGTCTCTATCTTCTGCCTGAGGGAAGGGATGAGGCAGCCCTTGGGTTCCCGGCAAACAAGTCACAACAGAGAAACCAGGCCACCAGAGAGCAGGTTTATGAAGGAGTAGCACTGATGATGGCATCCAAGCTGATGAGGGCAACTGGCAGGAATGCCAATGCACAGCACCACCACCAGAGGGCTGTCTGTATCTGGGAGAGAAAATGCCTGACATCTGACATGTTGGTCAAGTGGAAGAGGTGCTTCCCTCAGTTGGTGAGTTCCCAAGGTGCTAAAATTCCAAGAATTGCTTAGTAGAGACTCAGCCAAAGACACATACTTTGTCTCATCACTATATTGTGCTATATGCAGTTACTTACTATATCCATTTCATTTACTGAGTTGCACTTCAAAGCAGGAATTTCCAAATCACAGTCAACAAGGAGAGTGAAACTGAATAGTACAGATAAGAGAAGTGAAGTGGATAAAACTCTAGGCCCTCTGCTTCAAACAGAATAGTTGCATTCTCATCAGTCTTACATTTTGAGCATTTATATTTTGGTGTGTATTACTTCCAACAGAATGTAAGCTCCATGTAACAAAAACTTTTGTCTATTTTGTTTAATGCTGGTTCTCCAACACACAAAGTAGTGTCTGGTGCATTGAGAACATTCAATCAGTTTTTGTTGAACACAAAGACAAGGTTTTATTTAAGAAAGAATTTCACTATTTCTTTCTTTTTTTTTTTTTTTGCGTTACGCGGCCTCTCACTATTGTGGCCTCTCCCGTTGCGGAGCACAGGCTCCGGACGCGCAGGCTCAGCGGCCATGGCTCACGGTCCCAGCCACTCCGCGGCATGTGGGATCTTCCCAGACCGGGGCACGAACCCGTGTCCCCTGCATCGGCAGGCGGACTCTCAACCACTGCGCCACCAGGGAAGCCCCACTATTTCTTAATATAAAGGTTTGTTAAAAAAAAATATTTTCCAAAGAAAATAGCTCATCATTTCTTAAAGCACTGGTCTTCAAGTGGATTTATGTTTATCATATCCGCCAATTTTTAAAGACCCAAATATAGTCACTGTTAATCAGTACAGCAGAATGCATTAACAAAATCCATCTTCACAGTGTTTAGAATACCAATGTCCTTTGCCTTTGGTTTCATCTTTCTGATTATTAAAGATTATCTTCTCCTGCATGGTCTAAATTACTGTGTCCATGCTAGCATCAATTTTTAAATGTGAACTTTCACATTTCCTACTAATCTGTAGAGTTAAGTAACCTTGATGGTTCATTTTCTGGTATTTATTTGAATATCTGTATGAAATAATTCCATCTGAATATAACAATATGTTGTATGAGCTAACAATAGTACGGAAGAGACAAAGAAGGCATCTACTGAATAAAATATATATGGAAGACCTGCTTAATTAAATCTCTAATGCAATTTTATCACCTACACAGAATGCTACTAGATTTACCAGATATTAATATCTAAGCCAAATAAAATTTCCAAGTTTGGCTCAATGGATACTTCTGTGTCAGAGGAAGGAAGGGCGTCTGAAAGACTGCTCAATTTTTTTTACACTGCTAGAGGCAATGACGATATTTAAAGGAGGTAAAGTATATTCACTTTCCACTTAATAATAGCTAGAATTGAAGTGGTTAGTGATTTTCTAATTACTCATGTTCCAGTTTCATTTTTCTCTTAAAAAAGTTTCTAAACATATGAAAGTAATAAATAGCATTACATATTCCTTGCTGATGCTTAATTTGATGAGAAATCCCCATTGCACACTTCACACATTTTCACACTTCTGAAAACCAAGATGTGTAACAGGCTCAGTGTGATACTTAATAAATGCAATCAAGTCAATAAATGTATACACCAAATTCACAGTTCACAACCACCCAGAAACTTAATGAACTATCCCTGTATAAGTAAGTAAAAATAAAAAAGAAAGGATTGTAGGGAGATGGTGGCATAAGTGTCAGCGTTTATTGTTGTTGTTTATTTCTTTAGTCTTTCCTGCATTAAAACAGAGTGAATATGATAGAAAAAGATTCCATGGTCAACATGTACAACAAACTTAGGTGACAAGGAATCACCACAGACACCAAAATACAAACAGAAGGGGACAAACCACCAAAAGACATAAGACAGATTATCAGTGACTATGCAAAAAGAAGCAAACAGAAGGCAAGGAACTTTTAACAGGCCTGAGGAGTCAGAGAAATGTCAAAACACCATCCAGTACTAATGGAATCTCATGGGCCATTCTGAGAAGATGAGAGAGAGAGGATACTAAGGCTCTAATTTGAAGGTTAGAGGGAGGGGTCTTTGAGAAGTTCTCACAGGTAGTCTGAGTCTGGACCTGATAGAGTCCTAAAACCAATAAACTGTCATACTCCACCAGGATAACGCCCCTTACTCTGAAAAACTGCCAGGAACAAAATTCAAAATAAGTGTTACAGGGATGATAATGGCAAAAAGGGAAAATAAAATCCAAATAGCATAGTAGAAAAGGAAGATTTCACAAAATAGAAGGCTGTATTTTATCACTCTGTGGATAGGAACTCTAGACCTGCTATGTTGATGATGTAATTTGAAAACAAAAGTTTGCTTTAATGACTTCATATGGAAAAAATATTTAATTAATTTTATATTTGATTTATATTGAATTGTCATATTAACAAGTTTTATATTGACAATATGTTGCTTTTAATAATTTTATTTTGATGTTATCTCACATAATAAATTCTTTTAATATTTAATTAATTTTATATAATTTTCACATGCTAGTATTATAGATATACTGGGTAAGATTAAAATTATCAAAATTAGTTTCACCTATTTCTTTTCACTTTTTTTAATATGGGTACTTGAACATATCTAATTATGTATGTGCTTCATTCTAACAGAAGCACAAGAAAACAAACAAAGGAGAGAGAGATGGATTGAAAGCCCATAGAATTCAAGTAGTATGAGAGACATTGATCAATAACAATGTATGGACCATGTTTGGGTCACAATACAAATAAAGATCATTTAAAAGCAACGGGGAAATGTAAACTCTGATTAAATTTCTGACATTAAGGGAGATTGATCACTATTGTGGTGATGACTGTAGAAAGAATTCTTATCTTCCAGACATATATATGGAAATACTTGTAGATGAAATGATTTATCAAGAGAAGCTTGAGAGAAGGAGATGGAAGTTTAGAAGAAACCAGACTGGCCATGAGGTGATCATGCTGAAGGAGTGGTAAGTACAGGGGTTTCACTCTACTCTTCTAATCTGAATGATGTTTGAAATTTTTCATAATAACCAGGTAAAAACCAAAGGACAAGAAACAAATCTATTTCTATTATGGATTAAAAAACACTTATCAGAAATAAAGGTGGCTCTAGACGGTGCAAAATAAAGCAAAAGTCTCCTTCTCTGTAACATTAGCACTAAGATGAGAATTGCAGGAGGCTTCACTGTAGCTGGTCAGTTTTTCCACTTATGAATATTCCAAATCTTTATAAACCATCTGGAGAGCAAGGGTTTGGCTAAATTTCCATTCCATTATAATAATGAGACATTTATTGAGAAAGAACGTCAGAAAAAACAACTTTCAACATGGCTATAGCATATACCAAAAACTGAAACACTTAAAGCCATCTTCATCCCAACTTACAAAAAACAAACTCATAAAATAATGTATCAACAATGTCCAATTATTCTCATCACACAGCACAGTGTAAAACCAAAATTATTGCTCTGACTACATCCTGTTTATAAGGTTACACTATAATATTGCCAACTATGTACTTTCTAGTAATTAGATAAATTAAGAAGGATTAGCAATAAAAATCATTTTTAATATTCAGCAATAAATATAGACGGAAACAGAAACAAAACAATCTAGGAAACAGTATTCTGAAAATAGAGGCATTTCATGAAAGACTCTAATAAACAGTGAATTTCAAAGTTTTTGCCCTTTCTAGTTTGCTCTCAGTCTTTCTGGATTTCATTTTTGTCTACAAGTCTATATAAATTTCACATAATTTCTAATATAGGTGCTCTTGGTGTTATCAACTTTGGGTCAAGTAGCCTAATCTGCTCTGGTCTCTCTCTGTATTACAACTACCTCCGTTCTAAAAACAGACTCGGGCCACCAAATAATCAGGAACAGTAAAGAAGAATAGGAGAGACATGGATGTAAAAGTAATATTTTAGGGCCCATTTGGTCAGACGATATGCTTCCATGTTCCTCATGTAATGTTATATACATCAGTCTCATTTTAACAACCCTGTAAAGCATATAAATATTTGTGTTTTACTGGCAAGGAAACTGTAGAATAATGTTCTCTTGGTATTTCAATTAAACTTAACAAAGCTTTCTTGAGTGCTTACTATTTGTGGGCACTGCTGACATGCTAAAGATTCAAAGAGTATGATATTATACCTGCCCTCAATTTGCTCATGGTTTACTAGGGAAGACAAACCAAAGAGGAAGGATTAGAAAATATCACACAGTAGGTCTTAGGGAAGCACAGATGCTTTCTAGCCCTTTCTGGGACCAGGAAGTCTTCTGAGATAAGGTGAGATGTCCAGCTGTACTACAGAGAAGCAGGCATGGGGTCTCCTGACAGAGAAGGGGCAATGACCCGACTAAGCAAAAAGAACAGTGTCTCTTTCCCTGTAAGGAAAAAAATGGATGGAAATAAACTACAACAGTCAGGGCAACGACCCAAGGAGAAGAGTGGAAAAGAGAGAGAGAATATAAAACAAGAAAATATAGATGAAGAAATAAAGATAGAGAACGCTCAGAAAAGAGGATCCCTTAGGCTCTTCTCCTGTGTATTTAATACAGCCTGATTTTTGAATCAAAGGGAAAACTTTAAAAAAACTTGTATGCACCAACCCCTGGCTTCCTGAAGTGTGCTTGATCACTGAATAATAAGCTGTTTTTATAATAAGCAATATTTCTCCATCCTTCCAAACATTATGGCCATAGCCAGGGTGTTATGTCATCAGGAAAGAGAGAGATGAAAGAACTGCTTCCTCGGTGCTGAATTCCCCCATGGTGTACAATGTTCTCCTGTGCATTCTCTACATGCATGGAGGACAGACGCCTTCCTTGTTCTCACTGCAAGTGTTTCACAGCATCTATATGCATTTCCATATTATAAGCTCCACATCAAGTGAATAAAACAGTCCCCTATTGGCTGACAGTTGTTTCTACCAATCTACTGGTCTTAAGTACCTTCTGCAAAATGCTAGAGGAATGATGCAGTAGTGAAAAGAATGATTTCAATATTAGAGCAAGTGCAGTTGTCACTGCCGACTTGACTCGATTTAATAAAAATGGAAAGAAAAGCTGTTGGCTGGGAGGCCAGATAAGAACATTTCAGAGAAGGCTGAGCCACGCCGGAGCTTCCTGTGAGTAAGATGGGCACAGAGAACAGTTCTGCTGGGACCCACATGTGCAGCTCTGGCTCTCGGAAAGCCACGCATGCTTTTGGTAAGAACCAATGGAAAAAGAGCAAAGCAAGTTTGACAGCATGCATGTTCCTATTCTCTCTTAAAAAACACACTGGGTTTCACAGACTTAGCTCCATCGTCTGGGGTTAGAGTCTGGGACGCTGTAATTTTTAAGCCAAGGCACAGAGGATCATCAAGTGAAATATGCATTTCCACGTAATGAGATATTAATGAAGGGGAATCAGCACAGTTAATATCCCTGAGTTCTAAGACACAATGTTGTTCTGTGAGTCTGTTTTCAGTCGGGTTACCAAGTGTTAATCAACAACATGTTAGCATCCTGTAAGGAGCAGAGATTCAATGAAAGTGATATCGAAGCTGTTTGATTTCTTTCCTCTTCTCAGACAAGAAGGTAGTGGACAAACGGGAGCCCTGACCGAGCACAGGGTCCCTGAGACCGACGGAAATGGGACTGTTGCCTGCCAGTGTCAGGGTGTGGTGTCAAGGCGTGAGTTCCCAGACTTGTCATTCTCTCAGGGTGTGTTGGTCAGAGTCAGGAAAACAGTCTGCATTCCAGTTAAGGGCGGATGGTGGTAGTGGTTGAGGGGTATGGGGATAAGAAGCCAAACATAACAGAAAACCAAGACAGCTAACAAAGATGAAAGTTGGAAGCCAACAGCGGTTAACAGGCCTTGGAGACATTTCTGAGATGAAGAACAAATGTCTAATTGCGTGCAGTTTTGATGGATGCACTGAGAGCTTACGCCTACGAAGAGCAAAACAAATTCAGCTGACCATGATTTAAACTAGCATTCTCACATGACAAGAATTCTGGAAGCCAGCAGAATTCTGGTTTTGGTTGAGCTGCTCAGACATGGAGGACGGCCAGGTCCCTGTCCTGTATTCTTGTCTTGACATTCTTCTCATGGTTGCAGATGACTGCAGCAGTAATGGTCACGAAGCCGGACAAGGAGATGATAGTCCACAGCAGAGCATTTACCCACACACCACTCCCTCAAGTTAAGAAAGAATACAACCTTTCTCAGAAATGTACAACTCATCTACAAACCCAGGGTCTAGGGTGAACAACTCAATCTTGTTTGCCTGGGATTTTCTTAGTTTTGGCAGTGAAAGTACCACGTCTGGGGAACCTTCTCAGTCCTGGGCAATCAAGGATGGCTGGTCACTGTATTAGAGTCACACGGCCATCTTTGATTAGTTTTCTTGAGATGAAGCATGCTCTACCCTATACCTGAACTAGTGTCTCTTAACTACAAAGAGGAAAGGACGGGCTTTTGTTATGACAGATTCTTTCTACCTTGGTTGTGCTTTAGAGTAATTTGGGGAACTTTTGAAAAGTGCCCATGTCTGAGCCCTACTCATTGTGATTTTAACAATCGGGGTATTTCTCGAGCATTAATACATCTAAAAAACTACCCAGGTGATTCTAACGTGCAGCCATGGCTGAGGAGTATACTACTGGAGAAGTCAAATAACGGAATCAACCAGTGAACACCTAATAAAACAACCATGGAACACAGAATGTACTTTAACATGATTGGCAACATAATGAATCTTCAAATCAATGTGGTGCTTCAGTTTTCTAAAAATTTTTTTTTTTTTTTGGTACGCGGGCTTCTCACTGTCGTGGCCTCTCCCGTTGCGGAGCACAGGCTCCGGACGCGCAGGCTCAGCGGCCACGGCTCACGGGACCAGCCGCTCCGCGGCATGTGGGATCTTCCCAGACTGGGGCACGAACCCGTGTCCCCTGCATCGGCAGGCGGACTCCCAACCACTGTGCCACCAGGGAAGCCCTAAAAATTTTTATAATCTGCTTTTCACTGACACTCAAAAGTAGGCAAGGTAGATGTTTCTTCCATTTACATATTAGAAAGCGGAAGTTCCAAAATGTTGTTACTCACCCTTGAGAGAACTCCCTCTGCTATATCACATTTAATGTGATTGCCAGATTTCCATTTTTCAGGGCAAGTACACTAAACACTGAGGTACATGCTTGAAAACACTCTGATGTATATAGTAATCATTCACAACCTTTTATGTGACTATCATGTCTATATTGATGGTAGAACAGATTTAACTCAGTGTGTCCTAACCAAAATTATTTTTGCACAAGCAAACCCTAAAATATTCTATCATGAGTTGTGGGAATGAGGTAAAAGAGAAAAGGGTAGAAAAAAATGAGACTCGAACTGAAGTGTTGTTATTCTGCATTGGTGAGGGAAGCGATGAACGGAGAGGAAGGAAGCTGTTATGCGCATTATAAGTCTGCCACGTCATCTCTGAGTTGATTGCTGAGTTGTCACTTAGACTGGTAGACCAACTACAGTCCTTTCCATTTATAACAAGTAGGTAATTTCTTTGCTTACTTTGCCTTTCCCTCCTTACCTACCCCTCTCCCAAGTGCTCCTTGGATTTCTCTGTTAGCATTACTACTGCTCCTGGCTGGGGCCGAGTGAAAAGGTGCCCTTGAACACGAGAGTGTGGGGTGCTGGAAGTGAGAAATGTAATCTGTGATGCTAAGAACAAACGTGCGTTCCCTGGTAGGATCCTGGTCTGCAGTCTCTCTCTCTCATCTTCAATCTTCCGGGCAGAAGGGATATGTTAATCCTTAGAGAAAGCGCGAAAGGCAATTACATGAGTCCGGGTTTCACATGGAGAATTGGACTAGATGTGGTGCAAGTGCGGCCACCATAGTCTGTGAAGTAAGAGTAAGTGACAGACGTTTATTCAGAACTCAAAGAGAGCAACACAGCCAGGGAGAGAATCCATACAGTGGTCTGGCAAAAGGCTACAGCTGTAAAGTGTTCCAAGCACCAGATCTGGGAAGTGAGACTAGACCACAAATGGAAATATCAGCTACAATTTGGGACGTAAAGTGTGTGATGGGTCAGTGGTTAACAATAATGATACAACAAATTTTTACCAAGGACGATGTGCCAGGCGCTAAGCTAAAAACCTCAAATAAATTATTTCACTTAATTCTTACAATAGCCTCATGAAATTGATTTATGTTCCATATAACAGATGGCAAACTGAGACTGGCGAAGTAGAGTGAGCTGCCCGGTATCACATGACCAGTAAGTGGTAAATCAAGGATACACATTCAGGCCTTTGATTTTGTAACATTACAGAGGTCAAAGGGCATTTCAGGAACTTGTGGCGGTTCCTTCTCCACTTTCTCCTCACCAGACCTTCCCCCCAAACTCAGGTCTGTTCCTTCATTCTTTTGAGTTCCCAGGAAGGAGCCAGGCACCATGCAAGTTTAGGTGGTTGGCCACGCTTCAGTATGGGAGTTTGTAATGACCAGACAGGAGAGCTGATGTCTCTCTGAAGATATTCCTGCCCCACCTTCTCACTCTCTGCTAGGTAACAGACATCTGTGGCAGGGTAAGATTTACCAAGCAATTAGAAGAGACTAGCATAAAGGTGAAAGGGTAACTTGGCCCCCACCAACGTCTCCAAGAAGGTCTGAGTTTCTGATTTCTCTCAGGGGTTAGTAATGGCTTTTGCGCTGCCTGGGCTAGATAGCTGCTGTCCAACCTCATCAAGGCTCTTTGGTGAGAAGAGAACTTAGCTGTGTAGTCCTCGGATGAAAGAGAAGGGGACTGGGTTGAAAGAGGGAGTGGCCCAGATGTAGCAGTGCCTCCTGGGACTGGAAGAAAGGCATGTAGTGATGGGTTCTATGAAGGGCTGTGGCCTGTGTGGAGGTCCCCAAGGAGACGGCAGGACTTCTGACGGGGAGAGCTGATGTGTTTCCAGAGGTGAGGGCTGCTAAACATCCAGCACCACAGCCTTGAGAGTTTCAGCCAGTGACGCTGGGACCACACTGGCGGAGAGGCTGTGGCATTACCTGCCTGTGAATGGACGATATCTTGTACAATGAGCCTCTTAGTGGTAACCTTGAAGGACCAAAGACCAGAGGCTGTTTCCTAAGCTGTCTTTTTTTTCCTCTGAGAATGTATAGTACACTTAAGAGGGAAAAGAGGCTCCAGCGATAAATTAGGTGTCATCCCGTCCTCATAAAAGGGGGCTTAGAGTCAGATATAATTTAATTTATAAAAATTAAACATAATTTTACTTGCACCTGACATTTTTGAAACAAATTCTGGCTTTAACATTGATTATTTTATTTTATATTTGCAAACGTTTTAAGTATTTATTGTAGTTAAATCCTCTTGTACAGAAAGGGAAACTGAGACTGGTGAGGCTAACATCTATGTTTAGTGCACTAGCATGGAGGAAAGAACCATAAACAGGATCCACAGGTACTGTGACGCATCATTTGCTTGTAGTAACAAAAAATACAACTCAACACTGACCTGGGGATGTGCACCGGAACCGACCTTGGACCTGGGCCGATGTTGGATGGGGTGCCCGGGTCACTCACCAGAAGCCTGAGTCACTGCCTGAGGTATTTGGCCTCCTGGAAGGCTCTAGATTTTCGGCTCTAGCATGTGCAGCTGACTCCCCCATTCCGGCCTTGGGTGGTACCACCCAAGCACAGCCTTTGGACCAGAGCCCATCCCTGCATCTGTCTGGGAGTCATGGAAACACTGTGACCCTCAGGTAGCGGTGAGGGTTAGAGGGGAATTGGGGTTTGCTGGATAGATGGCATGAACCAGACTCCTTATGGACAGGCGACCTCTGGCACCTGGGACAACCAAGTTTTCTCATCTCAGGACTCCCCTGCTGCTTGGCAGAACTTGCGAGATCCCGCAAGATGAGGCTCGGCTGACCCCACCCGGCCCATCCTCTCCTGCCTGTCTACCTGGAACCACACTTACTGCCCCCCACACACTTGAAGGTACATAGTGCAGCCTGCGGCCTCCAGCTGTGCCCTTTGCCTGCCAGGTGTTAAAATTAAATACAAAAGAGACCAGACTCAAAAATTCCCTGAGCAGACAAAAACATTTAAACCAGGTGAGTGAAACTTAATTTAGCTTTTCTTGCAAAACAAGTGAAATGTAACCTGGCCTGCTTTTTAGGCTTCTTCTTGTAAATGCCTTCTATACTCATAAAAGAAACTTAAGCCATCTTCCTAAGAACAATATAAGGTAATAAATTTTAACCAATCCCTGGCCATCTGGAAACCCCCCTTTATAATAACCAATCATTATAAAGTGAAGCAACTTCCTCATTTTCACTTTATAAGCCATCCTGTAATGTCATGCCTCTGAGCTTCATAGCAGTCTTTGAATTTAAAAGCTCCCAGTTGGACAGGTGTTCTTATATGCATAATAAACTCTCACCAAGTACTAAAAACAAACAAACAAACAAAGCTTAAACCAAAACGGAAATTCATTGATTAATGTAACAAAGTCTGGGGGCAAAGTTGCCTTTAGCAGAGGGACTCAACTGATGTCATCAGAAATGAGTTCCTCTCTACTGGTGCGTTCTCTGTCTCCTGTTCCAACTTTATTCTCAGATTTTATGTGGTAGCAGGATGGCTGCCGACAAGGTCAGGGCTGTATTCTTCCAGGTTCGAGTGCAGTTGAAAATGTGGCACCTCTCTCACAATACCTCTTGCAAAAGCCTCATTGGCTTTTGGTTGGGTCACTGAACCAATCACTCTGACTAGGTTAATGGAATTCTCCTTTTGGCTAGAACTGAGCCCCAGGACACCCTGACTGTAGGGATGTTTGGAGACTACAACTCCACGTGCACATGGGCTGAGGCTGAAGGGGAAAGTAGAGGGACTCTTCCACAAGGGTGAATAAATGCAAAGATGTCCACCTCAGCCTCTCTCACTGTCCACTTCTTACCTCCTGGCCTAGAGCCACAAGATTGGCCCTTGAGGATCTGAAATTTAAATTGACAATTATGTGTATAATAGGCTGCATAATGACTCCCCCAAATATAACCAGGTCCAGATTCCTGGAAGCTATGAATGCTTTCTTATAAGGCAAAAAAGTGCTTTGCTGGTATGACTGAGTTAAGGATCTTGAGATGAAGAGATTATCCTGGATTATCTGGGTGAACCCTAAATTCAATCCCAAGTGTCCCTATAAACAGGATTTGAATCTGTAAATTGTTTTGGTGAGGGCAGCCCAATCCTAGTTCCTTCCCTAGTCTGCCATTCTCTCCTCAGTCACCATCTGTCAAGGGCTGACTCCACAGTGAGTCACCAAGCTCTCTGGAAGAAACCCTCAAGTAGATCAGGAAGACAGGTGATCGCAAAAAATTGCAGTCCTTGCCCTGGATAGCCCTCCATCTGCCCCGTCACCTGGGGGAAAGAAGCAGCAGAGAGCCCTGAAATGGTCCTTCTGTGATACTGGCCCTGGATTCACAGACCTTTCTCAGGGGAGGAAAGCAGATTTTTCACACCCTCACACCCATCACTGTTGCCAAAACACGACACAGTGGGACTATTTTGGGGGACAACAGAAGCAGTTCAGAGCTGCTTACTAGTCAAGCAGTAACAGGAAATGAGCCAAAGGATGAGAGTCAGTTATATCCCAGGAGAATCTGACAACAGAATAGCAATGTTCCCAGAGCATAAGGATGTGAGAGATGAAACGAAGAATTCCTCCAAGGGTCAAGGGAGATAGTCAAGGCTGAGGAGTTCCCAGCTCCTGAAACACAACTGAGACATCCTGAGAGCCAGTGAACCAGGAAACTCCTAAAAATCTAAATGGAAATCTGAATACTCTAGTGACTCAGGAGTTCAAAAAATGGTCCCTTCCACCTCGAAGATCCAGCAAAGCCATTTCTTACAGAACATCTTTCTGAGACGTTTAAGCTGTCACTGGAGGTCCAGCTGTACAGACAGCCACCAGCCATACCTTTGAAGCGACCCCCTGCTTTAGTCCCCCTGGGACTTGGCAATTTCCCAGATTGTTGTATGCCCTCGTGGAGGACAGCAGGGGGCATTGATGAACGCCAGGAGCCCTGAATTCCTAAAGTTTCAGGCTTCATGGAAGAGCCAGGAAAATTTAGAGCCAACTGATAAAAGGGAGGCCCCAGAAGAACCAAGTCAGGAGAACATCAGGGAGCTGATGCAGGGCTGAGATCTTCCTGCACCAGAGTGAAGAGCCGCCCTGCCCAGTGCATGGGGTCAACATGCACTCATGTCCAGTTGTGTCCCAGGATCCGACAGGGAAGAACAGGGTCCTCCAAAATGTAACTTCAAAAGAAAGGGTCACATGTTTCAGTAACTTCGTTGCATGAATAATGTCAAAGGGCAGGAAGGTTCACTGCACAAAGCAGGCCCAGTTGAAAGCAGAGCTATCCTGATAGATAGAGGGTAATCTGAACTGCAGGAACACCGGGCAGCCAATGGTCTTACCCCAGAAGAGAAACTGGGATTAGATGTTGACTTTGTGCATGGGTGGAAAGTTAGTTCAAGAGGGAACTCCAGGCACAAGCAGAGCTGTAACTGGACATTTCTGTAATGTGAGGACTCCTTTCCACCTAAGCAAAGCTGCAATTATGCCTTCCCTTTTGCTCTGGAGAGAGACATCATCTCTACCTCCCAAGGCTATTCGCCACTCAAATATCCTTGAAAAGATGGTCTGGAATAATTTAAGTCAGGGTCTCAGTATAAGAGATGCAGAAACATGAGAAACATGTGGAAAGTTGTCTTCCAACAACAGTGGGGAATGAACCTTTATTTCTCCTTCAACTTGATACTTCACTTTATTCATCCATGCAGTGGAATCAGAAGGATTCAGTTATATAGATTGATTAAATAGTCCTCAAATATTCTCTTTAAATGAATGTTCTTTTGATTATTATTGAATATAATGCTTTAAATGGACTCATTTAAGAATTATAATTATTGGGTGAAGTCTGTCCATGTCCTTTGTTACCTATCGGTTCCACTCTTAGGCTAGAATGTGCTGCTTGGTCTTAAAACTACAATCCTAAACCCCCAAAATGAGGTCTGGTGCTGGGTGAAGTTGACCAGGCTGGGTCTGAGCCACTGCTGTTGACAGGTTCTGGGATAAGGGCCCTGCTCCCGCTTACTCACTCTCAACTCCTTCCTTATCGGGAATCCAAGGACTCACCTTCTCTCTTTGCCTAATTTTAGACAAGGACGGACTGATTATAAAAATACACATAAATCCAAATGCCAATAAAGATGAAATACTTCCATAGTTTTTACAAAAATAGCCAAAGGCCAAAGGAAGTGAAAAGTTTCTGTGGTTTAGAAAAGTTTATATAACTAACCAAGAATATACAATGAAATTTCTAAAAAGAATAGGTAAGCATATAGAACAGAATTTTCCTTCACAAATAATAGAGCTAAGATATATTTTTCAACTAAATTTTTTAAATAGAAAGTCCCCATGAAGCCAGTGATTTATACATTATATTGTTTTGGTTTTGGAGTATGAGTTAGATAAGGAAATTTTCCTTTCTTTTATTTACTTGGTTCAAAAATCCAAACAACACAAAAAAGGTATGTAGTAAAGAAGCTCCCTCTCAATCCTGTCCCTATCTACTCCGTAAACATTTTTATGAGTTTCTTGTGCATCTTTCCCAAACAAATCAAACATATTTTCTGATTTATCTCCTTCCTTATATAAAAGATATATACATTGTTCTGTCCCTTGCTTTTTACACTTCAGAGTATACTTTGAGATTGTTCCATATCAGAACATAGAGTATCTTCTCATTATTTTTGCACTATTTGTAAATTATGTAGCCTACACTCTTTTGATGGAGATTTGTGTCATTTATAAGTTTATGCTATCTCAAATAGTACTGTTAATATATATATAGTATATATACAATACTATATACAATATACAATACTATATATACAATACTATATACAATATACAATATACAATACTATATACAATATACAATACTATATATATGTATAGTTTATATAGTATATATATACTATATATATACTATATATATACTATGTATATAATATATACAGTATACTATATAATGTATATTATACATTGTATACATATAATATATACAATATATTATTGTATATGATACTACAATATACAATAATACAATTTGTATTTGTTCTGTCATATATGTGCAATATAAACTCCCAGAAATGGGATGGTTGGATCAAATGGTTTGCAACTTGCATAGATATTGCTGAAACGCTACATATAGGACTTGTAACACTTTGCATAACCCCCAGCAGTATCTGAGAACGTTCCATGGTATAAATGTCCAAGTATATTTACCAAAGCTAGCGGAAATGTTCTCTGATATCATTTCTCACCATTGTTGACCAAATGCTTTAAAGTGATAACCATCTAGAACTATGACATTGATTTGAAGTATTAGACTGTATTACTGAGCAATGTATATCTTTGAAAACATGACTGCGGAATTCTGGAAAGTTGCAGAAAATACAGAAAGTTTATACACTACGGGAAATTATTAGGTAACTGCCATATGATTAAGAAGAATTTTATTACCATAACTACACATGATAATCTTCTGTATGTCAATAACAAATTATAAGTTTTCTTAAATTTTATCAATTATTGAGAAAAAAAATCAGCAAATTTACTCCTGACTGGAAACTTCATTCAGAAAAGACTAGCCATAAACCCAAAGGAAGATAAAATAGGTTCCTATTTATTTAGAATAGGAAAGTAGTTAAAACAACAGGATTTAAACTCAGGCAGTCCTGGGTTTGAATCCCAGTGCTATTGCCTAATGTGGTCAATTCTTCCTTCCTTCTCTGTCCTTGCCATGCCCCCAGGTGGGCAGAGAATACTTCCCTGATGACTGACTTCGGGCTTGACCTGTGACTTGCTATGACCCTGGAATGTAAGTTCAAGTGACAGTCTGCCAGTTCCCATCATGTCATTCTCTCCCCTTGAGCTTCTTCCTTTCTCCACGAGAACCTGCCTCAGACAGTGGATCTTTATTCCAGAATGAAAAGGTACTCAGAGAAGCCTTGAATCCCACCAGCAGTGTAGAGCCAAGCCCAGCTGAACCCAGACAAGCCCAGTCAAAGCAGCTCATTCAAGTTTTTCTACAGATGTGTGAGATTTTCAGGGGTTTTTTGGTTTGTTTTTTGGCTTTTTTGCTGCTGCCAAAGCTAACCAATACATCTACTAACTGTGTAACTTTAGAAAGATCCTCAAACTCTCTACACCACCATTTTCTTATCTGTGAGGTGAAAATAACAATAGTAACACACAATTTACAGAGTTTTCAGGATTAAAAGCAATTATGTAGGTAAAGTGTTTAACATGGGAATTTGCATGTAATAAATGATGTATAAATGGTCAAAACATGATCAATATTAACGATCCCATACAGCATGGTGACTACATTTGATAGTACCATACTGCATATTTGAAAGTTGCTAAGAGTAAATCTTAAAATTTTTCATCACAAGAAAAAAATTATATAACTGTGTTTGGTGACAGATGTTAACTAGACTTATTGTGGTGATCATTCTGCAATATATACAAATATCAAAAATTATGTTGTATACCTGAAACTAATATAATGTCCTATGCCAGTTGCACTTCAATAAAAAAAAAAATAAAAAAGAAAGAAAGAGTAATAATCCCTACTGAGACCATAAGCTCCCTGAGGGCTTTCTCCAGTTTGCTCTGGAACAAACAAGAACCATTTCTGGAACAGGGCAGTGCTTAATAAATTCTTTTAAAGGAGTAAATGAATATATCAGTGAAGTAAACTTGCCCTGTTCTGAAGAAACACCTTGTTCTTCTCAAACATAGGGGTGTACGTTCAGTCATGGATTACTTTAGAACAAACCTTGTAAACACCAGGGTGCAGGTGACTAGCAAGTGATAGGGTTTCTCTGAGAATAGCTTTGGTAAACTACTCATGAGCTGCTTGGCGTATTGGAAAGAGCACAGATTTCCTAATCTTAGACCTTGGGATGAACCAGAACTTGCCCCTTAGCACTCAGGTCACTTAAATGAATTACTAGGCCTTGTGGTTACCATCTAATAGGGTCATTAAAAAAACTGAAAAGAAATAGTATCTACGAGTTTCCAACTATGTAATAAGGGCATAACAAATCTTAGATGTCCCCTTCTCTTGAAATATGCTTGTTGTAACAGAGAAAATAATGGCAATATTTTAGAAGACAGTGATATAGATAAATTTTATATTATTTTACTTTAAATCTGAAATATCAATAACTTATGCTAGATACACTATTTTAGAATCTTCCTAACCTATCCATTTAAAATGAAGTTCTTCTTCAAAATTCACTTTAATGTTGCCTCTTCAACTTGATTTAGTACTTCTGCACATAATGTGTTTAAATTTAAAAATGTGCTTTTAATTACAGAGAGGTTTCAAGGAAAATAGTAATTGCGAGGAAAGATTTAATTTAGGCCCTGCCTCTTTAAAACTCTCCACAGAATAAAATATGGCTGAATATATTTACGCTATATTTTCTTACCAATTCATATGAGCGCTCTTGTGAAATAAAGGTACTTGCTCTTTCTGAATTTACTTCATCAGGAGGCCACTGGCCTCCATTATGCAGCCTTATAAGAAACAGACCTGTGAGACTCACAGCTGTGCTAGTTGAAGGGAAATTAATAAAGACATTATTCAAGGACATTACAGAGTGTCATTAGCGTGAACACTCAGAGGCAAGTCCTCTGGTCTTGGCAGGAACATCTGTACTTCACTTGAGTACTCAATATGCTTTTAAGTTACAAACACTAGAAGAAATTGGGTAACTGTCTGGGTTTTCCTTATCAAACTGACTGCTAGACACCTATAGCCCAATTCCTGGCCTACCCACAGAAAGCAGTTATACCAACAATACTCAATAGAAAATTTAAGGGACCCTGCTATGTTCTGAATGTTTGTGTCCCCACAAAATTCCTATGTTGAATTTCTAACCCCCAAGGTGATGGTATTAGAAGGTGGGGACCTTGGGAGGTGATTATTAATCCTCATGAATGCGATTAGTGCCCTTATAAATATAGCCAAGAAAGCTCCCTGGTCCTTCCACCTTTTGAGATTACAGTGAGCAGATAACCATCAATGAGGAAGCAGGGCCCTCCTTTCACCAGACCATCAGTTGGATGGCACTGTGATCTTGGACATCCTAGCCCCCAGAACTGTGAGAAATAAATGTTTGTCATTTATAACTACCTAGTTTATGATATTTTTGTTACCGTAGCCCAAATGGACTAAAAGAGACACTATTTTTTTTAAGTAATAGCCTTGGACCTTGGTTAAGTACAAACCCTGTTCTTCTTTTATATATTTCACCTATTTTAAAACATAAAGAGAGGACTTTTTTCTAGGTTTTTTTTTTTAGAAGTTAGATTATACTATCTAAACTCATTAGTCGGAAATTTTTTTTCACTCAAATATATTTCAGATATGTATTTCCAAGTTAATAACTGAAGACCTAACATATTATTTTTAGAAATTTCTAAACATATCTTCAATGGTTACTTCATATATTCTCAAGAATAAAATAAAGCAAAAGTTAACTGATTAATTGAAGTATGTCATTTATGTCTTAAAATCTTTCCATCTTCTCCTTTCTGATTTCTTCTAAGTTTACTGAGTTACTAAGCCTCCAGAGACTTGATATGCAAATCTTTTTCTCATTTTAAAATGACTGACTTTTAAATATTTATCTTTTTGATTTCCTATGTTACTTATTTTGGCATAGAAACGATAAATAGAAAATGAGATAAGTGGAAAATGCCCTGTGAAGTTATGAAGCTACTGACAAGGTAGTCATTGTAGATTTAACAAAAAAAACACTTAAGCTGCGGGATGCAGCTCAACTGAAGGCAGGGGAGAGGCCCCATAATGGTTCCTTTTAGATCTTAGTGTTTGGTATTAAGAGTCTCTAAGGAGAGAGTACTACTAAATGGATCACATTGCCAACTAATAGCCATAATATGAAATTGATTATGAAAATAAACCTGACATATTTGACCCTCACTATTAATGAGTTTATTTTACTAATAAAAATAATTAATGAAGTGCAAATATAATAAAGGATCGATAAGTTGAAAGAAATAGTAATGTCATTAAAGTAATAAAAATGTATGTGATACCACAATAATTAGATTTGAGTGATAAATGCTGGTATGAGCTAAATATTCTATCAAAATGAGAATTTATTTTACATTAGTCGTAATATAAAAGGCAGAGATCTACTGGCTTTTATATGGCTATTATATAAATAGAATAGTTATAATAATCAACTAAATAACCTATGATCTTTTAAGGCAAGATTTATCTGAGAAATAGTGGTAATACTCTTCCCAGGGTTCCTGTGAAATACTGAGTGTCAGGATAAATTATTGCTTGTCAAACTGAATACGGTTACGTATCAAATACAATGCACCGTCACAGTACATCTATTTTTCTGGCTTTTTCAAGGGTGTTTGAATCCCAAGAATGACCAATAAGATTATACAATCCTGAATTCATTTTATTGTCACAGAATGGACTATGTAATATTGAATTAATAAAAGAATGAAATTTCCTAATCATCTGTTTTCCCTCTTCCACATTGAGCTTAAGTGATTAATGCTAATAAACTCTGACTCTAAGCATAGGTCGTAATAGACCAAAAATCTGAGTTATTTTTCCCCAAGATAAACATTACTTAAACTGTAATTTCCCAGAGGAATTTTCAAAGTAATTCATCTGAGTCCCATACTCAACCAAAAATGAGGTTGTAAACTCAAGTTTGAATGAGATTTATGAGTAGCTAAATTATGCTTGTAAATAAGCCTAGATCACTAATTTTCTAGCAGTTCCAAGTTGACAGTATTATAGCAGTTTCTTCATATTGTCTAACTTTGATGTTCTTCCTTATTTTCTTGTTGCTTGACACGATTATTGATTGCCCAGGTGTTTTGAAGTTATTACTAGATTTAGATTTACAGTTACGGCAGATGGTTGAAAAGAAAAAGATAACTTCAGTACTTCTATAAATTTGATGTCTTACACTGCTTTTTTAAACTATCAAACTGAAGCTACCCTATCAGTGCCCACCTCTAGTCACATGTATAAGAGTAGCTATACCCATAATGAATCCATCATTAACAACTTCGGCTGGCATTGAAGACCATACAGAAGGTCAAGCTAACCTGTTTTTCAAGCCTGAGCTTTCACTACTCCTGTTGTGTGTACATTTCCCTCCACTTCACTGAGTAACTCATTCTCTGACCTTGCTTCATGGTTTCCTCCTTACATGGCCCTTTGTTCATTCAGCAATTATTCATTTTTTAAGTACCACGTATTGAAGCAGCAGTAAGAAGCAAGGTATTCAAAATTCTTGTTCTAATATTTTAGTGGACTTTCCAACAAGGAAGCAGCTATACAACATAATGTGATATGTTTCCTTACTCTTCTAAGTTGCCCTCCCTTGCTCCATTTCAGCAACAAAGATATGAAACATTTCTCAAAATCAACCTCACATGGAAACTATACATAAAGCCTTGCAACATAATACCTTCTATAATTATTAATTTATGGAATCACCAAATTATTGTCATAGGGCATTCAGTACTAGATGTTGCATCCTAAGCAATGTCCCAGCATACTGTCTCGCACTTGGAAATGTTCAAGTATTTGTGTGGCCTTTTTAAAAATGTTATAATAGCAAGGCACAGATTTCAGTAATCCTCCCCTTAGAAATGTTGGTACACTTGCATTTTAATGCAATTGCTCTTCAATTTTAGGAAGAAGCACAATAGCTTACAAAATTTAAGTCAGAGTTTAAAGTGTCTTTGCAGGTAAATTCAAAAATTCATCTGTCTCATAAAATCTGTACTAGTCTAAACTATTTGTGTTAGTTTTACTTTTACTTTTCTCCCAAACTCATTTATTGTATTCTTTGATTTAGCCCACCCTTTCTCTCCACATATAGTATTTGTGTTGCTGCAGGCTTCACAGGCAATCCTTCTGAGCATAGGCAACAATGAACTTTGTTTTTTAACATCTTTATTGGAGTATAATTGCTTTACAATAGTGTATTAGTGAATCAGCTATATGTATACATATATCCCCATATCCCCTTCCTCTTGGGTCTCCCTCCCACCCTCCCTATCCCACCCCTCTAGGTGGACACAAAGCACCGAGCTGATCTCCCTGTGCTATGCTGATGCTTCCCACTAGCTATTTTACATTTAGTAGTGTATATATATCCCTACCACTCTCTCACTTCTTCCCAGCTTACCCTTCCCCCTTTCCATGTCCTCAAGTCCATTCTCTACTTCTGCATCTTTATTCCTGTCCTGCTCCTAGGCTCTTCAGAACCATTTTTTGTTTTGTTTTGTTTTGTTTTTTGAGATTCCATATATATGTGTTAGCATACGGTATTTGTCTTTCTCTTTCTGACTTGCTTCACTCTGTATAACAGTCTCTAGGTCCATCCACCTCACTACAAGTAATTCAATTTCATTTCCTTTTATGGCTGAGTAGTATTCCATTGTATATATGTGCCACATCTTTATCCATTCACCTGTCGATGGACACTTAGGTTGCTTCCATGTCCTGGCTATTGTAAATACAGATGCAATGAACATTGTGGTCCATGACTCTTTTTGAATTATGGTTTTCTCAGGGTATATGCCCAGTACTGGGATTGCTGGGTCATATGGTAGTTCTATTTTTAGTTTTTTAAGGAACCTCCATACTGTTTTCCATAGTGGCTGTATCAATTTACATTCCCACCAACAGTGTAAGAGGGTTCCCTTTATAATCTGTATATCTTCTTTGGAGAAATGTCTATTTAGGTCTTCTGCCCATTTTTGGATTGGGTTGTTTGTTTTTTTGATATTGAGCTGCATGCGCTGCTTATAAATTTTGGAGATTAATCCTTTGTCAGTTGCTTCATTTGCAAACATTTTCTCCCATTCTGAGTATTGTCTTTTTAGTCTTGTTTATGGTTTCCTTTGCTGTGGAAAAGCTTTTAAGTTTCATTAGGTCCCATTTGTTTATTTTAACGATGAACTTATCATCTTGGAATTCTTTGTCTTATACAAGTGACTTGTACTCCCAGAGTGTAATACAAGTCACTGCTCAAGAAATACTCCGGTTTCAACCCTGCTTCAGTCCACAACCATGAGGAAGTTGAACCTTCTGCTTCTGATGAAGCACTTTAAGAAATATTTATACTTCACTGATTTTAAGCCCTGCCTCCACATGAATGAGTACTAACCTGGGCATCTGCTCTTAGCTGGTGCTAAGTTTCTTCACTTCAGTTACCTGACAAAATGAGTTTCTTTGAATTATCAATAATCCAAAAGTGAGAAGTGTTATTCCCGGAGGATTTTCTGAAGAATATTCAATCATCTAATCTTGACTTTTATCCTTGGGTGAGCCAAACAGAGAATTCTAGAATTTCCTTTATTTGAACTATGCTCCATTATTGACCTTACTTCATAAGAACATTAGGGAAATTGCCTTTTAACATGCTTTATGGATACCACTGAAGGCTGACGTTGTTCTACTGACTATCTTTTATGAGGACAGGCAGCAGTGGTATCCCATCTGTCAGTAAACCTGTGTTTCTTCTAAGCAGCAACTTTTCATTTATCACACAGAGGAATTAGGTCCTATGGTCAAGGGTGGATGTTTTGCAGTCGACAGCTTGGGTCCAAATCTTGTGGCCTCCACTTACATGCTGATGTCTTTGTTTCCTCCTTGTGGAAAAGTAGTGGAAAAGTTTTCCTCCTTGTGGAAAAGCAGTTCTACCTGGTAGAATTATTGAAAATATTAAATGACATTAAACATACAGGGCATCTACAAAAATCTCTGACACAGAGTGGGCACTCCCTGTTACCTATGATTCTTAGGAGAATAATATATTTTGAAATTGATTCTGTTTTCTCTTTTCTGGCTTCTAGGAACATCAAAGTCAAATGTATTGCCTTTCTGAAACTTTGTGATTGGATATATCTTTTCCTGATCTTTCTACTTTTATTCTCACTTAATCTACAATTGTTTGTTTCATTTGGTTCTCTAGTTGTGATATTGCATAAAATCGCATGTAGTTGTATGCCCCAAAATTTCTGGTACAATTACGGACTACAAAATGTGTGTATACATAATATATTTTCATTTGAATCTTTGGCTACTTCAAAAATAATCTTCAGAATAGAGATTGGAATAGGTAGTGATTGGATGGGGGGAATGAGTTTTCTGGAAATGTCCTCCTTGGCTCGCATGATCACTTTGTGATAATCCATTAAGCTGTAATTTGTTTATTTTTCTGTATTCTTCAGTCATACTGCACATTAAAAAGGTTTAAAAAGATGTACATATTACATATTCTGTACTCCTTTGCACTGAGTTTTCTTCAAACCTAACAAAAGACAGTACGTTTTCTCACTTCCTGTTCAGGTCAGCTGCCTCATTTTTCTTCGAGCCAGCTTAAAGGCCCGCTCTATCATTTAAAGTATTTTCAGTTGCAAGTAACAGAAGGGCAACTCAAACAGACAAGCAATACTTTTTCTGTTCGCAGAACTTCAAATCCAGAGGGGATCATGTTTCCAAAAAGGGGTTTTGATCAGCTCTTCTGCCGCTGTTCTTTGCAGCCACAGGCTGCTTCTTCTGTGGTTCAGGCTTATCTTCTGCCTGGTTTCCCTCATGACTCCAAAGTGGCTCTTGGCAGCTACCAAGGTCACATGCTGTCTCAAGTTCATTCCCAAGCTGTGTGAAAAAGCAGCGTTTCTGACTTTCTCTCTGATTGGAACTACTTAGATAATGTAACCCCTACAGTAACCCCAGGGTCAAGGGAGATAGCTTTACCTTGATTGCATCAACAGACCAATGCCATCTCAGAAGGTGAGCACAGTAGCAACCCCACTTAAAGGGCATGGGGGTTGGCTTATAATGGAGACTGATGAATGGCTTGGGGTAGCAAATCAATTTACACATCACTACTTTAATTTGAACTGGTGACATAAAACCATTTATAGTAACAGATAAAGCCATTATTAGCTGTTAGAACCAAGAGCAGATTACTTGAATATTTGACTGAGTCACTCATTCCTTTATACAACAGAATTTTGCCTGAAACGTCTATGTAGACAGCTATTAGTACTTAAGTTTTGGGACACAAAGAGCCCAATAACTGGCTATGGTAGAGTGGTGACAATGGTGAGCATGTGAAAAACAACAACAACTAGAGTGCACATCAACGTTTGCCCAGTGGTATCAAAACTTGTGGGACTCCCGCTATGCAAAGCATCAAAGCAATTTCACCCTCCTCTACAATTTGCCCTTGAATTTGCCCTGAATCACGTGGTCTCTGTTATTATTCAAGTATAGCTATAATAATTTTACTCAGAACAAATTCGTGACTTATTTTACGTACTTTCTGTGGATCCAAATAAATAGGTCCTAAAATATGTTACAAATCAACCACCCCCAATAGCATTTTCTAATTATAAAACAAATGACTATCTATTAAAAATCAGGCTTCTCTTAATAACAAGTTAATGAGTGATATTTCAGTAAGTGATTGTTTCTATTTTTATACATTACTTTTGGATAAAATAACATATAATATCAACTGAAACATGTATTTGCCTCAAAGGAAAATTGCAATTTATTTCCTCGCCTGCACACAATCTCCTACAGGTCTAAGCTTCATTATATGAAGATGATAAATTAATGTTTGATTAATCAGTACTGTTAAAAGGTCTGAATTTATTTTTCTAAACAAATCATTTTTATAAAATTTCAGGGTTAATGATCCATGGATCTTAATGAGTGACTTTCTTGATACTGTCAGAGATTTTTGTCAGTTAAAGTAAAACAGCATTATTATTCATTGATACTTAACAAGAGAGAAAAATTTTTTTTAGATATTCATATTGGGACTTCCCTGGTGGTCCAGTGGTTAAGAATCCATCTTGCAATGCAGGGGACACCGGTTCAATCCCTGGTCAGGGAACTAAGATCCCACAGGCCACGGGGTAACTAAGCTTCTCTAATTCTTCTCTAATTCTCTAAACCACCAATGAACACAATCAACTCTGGCAAATGCTATCATACTTTTCACTGATCGCTCAATTTAGTGTTCAGATCAAAGTCTCCTGCCCATTAAACACGCGGATATCATTATCTCTACCTACAAATTTATCTGTAATTTTTATTTTAAATTCCATTCCAGGAATAAAGATATTAACCATGGAATTCTTTCTTCTTCATGTCACTGATTAAGTGACATATGTGATGAAAGTTTACATTTTTTTCCTTTTTAAAACACCTAATTTATCATGCAACCGTGGTACACTGTAGAATGTTTTGATGAATGGCCTATTTTACAGAATTTCATAATACAGAAAGAGCTTTAGTGAATAATGATAATTTAGTTAATAGGCCTCATAAAGATAATAGAGTCAAAGGAAAACACTTGACTCCAAACTCCTGACCTCCAAAAAATAGGCCCTGCCCCTCTCAGTGTTCCACATCTCTGTAAACAGCACCACCACTCACCCAGTGGCTTAGGTCCACAGCTTTGGAATCATTCCTAGTGCATCTCTTTCTCAAAGTCCTTATTAAAATGTGGCTAATATTATTATGGCAAAAGGCCCATCTTTCTCCAGTACTGCTTCCTCTGATGCATTGTTTATTGACAACAAAGCAAACTTATGAAAAGAAGCAAATCTGATCATGTTAACACCACCTCCTTATTAATTAAATATTCTTAAATAGAGACCCAAAACCGAAAGAATAAAGTCCATTCTTCTTAGTGTAACATAAAGGGCCTTTCATAAAGCCTGCCTCTCCCATCTCATCTCTCATCATAATGCACTCAAGCTGTCTGCATCAGCCATCCAACTAGCCTAGGCTCTTTGTATTTCTCTGAACGGGCCAAGCTCTTCTGCTTCTAGGACTTTATATACGAATTTCTCTTTTCTTTGCTTGCCTTTCCCCACACTTCTCTACTTCATTCATGTTTATCTTTCAAAATCCATCCAAATACCACTTCTTCCCAGAATCCTTTGTTGACATCCTAAATCTGAGTGAGCTAGATGGCACAGCGCTCAGTGGTTCTTCTATTAGCATTTTTTACACTCTGATAACTGTCTGTTTACATGTCCATTTCCAATCTTAACTGCAAGTTTCTTATGAGCAAAACCTGCCTGTCTGAACTTCACATACAAATCACCAAGCGTAGAACCTGATACATATAAGGCATCCAACTATTCTGAAAGGGAGAAAAGAAGGGAGAGAGCAAAAAGCAAACCATGAGCTTTACACAGTCTCAGGTATCTGGAGTTATAATCCTATATTGCAACTGGGAAAGCCATGATTTCCTAGGGTGTTTAACAGAAAGGATCCACAGGAATTAGTTACGACATGAAGAGTGGAAGGAAGTACTCTTCCTCCAGGCTTTAAGATTCTCTGAGAAGAACCACATCAGACTAGCAAACCCAGTTCTCCTATCCAATGAAAAGGCCAGTACCATTCATGAGGGATGCTAATAATTTCCCTGTTCCAAAGAGACAAGCACTAACAGCATACCAAAATTCCAGGAAAAGAGCACTTAAATGACACAACCCTGGATAGCCATGGACTTGCGTTACGACCCAGCAGTTTCTCTACCAACGATCATTCGAGAAAGGGACATGATCTTATTAGGAAAACAACAGTCAGTATCCCCAAATTTCCCTCATTTTGTGTAACAGCAAGGAACTCAAGTAATGAAAATCATACACAATTTCCCAAAATGATTAAAGATAATTTTCCAAGAAAAAATGTTCCAGCTAATTATTACTCCTTAAAGGTGCCAGAAGTTCCATTTGTATTCTACTTCTTCAGTTATTTCTGATTAAATTTACTCTTTCTTAAGTATCAGCCCTGATGATAAAAATATGAGAAAATTATCACTAAATCCTTTACTATAGTGTGTCAGGTATCTATTGCTATAAAAAATTACCCCAAACTTACAACTTAAAATAACATTTTTACCTTACATTTTCTGTGCGTTAGAAAATTGGAGGTGGCTTACCTTAGTGCTTCTGGCTCAGTCTCTCTCATGAGGTTGCATGGCAACACATCACCTTGGGCTGAAGTTACCTGAGGGCTTGAGTAGGGTTGGAAGATCCACTACAAAGATGATTCATTCACATGTTTTTGGCAGAAGGCCTCAGTTTTTTGCCATATGGACCTCTTCACTGGGCTGTTTGAGGGTCCTTATCACACTCCTGAGAGTAAGGGATGCGAGAGAGAGAGAGCAAAGAGGAAACATAATACCTTTTACGACCTATTATAGAAAATGACATACAGTCATTTCTGATATATCCTATTCATTAGAAATAAGTCACTAAGTCCATTCTAGAGGCAAGGGGAGCCAAATTAAGCGCCACATTTTGAAAGAAGAAATATCAAAGAATTTGTACACATATTTTAAGACCAGCACATATGATTAATATTAAAGCAATATTGTTTTTTACTTGCACGGTATTTCAGCTTCATTAAGTCTACTTAATGAAGTAGCATGCATTCTATGGAAACTTAGTCTCCAAAATGACATTTGGAGATAAACTTCTTTTATTAGTGTGTATCTGCCTCTATTTGCAATGACTGATACAAGGGGGAGAAAAAGTACATAGCTATTGCCTCTCTCTCCTCAGCCTAAAAAGAGCATCAGATCCATTCAATCCTCTATGCCACCCTTTTACTTCCAAAGTGTAAAGTATCTGGATGAGAAGACTCATCATTTGATAGTGAATACACAACAAACAAAAAGTAATGTGAATGAGACCTTCCACTGGTATTTCTGGTTGGAGGGTGTGAGGGGTATGTTTGTGGTGAAGATGTTTAAACTCTCATTTCCTCCTCCCCTCCTGCTCATTTTCCCTTCTCCCTTCTTTTTCTTTTCCTCCCCACTCCCTAACCCCACCCGACTTCCTTTCATTGGGAAACAAGATTTCAGCTGACATACCCAGCAGAAGGGTAAGAGGGTAGCAATTCTGAGCCTGAGCTTTTAGCTGCCCTCTGCCTCAGTTTATACCAGTCATACAAATTAAGCGACTTGCTTGTTGGCCACCCGTCTATCTTGCCCTTGAGGACATTTTTTTTTTTTAAATAATTTTAAATTATTTATTTATTTATTTTTGGCTGTGTTGGGTCTTTGTTTCTGTTCGAGGGCTTTCTCCAGTTGCAGCGAGCAGGGGCCACTCTTCATCGCGGCCTCTCTTGTTCAGGAGCACAGGCTCCAGACGCGCAGGCTCAGTAGTTGTGGCTCACGGGCTGTGTTGCACCGCGGCATATGGGATCTTCCCAGACCGGGGCTCGAACCCGTGTCCTCTGCATTGGCAGGCGGATTCTCAACCACTGTGCCACCAGGGAAGCCCCAGGACATTTTTCTTTTAACCACTTCTAAGCTGTCTGCAGGTCAGGATCCTGGTTGAAACTCCAACCTTTGCCTCTTATGACAGCAAATGCACACATTTTGCTCTTCACCTCTACTCTGCTGTCTCAGGGTGTTTCATCCCCAGTAGCATCAAGGAGCTCAGTTCTTTAATGGCATCTTCTCCAGACCCTCTGCAGAACATAACTGGATGGTGGGTTTTCTAGCTTTGTATAATATATCTTCTCTAACAGGTCAAGTTCTCTAAGATGCTGTCTTTGGCCAAGACATCAAGTAGCCGAGCAAGTGAGAGCTGCGTGGAAGGAGGGGGAAGAAGTAGATCTGAGTAACAAAGCACTTCTACAGGTACTATGCTCCCTGAAATAGGCACAATTAAAGTATCATGGAAGCTAAGAAGGGAACAAGGGAGCTTTGTAAATAAAGGATGTTGTAGCATAGATGTAGAAAAGCATAATTTTTAAAATTGAAGTACAGTTGATTTACAATGTTGTGTCAGTTTCTGGTGTAGAGCAGTGATTCAGTTATACGTGTATGTATATTCTTGTTTATATTCTTTTCCATCACAGTTTATTACAAGATATTGAATATAGTTCCCTGTGTTATACAGTAGGACCTTGTTTATCTATTTCATATACAGTAGTGGGTATATGTTACTCCCAAACTCCTAATTTATCCTTCCCTTCCCCCTTTCCCCTTTGGCAACCATGAGTTTTTTTGGGGTTTTTTCCCCCTATGTCTGTGAGTCTCTTTCTGATTTGTAAATAGGTTCATTTGTACAGCAAAGTGATTCAGTTATATATATCCTTATATTCATTCTTTTTTAGATTTTTTTTCTCTTATATGTTATTCACAGAATATTGAGTAGAGTTCCTTGTGCTATACAGTGTGTCCTTGTTGGTTATGTATCGTATATATAGCAGTGTGTATATGTTCGTCCCAAGCTCCTGATTTATCCCTCCCTCCCATGTTTCCCCTTTGGTAACCGTAGGTTGTTTTTGATATCTGTAAGTGTTTGTTTTGTAAATAAGTTCATTTGTACCATTTTTAATTAGATTTCACATATACGTGATATTTGTCTTTCTCCGTCTGACTTACTTCACTTAGGATAATGATCTCCAGGTCCATCCATGCTGCTGCAAATGGCATTATTTCATTCTTTTTTATGGCTGAGTAATATTCCATTGTTGTGTGTGTGTGTGTGTGTGTGTGTGTGTGTATGTCACATCTTCTTTATCCATTCATCTGCTAATGGACATTTAGGTTGCTTCCATGTCTTGGCTACTGTAAATAGTGCCACTATGAACACTGGGGTGCATGTATCTTTTAGAATTAAAGTTTTCTCCAGATATATACCCAGGAGTGGGATTGCTGGATCATATGCTAATTCTATTTTAAGTTTTTTAAGGAACCTCCACACTGTTCTCCATAGTGGCTGCACCAATTTACATTCCCACCAACAGTGGAGGAGGGTTTCCTTTTCTCCACACCCTCTCCAGCATTTATTATTTGTAGACTTTTTAATGATGGCCATACTGAGTTTTTTGACGAGTAAGAATGAATAGTTCATTTGGGCTGGAATTTAAAAAATCAATGAAAGGGTATAAGTGACATATGCCAGCAGTATAGCATGTATAAGTGAGAAATAAGGCAATTGGATCAAGGTGTGAAGGGCTATGGTTAACAGAGGAAGGAGCTTGGGCTCTATTTAGTAGTCAATAGGAAACTTTTTTGAATTGAAGATGACACAAAACATTTTTCTGATATATTCAAATATAATCTAATGATGGCTCAATTTCAGTTTATAACACATCTTTATATGTTTTAAAAGATGTTTCCAGGGCTTCCCTGGTGGCGCAGTGGTTGAGAGTCTGCCTGCTGATGCAGGGGACACGAGTTCGTGCCCCGGTCCAGGAAGATCCCACATGCCGCGGAGCAGCTAGGCCCGTGAGCCATGGCCACTGAGCCTGCGCGTCCGGAGCCTGTGCTCTGCAACGGCAGAGGCCACAACAGTGAGAAGCCTGCGTACCGCAAAAAAAAAAAAAAAAAAAAAAAAAAGTTTCCAATACTTTTACCTCCTCTATTTCTTCTTTCCTTGTACATTATATACATTGCACACTTCTTTAATAGCAGCAAAAAAAAAGAATTGAGTGCCTGGTTGCCTCATGAAAAAGGGATTTGCATAGTAACAGCCTTCCAGGAACAATATATTTGGCAGTTTTGAATAAGCAATAACATGTGATCATTTTCATAATGTTCTCCAATTATCTTAGAAGTATAAAAACCATTACTTGAGTCATTGAAGTTAGAATGAACATTAGGGAATTCACTCTAGGCAGAAAATGTTTCCGTTGGCAAAATGCTGAAACGGTTGATCTCATAATTATGTAACTCCTCATTTCTATTTAGCTACACTTTATTTAAATTAATATGCCTTTTGCCTGTTCCCTTGGAATACCAACCTCTGAAGACATTTGGTAGCTACACGGTGTAATCTAACAGAGCACTGACTGAATTTCTATGTCTTCTGATTCTGCCTTTAGTTCAGGATGTGCTGACGTAACTTCCTATAACTCCATCTCTGCTTTACTTTGGAACACCATAATAATCAGCAATTTGTAAAAACTGCTTTCTAAATGGTAAGACATGGGGTATTTCAACATTAAGAGCAAGAAAACTAACAGTGCCAGCAAGTTTACTTTCTCATGCTCTGTTTCTCATAACTGGAACCAAAGCATGATTCAAGTTGGAATATCTTGACAAATTACCTGCCTATTTTACATTTATTAATAATAATGGCATACATGCCAGAACAAGGTTCTCAGGTTTGTCCCGTCCCACATTTACCCCTTGTGGGGAGACGATTTGTTAGCATACTGACATCAAAGCTGTACAATGAGAAGCTGTCTGTACTGATATATTAGCAAGAATATAACTTGTTTTATTAGCATTTCATCCTGAAGATACAACTTGCTGAGAAACAGAACTTGCATATATAACTTCAAGGAATGAAAGCTTATCAGAAGGGTAGTGGGAGTGGGGAGCCTATCAAGAACGGAAACAAGTCTTGGACTGTAAGGCAGCCAGAAATACACAGTAAGAAATGTCTGCATGATCCTCTGGACAGTAAGTGTACACCTGACGAACTTCCAGGAAATTGAGGTCCTTCCTGGAGATGTTTTTTACCATGTGGGTATACAGGCAGAGTCTCACTTACTTATATAGTGCTTTACAGTCCCTGAAGCACATTCACACATTTATCTCCTCTGCCCATTACGATAACCCCATAGCATAGGAAGAATAGGGATGATTCCACCATATACAGATGGGAAAAGTGAACCAAACAACTTATCCCAAATGAAGTAATTACTAAGTAGCAGCAGAATCAATAATAAGCTGAAGTCACCTCTTTCAAACTGTGCTAATTTCACTCTTCCATACTCTCTCTGATTTTGAGACTTTCGTTATTTGATTGACTTAAATTGTAAGTTAGTAGAAAAGGCAGATCTCAGATTCTCTTCTGCTTATCCTTTGAAAAATAACTGTTTAAGGGATGATTTAGTGCTTTTGATTATGTCACTCTTTTCAAGATCAGAAACAAAAAACCAAATCAAAATCCCCAACTTAAAATGAAAACCTCCACAGAGCATCACACTATTTACTGTTTTCCCCAAATTGTGACTCTGATCGTAATTTTTCAAAACAGCTGGTCTGGACTCATCAAAATTGCATCACTGAAGACGACAAAAGGAGTGACTACCTTGGATTAATGGAGACAAAGATATACGGCATCTTAAATGCCGTGTATGTCTGTACCCTGGATCAGGTAGGAAAAAAACATTGTTGGGACAACTGGAGAAATTTGAATAGGGACTTTACATTTGATATTATTGTAGTGAGGTAAAATTTCCTGAGTGATGATGGGAAGTAGGAGAGTGCCCTTAAAAGCTAGATGCTGAAGTGTATCGAGGTGAAGCTTCGTGATGTCTACAAAGTACTTACAAACGGTTCAGTGAAAATTATATAAATATGTCCATGTATACAGACACACACAAGTGTGTGTGTGTATGTGTGTATGTGCATGTGTGTGTGCATGGAGAGAGAGAAAGCAAATGTGGCAAAAAGGGAGCACATGAGTCCAGGCAAACGATGATATGTGGATATATTTTGTACTATTCTTTCAACTTTTCTGTTGGTCTGAAATCTCAACACAAGGAGTATGGCAAAAATAGAAACACAACCACAATAAGTTTTTTTTTAATAAACTGTTAAATTGATTTGCTTTATAGTAATTTTGTATAAATTATCAATAATGCTTGGAAATCTGATGAAGATGCTACATAGTGTTGGATTTCTGTACAAATGGGCAAAACGTACTTTATGCCTTAGGATAGTCTTACTTTATATTGTTATTTATAGCATGAGTATTAAGCTTTTACTTCAGTAGTAAAAAAAAATAAATAAAAATATGGGAAGAGGAATGAGAGAAAAAAGAAAAAGGAAAAAAGAAGGAAAGGTATATTTCTGTGTTTTCATTTATTAGTTCTATATCTAGCTAAATTTCAGCCATTTTTCAAGAATCATCTCCAATACCACTTACTACAAAAGGCCATAAATAAAGGCCCGTATCTTCCTGCCTTTCCCTCTTTCTTTCTACCCTTGGGATTCTCTGTCACCTTATGATATAGTCCCTATGACACTGGGCATAAAGTGAAGTGGTTAAAAATTCTATTTGCAGCTACTGTTGCTGAGGAAACTTTGAATGACATAACCAGATATTTCTGGCTAAATTCTGGCTGTATTAGATTACATGTCCTCTTCTAGGAATCCCACAGCATCTTTCACCTCCATTCACATGCCTGGAAGTTTTTGTTTTGTAACTGAGAAATGAAAAAAAAAAAAAAAGAAAGGTCCAGAAAAAAAGTAGGGAGAATGGGTAGGAGGCTCTGTTATTTATTCCCTCTTCAGCCCTCTGGTCAGAGCTTGAGAAGTATTAAGTCCCAAAATCCATAAGTTTTCAAAACTCTTCAATAAAAAAAAAAAATTTGAGTCTCTAGGAACAAGAAGGGATAAGCTGAGGAGGTGACTGGCACAGAAGGGGAAGAAGGACCTCCCTTGTACCTCTGAATGGAATCCAGAACCCTGCTGGCATCATGAAAAAGAAAGAGAGGGAACATCAAGAAACAGAACTGTGACCTGAACATTGGCACTGGCATAACTGATGAGGATTTTCTGAGTAACTTTACAGGTAAAGGACAGGGACTAATGGAAATCAGAGCAAAAAAGAAGGAAGAGGAAAGACATGACTACATGACTGCAGCTAACAGAGTGATCTGTGGGCACATATAAGGTGCTCCTTTGGGGCCTCCTCTGCAGAGGTCCTGCTTTCATTTGGGTGTAGGCTAGCTACAGAACAAACCTTTGTGTGACGGTGACGTCACGCCGCAAGAACCAGGATCCCATATAATGGCTGGGTTTTATTTTTAACTCAAGTTCCCAATGGGAATTTGCTTTTCCCACCGACGTAAGTCCTCCTATCTCCAGAGAATTAAGAGAACAACGAACCTGCTGGGAAAATGTCTCCATCTGAGTGCAGAAACACACAGAAAATTCTAAAAAGGTGGAGAGGTCAGAGAGTTGCAGCCTGCACGGAATTATTATTAACAAATTTAGCAAGAAGTCATTATTCAGCAGAATCTATTAAAAGGAAGAATATCCTCCAACATCACTGATAAAGCCTCCTTAAATAAAGACGGTACTTAGAGCAGTTGCAAAGTCAGAAAGAAACGACCTCCTGGGGTTACAAAGAAAGGTCTCAAAGCACGAGGCTGACATCCCAGAAACAACAGAAACATGGAACACACCAGAACAAAACCCAAAAGCGAGAAAAGGAACTCTTCCTTGAAAAGCGTTACAACATGTGACCTAGGGGTTAAGAAAAGAGCCTCGACAACCAGACTGCCTGGTTTTGAATTCTCGCTGTGCCATCGATCATCTGTGTGGCCTCAGAGAAAATATTTACGTTTTCAGTGCCTCAGTCTCCTCCTCTGAACAATGGATATAATAATAGACTCTGCCTCGTGGTTTGTTGTGAGAATTAATTTTTCTAAACAGTGCCTGTACGGAAATAAGTGATGGCTCTTATTAGATATTAAATATTGTTGGTGACAAGTAACTAGGCATTGAATATTTTCAAACATCACCTCTTTCTGGAAGAGCGGGGGAGCCTTAAATAATCTTGGCAGAACCTATTAAATGTCTACAGTGTGTGGCAGTACATGGAAACTACCATGGAGAAGGGGAATGCTATGACAGTTTCTGATGATCCCCTTCTCTAACAATGTCCAGACGTCCATTTACATCTCTGCAAGCTTGGGATGTACCTGAGGCAAGGGTCAGATGCATTTTGGTGCAAATGAGTTAGGCTCTGTCTCATTTGCCCTTCCTTATTTTCTACCGTATTTGACTTCGCTTTCAGTACATAAATTAAGTAGATCTAATATCCCAATCTTCAGGAAAGATAGAAAATTAGCAGAGTGAGATTTTGAATATTTGCTAAGTACAATTAGATACATGCTGATTGAGTTTAATAAAAGGTGAGATATCCTACTGTTCCAGTTATCTCTAGCTGCACAGCAAACCAAATAAATAAATAAAACCCTAGTGGTGTAGAATAACAACCACCATTTATTAGTATTATCTTCCACAGTTCTGAATATGGGCTCGGCAAAGTAGCTTTCCATCATGTGGTGGCTGTCATACAGTGGTGAGGCTGAATTCATCTAGATGACTTTCTCACTCACCTGTTTGGTGACTGACGCTGGCTGTGTGCTGTAACTTCAGCTGGAACCATCTACCTGAACACCTACACATGGCCCCTCCCACCATGGAGGCTGGATCCCAACAGCAAGCCTCAAGAGACTGAGAACCAGGTGGACACTATGTTCTTTTTTTTTGGTCTAGCCCCAGAAGTTAAGTTACTTTCCTCTCATTTTACAAAATCCAACCCCTTTTAGATTAAGGAAAACAGACTCCATAAGATCACTGCAAGAAACTTTTAAACGGATGGAATTTTAATGTAGCAACAATAACATGGGAAAATAAAGAACTCCCAAGACATCTAAGAAAACAGGAAATTTGGGATCCTTAGAAAAATAAAAGGGCTTACACAACGTGTGTGTATGTGTGCACTCGTGCACACAACTATCAGTGGAGCTATGCATAAACTCAGGCTGATTATTGTAATCACTCTACAGCCTCATGAAAGAACACATTTTAGACAGATTATCCTTCCTTTACTCTGTATTAAGTGAAAAAGGATGAATTAAGCCAAGGCAAATAAAGTTTTGAAGAATATATCATTTCTGTAAATGGAAAATATATATGCTTCTGGAACTTCTGGAAGACAGCGACAGGAGAAGCATCAAGAAACCCTTGTAAAGTTTTAATGAATTTGAATCATTTTTCCAAGCAATATCAAGGAAAAAAATAGGAAAATGTCAAATTTTGATAGGAATATATATATAATCCTGCTAATTGAAGGAAAACATTTATGAATCAGTTCTCTTCTGAAGCCTTCTCCATCATTATCATTTGGCCATCTCTCTTTGGGCATCTAGACCCTGGCATAGCATTGTATTTAGAATTTTAGTTCTGTGGACGGTGTTGAGGCCAATTCACATTTTACAGCCCAACTGCCAAAGAAAAATTCTCTCCCAGGTAGCCTTGTTTTTCAAAGTGTTGAGAACTTCAGATCCAGTGACCACTGAAATAAGTCATTAGTCTACTGGGTGTGGGGAAGGTGGTCTGGAGAACTTATTCAATAGCATACCTAGAAGCAGGCCCCAGAACTTGCTAAAAACTTGCTATGTAGGTACTCTGTTAGGTTTGTCACATGACAGCCCAGCTCCAGGTCTGGGAGACAGCGGCCAGGGCAAGTATGATGAAGTTAATATAAATTCTCAAAAACTAACTGTCTTCCTCAAACAATTAGAATACAATGTTTTGTGTTCAAACACCTACATGGGCCTTTAAAATAATGTAGCAATACAAGAGAAATGCAGCCAAGTGCTGAGAAGAAAACCCTTCCCACCCAAATATGCTGACTTTTAGGAAAGACAGAAAATACCTGCTTTAGATACAAACAAGACTAAAAATAGTTATTGTAATAAATAAGAGAACAAAGCAAGTGAAGACAGTGAAACTACATTGCAATAACAGAAGTAAAATCAGTGTTGAAAGCAGTAAATAACCTGAGATTGTGAACACCAAAAGGAGATTGAAGAGGCTAAAATGAATGAGTACATTCAGAAGGCAGATGATATTAGTACAGATTGAGAAAGATGAGAGTTCATCTGTAAGTAACAAGTATTCTTCCCAGAAAGGAAGCAACGATGAAAATCTAACAGAGAAACCCTCATATTGGAAATTGAGAGGACTCACAGTATTTGAGAAAAGTAACTGAATAGAGATTAACTCCAACATATGATCTAATGAAAATTTACATTTTGAGAATGAAGAATACATCCTGAAATCTTTCATTCATAATAAAAGAAAAAGACACTATATTTTTACTTCAATAATAAAATGATACCAAAGAAAATGCTCCCATGAAGTTTAGAGAAAAAATAATGATGCTACAAGGATTACATACCCAGTCAAGGTAATAATTTCAGATGTGAATAAAAAGACAATTTCAGATATGCTACCCAGGTTATTATTTTAAACGGCTTATGCAATTTTATCAAAGTAAGAAGAACTGAATTTAGAAGTCACTGAAGATTGGGAAGTTGTAGTAGCAAAAAGATGGTAGTAAGCATTAAAAACAAATATAGATAAATTATATGGAAAAATTAAAATTATACACTAAAAACTGAAGCTCATAAATAGTATCATGCCTATAATGAAATATGTAAAATTTTAATAACTATTAAAATTATGTAAAAAATTAATGTGATCTGTACCAAGATTAAATAGTAATCTGAAATTAAAATATAGCACTACATTCCTAACATTTCATTAAGTAGAGTACAAACTAACATTTTAATAATTAGGTTAGTATAGATTTATGATAATTTAGACCAAATGTTTATATTCCAAACCACAAAAGAAATAAAAGCAGATAAAGCATTTTCTAGCCAGAGAAGTACTAAGTACTAAGTAAACTTTAAATGAAAACAATAAAATAAATCATAATATAAATTGACAAAAATAAGACACTGTCTGGATAAGTCAGGTTGGCTTTAAAACAGCATCCACTAACTTGCTATAAACAGAGGGACACTCAGAACAGAATGATACAGAAAGGCTTTGAATTAACAGATGAATAAATACATCTGAGCAAACATGAACATATAGTAAATAAGGTAGAATTAAAAGCAATAAAGCTTAAACCAGGTTAAAAGGGCTGTTTTATATTGATAAAGTCAGTTGAACTTTTAATCAAGGGGAAATAAACAGAAATACAGCGGAATTTTAAAATACTATCAGCTCATGAGAAGTCATACAAGTAAAATATATGTAATATTAGGATATTTAAATAATGGAGTAATATCAAGTTGTTTACCTTACAGAGAATACCTCTTTTTTGAATATTTGGAAATACTCTTCTATCATCTACAAATAATAATTATATAAGATACCATAAAATATATTTTAAAATGTATCCTCAAATAATTTGACAAATTCTCATATCACATTTAATAAAGATGGAGGTTAGTCATGTATATAAAAAATATCAAACAATAAAGAATTTTTTTTAAGCACTGAACACTCACAAGTAATATCTAGGAGATGATGCAAGAACATTATTTAGAAAATAATCAAAAGGAGTATTACATTACAAACCAGTGTTATTGTTGACTACAGTAACAAACAAATGTATGTCTTCAAATTATTTTATTACAAAAATAAAGAAATCACAAAAAGGACAGTCAACCTGAGAAAATATGAAAAAGGAAGTAATAAAAGATAAAAAGAGAAATAAATTAATCTAGGAACTGAGGGAAGAACTAACATAATAAAGTTATAGTAAAACTAATGTGAAAGAAAACCAGGAGTTAATAAAAATCTGAATATAAAAGGAGAAGAAATGAAGAGTACAAAGGATGATTTTAAATGTATAAGCAAATACTAATATAAAAATCTGTCATAAAGAGACAGAAGAATCTCCTATGGAATAAGGACATATGGAAAATATAAAACAAAATAAATATTCACAATATCCAGGGACTATATCAGTTAATACTCAAACATCCATATGAAGTGAATCAGGAAAATAATTTATAGGCTAATAAGAAAAAAATCATACTTATGTAAATGAAAAAAATCCATTCATAAGAGTCAAGATCCATGCCTAATAATAGTACTATTAAAAATTGGGATAGAAGGGTATTTTTCTCAATATCAAACATCTTTATTCAAAACAGATAATTAACATTATATATGATTTAACAATAGCGTTATTCCTAATATAAAAAGAAACACAGCAGATATGTTCTCTATCATTTATAAGTAATATTGCTTTGATGATCTGATTAACAGGGCTTGATGCAAAATTAAAAAGCATAAATTACTGAAAGGAAGAAATACAGTTATATGTAATCATCTGCATATGGTTGACTGCATCTCTAGAAAACCCAAAGGAAGTAACTAAAATCTCTTATAATTAAGTAATTTGGCAAGGTGACAGGACAGGGCTTTCCAAATTTAAAAAAATCTCCAATACATTTCTGCTTTAAATTTTCTCCTTTAAACATGGCCTGCACATTTAAATATGCATAAATATGGGGAGGCTATGATATATTGCTGCTTGGGGCCCATACAAAATTTAGAAAACTCTATTAGTTTCCTAGAGCTTCCATAACAAACTACCATAAACTTGGTGACTTAACACAACAGAAATGTATTCTCTCCCAGTTCTGGGGGCTAGAAGTCTGAAGCAGGACCATGCTCCCCAGCAAGTCTCTAGGGAAGAAACTTTCCTTCCTCCTCTAGCTTCTGGTGGTTGCCAGTCATCCCTGGCATTCATTGGCTTTTAGCTGCATTGCTCCAATTTCTGCCTTCATTTTCACATGGCTTTCCTCCCTCTTTGTGTATCTATATCTCTGTACCTCTCCTTATAAGGGTCCCAGTCATTTGCGTTTAAGGCCCATCCCAATCCAGTATGATCTCATCTCAGCTTGATTACATCTGCAAAGACCCTATTTCCAAATAAGGTCACATTCACAGGTTTTGGGTGAATACAAATTTGGGGGAACAGTATTCAACCCAGTACAGAAAGCATCACTAGGTGGTAGTCAAAAAGGAACAAATTTCCAGTTATAAGACAAAATAATTCCTGGGGATGTAATATACAGTATGGTGAGCATAGTTAACAATATTGTATTGCATATTTGAAAGTTGCTGAGAGTAGATCTTAAAAGTTCTCATCATAAGAAAAAAAAATTTTGCAACTATGTGGTAATAGATGTTAACTAAACTTATTGTGCTAGTTATTTCACAATATATACATATATCAAATCATTAATTTGTACACCTAAAACTAATACAATGTCAATTATATCTCAATTAAAAAGAAGAAAACGTCCCCGGTCTGCTTCAATTCCACCTATTTTCATGTATATCAATCAAATCTCTTGGCTTTGAAACTTGCTCTCAGTTTCCATCTAAGCTCAACTTTCCATGAGGTCACTTGTGTTTGTATTATTTACAATAGCCTGGACTTTGACTATCTAGATGGAGGTCCCCACATTTGTATATCAGGGCAAGAAAAATACAACTTTAAGAAAGAGACAACTGTCTTACTTTTTTTTGTTTGTTTTTTTACTAGTGGGTCTTAACCTTCACTGTGCATCACAAATACCTGGTGAAATTTTAAGAGCACAGTTGCCTGGGTTCTCATTCTGCCCTCCCAGACTCTGATTCCATCAGATGGAAGTGGGGTCCAAGCATTTTCAAGAGCTCCCCACCGCATATGATTCTAATGTACAGCTGAGGTTGAAAGCCACTATCTTATACCTTTAACTGTGCCTCCAGTACACAATGAACAGAATGATCATTTAGAAAATGTGGTCAATGTAGATTCATAACAGTGTCGGAATACATAAACTCAGTCCATATAATTAGCATATAAAAATACATTTAATGAGTATATAAAAAGTACTAATAATTGTCCTGTTATATACATATACAGTATACATTATAACATATACATTATATATGTAGTATATAAACACATATACACATATATATTAGATCGATGGCCTCAAATTGCTGATCATCTGTTCTCAATGGAAGTTCGCTATAACTAAGATTCTAAATAATCAGCTAAGGTTATAGGGGAGCATTTAACCAATCGCTGATCTGTAACACACTATATGGATTGCTGGTATTGAGGAAAGGTGGAAATCAATGGTGGCTTCAGTGCTAGGGAAGGTGTTTAGCATTAAGATGGACTGTAAGAGGGTAGGGAAGGCAAAACATAGCCATATTAGTATGGCTAAATAGTCAAATCTTTTATTTGCACAATAAAAAATTAAGTATTTATAGCTAAAATCATTGATAAATAGGAAAGAGTCCCTGCCCTCTAGGAACTCAGTTTAGTGAAGGAAGCAGTCATGTAAAACAAAACAAAAATTAAAAGGCAATGTATTATATAGAAGTAACATTAAGAATATACTAAAATTTAAAATGTGAATACCCTCCAAACTAGAAAACCCATTTAGGGACCTCTAATGAAGTACAGTTCTATGTCAGTATATTTGTACAAGAATATTTATGTGCACATTATTAACAGGGAGGGGAGGGAGGAAAAGAAAAGAAAAGAGAAGAGAAAAACATACATCTCCACTAGTAAAAGGCAGATTGAGTAAATTATGGAGCATTCATCTACAGAAAGAATGAGTAACATTCATGAAAATCAAGTGTAACATAAAGCATATTACATGACCATATTTTGTTAAAAAATAAGAAATATTTTCTTAACTTACTTATATTAGCACAGAGACAGAAGAGTTCAAAGCTAGTTGCATTGTGTATACTTCATTACCTTTTTTCAAGTATATATATATATATTTTTTGCTTTTGACAAAAGATGTATTACTTCTGTAATTTAAATATTTAATACATTTAAATAAAAACACGCACTGTGATAGAAATGTATTCTTACTGAGGTACATACTATGTACCTATGAAAGCAATTATATTTTATGTGGTTACATCTATTTTAAATTGACTGGGACTGTTGTATAGAGACCAATAGAATCATAAACTATTTTTATATCCATATCAGCTGAGAGAGGAGATAATAAAAATATAAAATACCATTTTCAAGGGAATTTGCATATGAGAGGAGATGGAAACTAGATTCAAGATACTTTATTTTGTAAATTGGTGATTTTCACCCAAGATTGAAATCATATGGGTCTCATTGTTCTTTCTTCCAAAATATAATGTTTTACCTGTCCATCTTTTTCATCATGACTAAACCATTCAATTTACTGTTGGTGTGTGTGATCAAAGTGCACTGATAGTGAAACACATGAGTGATTTATAAAAAGTCATCAGAAATTTATACATATATTCTAAGAATGACCCTTGTTCCAGAAGCTTCAGCCCCTTCTCAGTCCTGAGAGCCAGCAGTGAGCCAAAGAGATTCACCCAAGAGCATTAAGCTGAGAAAGAAGCAGGAAGAAAAACCCTGAATAATTGCTCCATGACACAGTTATTTATTTTTTCAGAGGTTGTGCCCCTCAATGAATGCTTAAGTGCATGACAATTAGCATCTCACCAGCATCCTTCAAGGCATGGCCATGTTATGACAGAATTTCAGTAACAAATTAAAAGAGTCCACTGTTCAGATTCAATACAGAAGTCAAAAGTTTTACAGAAAACCAAAAGCTAAGAGAATTCAGCACCACCAAACCAGCATTACAACAAATCCTAAATGAACTTCTCTAGGTGAAAAAGAAAAGGCCACATCTAGAATCAAGCAAGTTATGAATGGGAAGCTCACTGGTAAAGGCAAACATAAAGTAAAGGTAGGAAATATTCCACACACAAATATATCAAAACTATCAATCATGAAAAGAAGAGAAGAATAATGCAGGAAATGCATTTGAAATTAAGAGATCAGAAACTTAAAACAATCTTGTACAGATATAGACTGCTACATCAAAACCTCATGGGAACCACAAACCAAAAATCTGTAATAGATACACTCACACAAAAGAAAAAGCAATCCAAACACATCACTGAAGATACACATCAAATCACAAGAGAAGAGAACAAAAGAGGAAGGGAAGAAAAAAGACCTACAAAAACAAATCCAAAACAATTAACAAAATGGCAATAAGAATATTCATATCGATAAGTACCTTAAACGTAAATGGATTAAATGCTCCAACCAAAAGGCATAGACTGGCTGAATGGATACCAAAACAAGCCCCATATATATGCTCTCTACAAGAGACCCACTTCAGATGAAGGGACACATAAAGGCTTAAAGTGAGGGGATCAAAAAGGTATTCCATGCAAATGGAAATCAAAAGAAAGCTGGAGTGGCAATACCCACATCAGACAAAATAGACTTTAAAATAAAGAATGTTACAAGAGACAAAGAAGGGCACTACATAATGATCAAGGGATCAATCCAAGAAGAAGATATAACAATTGTAAATATCTATGCACCCAACATAGGAGCACCTCAATATATATAAGGCAAATGCTAACAGCCATAAAAGTAACATGATAATAGTGGGGAACTTTAATACCCCACTTTCATCAACGGACAGATCATCCAGACAGAAAATCAATAAGGAAACACAGGACTTAAATGAAACATTAGACCAAATGGACTTAATTTATATTTTTTTTGCATAAATAAAGTTTTATCAGAACACAGCCACATCCCTCCGTTTGTGTTGTCTGTGGCTGCTCTCTGCTACAACAGGCCGACCCCAAAGCTGGAAATAATATTTATAGAACATTCCATCTGAAAGCAGCAGAATACACTTTCTTCTCAAGTGCACATGGAACGTTCTGCAGGATAGATCACATCTTGGGTCACAAATCAGCCTCAGTAAATTTAAGAAAACTGAAATCATATCAAGCATCTTTTCCAACCACAGCGCTGCGAGATTAGAAACCAATTACAAGAAAAAAAACTAAAAAACACAAACACGTGGAGACAAAACAATGTGTTACTAAACAACCAATGGATCACTGAAGAAATCAAAGAGCAAATCAAAAAATACCTAGGGACAAATGACAACAAAAACACGATGGTCCAAAACCTATGGGATACAGAAAAAGCAGTTCTAAGAGGAACATTTATAGCAATACAACCTTATCTCAGGAAACAAGAAAAATCTCACATAAACAACCTAACCTTATACCTAAGGCAACTAGAGAAAGAGGAACAAAGAAAACCTAAAGTTAGTAGAAGGAAAGAAATCATAAAGATCAGAGCAGAAATGAATGAAATACAGATGAAGAAAACAATAGCAAAGATCAATGAAACTAAAAGCTGGTTCTTTGAGAAGATAAACAAAATTGACAAACATTTAGCCAGACTCATCAGGAAAAAAAGGGAGAGGACTCAGATCAATAAAATTAGAAATGAAAAAGGAGAAGTTACAACAGACACCACAGAAATACAAAGGATCATAAGAGACTGCTACAAACAGCTACATGCCAATAAAATGGACAACGTAGAAGAAATGGACAATTTCCTAGAAAGGTACAATCTCCCAAGACTGATCAGGGAAGAAATAGAAAACATGAACAGTCCAATCACAAGTACTGAAATTGAAACTGAAATTGAAACTGTGATTTAAAAACTCCCAACAAACAGAAGTCCAGGACCAGATGGCTTTACAGGCAAATTCAATCAAACCTTTAGAGAAGAGCTAACACCCATCCTTCTGAAACTCTTCCAAAAAACTGCAGGGGAAGAAACACTACTCTCAAGCTCATTCTATGAGGCCACGACCACCCTGATACCAAAACCAGAAAAAGATACCACAAAAAAAGAAAATTACAGGCCAGTATCACTGATAAACATAGACACAAAAATCCTCAAAAAAATACTCAGCAAACTGAATCCAACAATACATTAAAAGGATCATACAGTATGATCAAGTGGGATTTATCTCAGGGATGAAAGGATTCTTCAATATCTGCAAACCAATCAGTGTGATATGCCACATTAACAAACTGAAGAATAAAAACCATATGATTATCTCAATAGGTGCAGAAAATGCTTTTGACAAAATTCAACACCCATTTATGATAAAAACTCTCTAGAAAGTGGGCATAGAGGGAACATCCCTCAACATAATAAAGGTCATATATGACAAACATACAGCTAACATCATACTCAACAAGGAAAAGCTGAAAGTACTAAAATACTTTCAGTATTTCCTCTAAGATCAGGAACAAGACAAGGATGTCCACTCTTGCCACTTTTATTCTATAAATATAGTTTTGGAAGTTCTTGCCACAGCAATCAGAGAAGAAAAAAAAATAAATCAAAATTGAAAAAGAACTGTCACTGTTTGCAGATGACATGATACTATACATACAGAATCCTAAAGATGCTACCAGAAAACTACTAGAGCTAATCAATGAATTTGGTAAAGTAGCAGGATACAAAATTAATGCACAGAAATCTCTTGCATTCCTATACACTAATGATGAAAAATCTGAAAAAGAAATTAAGGAAACACTCCCATTTACCATTGCAACAAAAAGAATAAAATACCTAGAAATAAACTAAGGAGGCCAAAAACCTGTCCTCTGAAAACTATAAGACACTGATGAAAGAAATCAAAGAAGACATAAACAGGTGGAAAGATATACCATGTCCTTGGATTGGAAAACTCAATATTGTCAAAATGACTATACTACCCAAGGCAATCTACAGATTCAATGAAATCCCTATCAAATTACCAATGGCATTTTCCACAGAAGCAGAACAAATTTTTTTTTTTAATTGTATGGAGAAACAAAAAACTCCAAATAGCCAAAACAATTTTGAGAAAGAAAAATGGAGCTGGAGGAATTAGGCTCTCTGACTTCAGACTATACTACAAAGCTACAGTAATCAAGACAGTATGGTACTGGCACAAAACCAAAAATATACATCAATGGAACAGGATAGAAAGCCCAAAGATAAACCGATGCACCTATGCTCACCTAATCTATGACAAAGGATGCAAGAATATACAATGAAGAAAAGACAGTCTCTTCAATAAGTGGTGCTGGGAAAGCTGGACAGCTACATGTAAAAGAATGAAATTAGAACATTCTCTAAAACCATACACAAAAATAAACTCAAAATGGATCAAAAACCTAAATGTAAGGCTGTACACTATAAAACTCTGAGAGGAAAACATAAGCAGAACACTTTTTGACATAAGTTGCAGCAATATCTTTTTTGATCCACCTCCTAGAGTAATGAAAATAAAAACCAAAATAAACAAATGGGACTTAATTATACTCAAAAACTTCTGCAAAGGAAACTATAAACAAAATGAAAAGACCACCCACAGAATGGGAGAAAATATTTGTAAACAAAGTGACCAACAAGGGATTACTCTCCAAAATATACAAATAGCTCATGCAGCTCTATGTCAAAAAACCCAAGCAACCCAATCAAACAATGGGCAGAAGATCCAAATAGACATTTCTCCAAAGAGTACATACAACTGACCTAAAAGCACATGAACAGATGCTCAGCATCACTAATTATCAGAGAAATGCAAGTCAAAACTACAATGAAGTATCAACTCACACTGGTCAAAATGGCCATCATCAAAAAGCCCACAAATAATAAATGCTGAAGAGGGTGTGGAGAACAGGGAACCCTCCTGCACTGTTGGTGGGAATGTAAATTAGAACAACCACTATGGAGAACAGTATGGAGGTTCCTTAAAAAACTAAAAATAGGACTACCATATGATCCAGCAATTCCACTCCTGGGCATATATCTGGAGAAAACCATAATCTGAAAAGATACATGCACCCCAATGTTCACTGCAGCACTATTTACAATAGCCAAGACGAGGAAGCAACCTAAATGTCCATCAACAGATGAATGGATAAAGAAGATATGGTACATATATACAATGGAATATTACTCAGCCATAAAAAAGAATGAAATAATGCCATTTGCAGCAACGTGGATGGACCCAGAGATTATCATACTAAGTGAAGTTAAGTCAGACAGAGAAAGAAAAATATGCTATCACTCAAATGTGGAATCTAATTTTAAAAATGATACAAATAAACTTATTTACAAACAGAAACAGACTTACAGATACTGAAAACAAACCTATGGTTACTAAAGGGGAAACATGGAGGGGGAGGGATAAATCAGAAGCTTGGGAGGAACACACACACACTACTATATACAAGATAGATATCCAACAAGGACATACTGTTTAGCAGGGGTCCCCAACCCCTGGGCCGTGGACCGGTACTGGGCCACAGCCTGTTAGGAACAGGGCCGCACAGCAGGAGGTGATCAGCCGGCGAGCGAACAGAGCTTCATCTGCCACTCCCCATCGCTCCCGTTACCACCTGAACCATCACCCCCACCCTCTGTCCATGGAACAATCGTCTTCCACGAAACTGGTCCCTGGTGCCAAACAGGTTGGGGACCACTACTGTATAGCACAGGGAACTCTACTCAACATTCTGTGATAACCTATAAGGGAAAAGAATCTAAAAAAGAATGAATATATGTATAACTGAATCACTTTACTGTATACCTGAAACTAACACAACATTGTAAATCAACTATACTCTAATAAAAATAAATTTAAAAAAAGAATCCATTGTTGCTTCGATAAAACAGCTTTATATTTCATAAAACTTTGGAAGCTGGTCATTTAGTGTTAAATTTCTAACATCAATTCTTTATTAATGTGGGAAATATAAGTTAATCAATATAAAATTACTTCCCATGCATTATCATAATAATCATACAATTTTAAATGGAAATACATGAACAGAACACTCCCAAGTTTTTGGACTTTCACAGGTTGATTTCTGTTGTTTGTATCGCTGTTGCATGCTTCCTACTGATCAGTTCTTAAAAATCAGAAGTCAGTTAGAAGTCCTGAAATTAGAACTAAGCTATATGAACATGTATTACTACAAGGTAGTCGCCTTCTGAGAAATTCCGGCCAGTAAGCGGAACAGAATATTTCCAGGGAAATGAGGAACTTGCATAAATACGGGTTTGCCTTTCAAGTTGAAGGTAACACCAATTTCATGCATTTAGTTTTTGTTCTCCAAGATCATGAACTTATGGTAAAACCAAGGACTAGTTTTAGAGCAATACTGAGCCTATATATGAATTTGGGTGAAAACTGTGCAAAGGTGGAGGTGGGTGGTTTCTGCTGAATTATGCTGTGTTTGCAAGATGGGATAAAAATCCCTATTTTGAAACCCATTTCAACAGGTTTGCATCCATGAGGGCTAAATCAAATAAAATAATCTGCTCAAATTCATTTCGGGTGAGGCTGTCAGATTTCACACAGTTTTCATTGCCAATGGCAAGCATATCTCAGAGCAGACCATAAAGTTAGTATTTTTCAGAGTTGAAGCTTACTCTTAAAAGAAATTTAACGTTGGAACAAAAAGTCAAACACCAATGTCCAAAACCAGACCAAATATATGTTTCACATATAGAATACATTGATTAATTATAATCGAAGGCAATAAAATAACAAAAGTTTATATTGCTTTTTCTAGTAATACTGAGGAACAGCCCAGGACTTTCCAAGTATATTAATCATGTTATGAATCACACAACAGTGTTATGAAGTCGCTATGATTCTATCTTATAGTTAAAACCAAAAACATTATCAGTCAAAGGGTACAAAATTTCAGTTATACAAAATGAATAAGTCCTGGAAACCTACTATACAGCACAGCACCTATGGTTAATAGTACTGTATTGAATACTTAAACATTTACTAAGAGGGTAGATCTTATGTTAAATGTTATCACAAAAATATTCATAATAATAAATAGGAGGAAATTTTTGGACACAGTGGACATATTTATGGCATAGATTGTGATGATGGTTTCATGGGTATATACTTATCTCCAAACTCATCAAGTTGTATACATTAAATATATACAGTTTTTTGAATGCCATTCATGTCCCAATAAAACAGTTAAAAAGAAAAAATTAAGCAGGAAAACCTCAGGTACCTTTGTAAGAAATACAGCAAAGCTGGGTTGTAAAACATGGAACCACAACTTGAGATCCTCTTTCTTTTTTAACTTTTTATAAGTCTATGATTCTACTCCATTTACTAAAAGAAATAGAATTATGAAAACACCAGCCTAGGCCAAGTATACATGCTTTTGATCCACTTTAAATGAGGTAGCCTCTGGATGGGACACAGAGCCAAGTTTAAGGAACAAATAGATAAGAAGAGACTGAACATTAAAAATTCGGTTAAAATACTGCATAAAAAGTTAGGAGCAAATACCCACAGGGAGGGACTGTTCAGAAGAGAAAAATTCAGTTTTGGAAGAGATGGGCTATACTGCTTTGTGTAAAATTTGAGGTTTTCTTAAATCAACTATATGGCCCTCCCAGATTAAAAGAAAAAATTAAAGGACTAGAATAGGTTAAGGCCACATTCAAATAAAAATCCAAGTTATTATATCTATTTTTATTTAAAATTAGTATGCCAACCTCCCCCCATAAAGCAAAAAATAAATGTGTGTAAGGTTCCATTTTTCCACATGATAAAATTGCATTCCATTATGTCACCAACTGGATATTGCTTTACTGAGAAGTAACCTGGAGCTTAAAAAGAAAAAGTAGACTTTAAAGGTCTTAACATTTGCAGATATACTGCTTAATTGATCAGTTAAATTCAATCTTTGAAACCCAGTATTTTTTAAGGTTTAAGAAAAATAAAATAGATGCCTATTAACAAAATTCCCACATAGATTTAACCACTAATGTTTACTAATCAGGAATAGAAAATCTCTTGAAATAATAGACTTGTAAAGCTTTCATCTCAGAGGAGACATATGAACACTTAAAATGGAATGATCTTTCAGATGAGAAAGATTATGGTAATATTTTTTTCCCAATTCCCTTATAAATGAATCCAATACATTACTCATAGTACATTTTAATGGAAACGCATTCCAGAAAAAGTACATAATATTTCTTTTCTGCAAATACTGTAGAATATATAAAACTTAACATTCTTATTGTCCATTTGGGTCAATTCTAGTTTTACAAATAAAATATGAGCTATTCATAAAAATGACAAAAATACTGGAAAAGTGAAAATAACTCATGCAATAAACTGAAGTTGAAAAATGAGAAGGACTAAAACAGTATTTACTCCCATGTTATTTAACATAATGTTAAAGTATATAAGTTTCTTTGGAAAATGCATGTGGGATCATTTCATTTAAGGTGGAAGTGATCATGGCTATTTGTCTAGGGACTTCTGAATGAAGAGACAGGAGTCAGCAGAGCTATATTCAAATATATGAGAAACTGCCTGTGCAAGAGGAATTAGGCATTTCACAGAGCTAAGAAAATGGTACTCAAACTTTAATGTACATAAGGATACTCATAAAGATTAGAGTTCCTATTTCTGGATTCTGTACCTGCAGAATCTGTTTCCAAAGATAAAAATAATTCCCAGGAATTCTCATTTTCCAAAGTACCAGAAATGATTATGATGAATATGGTTGATAAATTATATTCTAGAAAATCAGTGGATAGAAGCTGCAGGATTACTTCCATATATGAAAAACAAAACATTAACCAATCTGCTCCCCATCAGAAATAAAACTAGCCAACAAAACATTTTTTTTCTCTCAAGATTAAGACCTTATCCATCTGGTCACCCGTCTTCTCAATTACTAGAATCTTCAACAGTTCCCAGAAAGTTGAGACCTGGTAAAACATACATCCTATCACTCATATTTTCCAAACTCTAAAGTTTTAAAGCACTTCTGAACCAGCCTTTTCTGGCTGGGAATTTACTGTCTTTTGCACTTGAATTCTCCCTTGCATTTACTTTACCATTCTCAGTACAAAGTTTTGCGGGGAGGCCTATGGTGTGAAGGAAATTTCCTATTTTATTCATGTACTAAGAGAGTAGGTAAATCATAGGTCTCCTTTCACAGTTTGCTTGAGAACTAACCCCAGAGATCCATTCATAAGATCATGGACATTCATCCCTAACCATTTCACATAAACTGCCCTTGACCTCCATGTGTTAATGGTCCAAGAGTCCATTCTCAGTCATCATCCTACTTGACCAGCAGCAGTGTTCGACATAGTTGGTCATATATTCTTCCTTGAAACGCTTTTTTCACCTGACTTCTAGAACACCCATTGCCCTGTTTCTTAAATTGAACTATAACTGACATACAATATTGCATTATTTTCAGGTGTACAACATAGTGATTCAATATTTTTATACATTATGAAATGATCACCATGATAAATCTTGTTACCATCTGTCACCATACAAAGTTGCTACAATATTATTGAATATATTCCTTATGTTGTACATTACATCCCATGACATTTATTTTATAACTGGAAGCTTGTTCTTCTTAATCCCCTGCTCCTATTTTGTCCATCCCTCTACCCCCTCCCTCTGGCAACCACCAGTTTTTTCTCTGTATCTATGAGTCTGTTTCTGTTTTGTTTGTTTTTAGATTCCACACATAAGTGATATCATATATTATTTGTCTTTGCCCATTGCCCTGGGTTTTACTACAACCTGAACGGCTCCTACTTTCTAGTCTCCTCTGGGGATCCTTTCTCATTTTTTCACACTGCAATGGCTCAGTGCTCTGTCCTTAAGACTTAACTGTTCTCCACATACACCCCTCCCTTGTTGATCACTTGCAGATATTCATCAGCAAAAACACTGAATGCTTAATTTGCAAAATATATACAAAATTCAAACACTTCTTACCATGTTCACTGCTATCAGCCTTGTCTGGGATCTCTCATCTGAATTACTGCAGTAGCCTTTTTACTGGTATTGCTGATTTTACCAGTCTCTCCCCTACAGTCCATTCTCAACAAAGCAGGCAGAGATGAGACCATTTTAAAAGACATATCAGATCATTTCATTCCTCTGCTCAAAACTGTACTCAACTGAAGGACCAAGATTTTGGTCTGTGGCCTACAAGGCTCCAATGATCTAGCTTTTCATGAGCTCCTTGACCTAATCTCCCACTGCTTTCTAACTCACTTGCTCCAATCCAGCCACACTGACCTCCGTGCTGTCTGTCGTCACAAACACTCACACCACAGACCACTTGCATTTGCTCCAACCTCTGCCTGGAGCATTCTTGCAACAGAGATGCACATGGCCTACTCCCTCACTTCCTCTAGGTTTTTGTTCAGGTGTCACCTTCTGCATGTGGCCTGTCCTAGCCACCCTAGTCATAACTGCATTCTCCTTCTCTGGTTCATTTTTTCTCCATGTTAATCATCACAATCTGCACAGCCTCCACCAAGTATTTTATTAATTGTTGTATTGCACATCACCCCAAACTAGAATGCAAGTTTCATAAGGGCAGAAATTCCTGCCTGTTTTGGTCACTACAATATCCTCAGCATCTAGGAGCTCAATAAATATTTGCTGAATAAGGAGTATGGAAAAAACTGAATTCTGAATTGACAAAAATCATGGATTAAAATATTTCTACATCTCTCTCCAAACTGTGGGACAACTGTGTTTGGTGACAGATTATTGTGGATCAGTTAGTTTTGTGTGTCATAGTAAAGGCTATTTAAGGACATAAGGAATGAGACTCTTTTACCTTTAAGATATTATGTTTAAAGACCTTTCCGCAGTTACCATTTGTACCATCTATGAACAGTCATCCTCCCTAACAAACACATTTTGTCAGACACTACTCATCAGCCACCTCCCCCTCCTCATATTACCGTGTCATTGTCCCCTTCTTCTGCAGTAGTAGGTGTTTTAGCTGAACATGATCTCTTAGCTAAAGACCCCAGGCCACAGTTCCCAATCTCCTCTCCATTTTGATGTAACCCATGTGACTAAGGTCTTGAAAACAGGATATGGGTGTGTGTGTGTTAGTTAAAAGTAGCCCTTAAATGGGATGGACACACCTGTACATTTCTCTTTCCCATGTTTCACTGGCTGGAGTAAAGATCTGAGGCAGGCCATCTTCTGTCAACCATTGGCCGAAGATAACGCCTTAGGAGAGCATAGCTGGAAGATGGGAGGACTTAGCCTTGCCAACTCCATTAAGCCACTAAATATGTTACCCTGAACTGTTACAAGAGAGGTAGATGAAATAAATAAAACTCTCTCTTGGTTGAGCCAATGTTTTTATTAGAGCAGCCTAGACAAAATTCTAAATAATATATAGCCTTTTCATAGATAAAATAATCCTTAAAACTCTAAAAGAAATAAAAATCCCAATAATAAAGGCAGGGACAGTGTGGCAGTGGTTCACTGGTTTATTTAAAGGCGAAGGGTAGAAATCAATGTCTACTAGAATTAGAAACCAAAAGTGTAAATGTGCCTTAAATTAACTATTTACTAAATGTAAGCCACCGTGCTGGCATTGTATGCACATTAAAATTTAACCTTTACAGGGGCTTCCCTGGTGGCGCAGTGGTTGAGAGTCCGCCTGCCGATGCAGGGGATACGGGTTCGTGCCCCGGTCTGGGAAGATCCCACATGCCGCGGAGCGGCTGGGCCCGTGGGCCGTGGCCGCTGAGCCGGCGCGTCCGGAGCCTGTGCTCCGCAGCAGGAGAGGCCACAGCAGTGAGAGGCCCGCGTACAGAACAAAAAAAAAAAAATTAATCTTTACAATAACCTCCAAAGGTAGGTGTTTATTATGTGCATTTTACAAGTGAAACTGATAGGGCTCAAGATGTTCAGATTTTTTGAAGCAGCACTGCAAGTAAGTGCTGGAGCTAAGAGCCCAATTCTAAGAGCACACCTCAAAATGTACCTTCCCATTCTCTTTTCTCTAGTTTGACAGCTCTGTTCTCTCCCTCCAGAGGTCACTGAGAATTTAAAATTGAAGTAGTTGATTAAACACTCTTCCTGCTCCAAAATGGAGTTCTGCAGAAGTAATATGATTCAAAACCCTGAGCGGCGGATGGAATAACTATCAACTTGAGGCCTAATCTTCAACTTGGACTTGGATTTCCAGAGTAAGATATTCAACCAGTCTGGACCTGAACTTGTTGGTCTAGTTCCTGCTGTAAGATAACTCCAATTACTGAGTCTGCCTGAATGAGTTACAAAAGCATTGGCATTAAGGGGAATTTGGTTACCCCAGACAGAATTCCCATTCATTTGAGCAGTCTGGAGTGAAAAGCAAAATCTGAATCCAAAAAACACATACATAGTTCAGATTCAATAATTCTACAGATGTGGTTACAAAGTGGATTTTAAATTTTAATGTCTTCTTTTCCTGGCTAGGAGGAAGGGAAGTTACTAAAGAAGTTTAACAAAGAAAAATAAACTTAGAGTTTCCAAGCACATATATATATATCATATATATATATATATCATATATATATACACACACACACACATGCATAACCTAAGAATTCTATGCACCCAAGTAAACTATGATCACCCAGGCTTAAATGCACTCTGACCGAAAACCAGTGTACCATGCGCTCAGCGGCCTTCAGATTTCAGAGACAACTTGACTACTCAGGACACTTATCTCTTGAATCTGGATGGCTTCCACATTGGCAAGAGCTCAGTCTCAGTCTGCTAAGAGTACTAATAAAGCCCGTAACACTTGACTTTTTATATAGCCGTAGCAGCCAACACCTTCGTTTGACATCCAACTTAGAGTAGAGCCTGTGGCCTTAACACTTGGCTGTATAAAAAGAAAGAATACTTTTCTCTCTCAACTTTCTTATTCATCATTACAGCCCCTGTGTCATGGCAAGCATCCAGGCCATTTTAAAAAATTGTTGTGCCTCGTTCTTCCTCCCATCTCTCCTCTCCTTTCTCTCCACTTTTCTTCCAAAGTCTGTTAGCATTCTCGACGTCTGTTAGAATTCTGAAAGGTTTTTCATTTCCTCTAGATCACACTAAACCAAGGAAACAGTTGGGGAACAATCTGATGGGATAATTATACAAGAATAGTGAACATAATTTCCTTCCCTTGCTGCAAATGATTAGATTATTTGCATCATCCTCCAAAACCACTTATATATTTACCCAAAGAGTTTAGAAAGTGCAACCTACTGCTTCACTTCTAGCCAATGCTGTGTCTCTGTTCTTTCTATACTGGGCCATCTTCAAGGTACTCATGGTCATCTGTTAGATGTATATCAGACAAAACTGTAATAAATTATTTTCTAATTCACTGTGTCAGCTATTATACGTGTTCAGAGCAACCAAAATTTGCCAGGGGAATATAAAGATTCTCTGAAAATTGAAAAAGTGTATAAAAAGGTTTCCAGAGTCATTTTCTCTTTCAGGATTTTGTTTCATCTTGCTTTTTATATGCATGTGTGTAGAAAGCGAGAAACAATTCTGTGTGTACCATTAGAAATATTGCCAAAAATGAAACAAGGTTATAGAGGATGTACAAAATGAATGAAACATTTAATGAGCACTTTCCTCTCATCTCTCAACTTAATACAAGTGTCTTGACAAATTTAGTACAAATTTAGTACATGTGGCTGGATAGGAGTCTTCCTTTAAAAAACAATGTACACTTGTGGGAAATGTCAAGACATATCTTAAGAATTCAGGTATGTTACTGTAGAGATTCAGTACAGTACATTGGAAAGAATATCCTGTGTAAGAGTTAAAAAGGTAGTATATATGAAGTGCCTTGTAGATAGTATACCTTACACGGCATCTATTATTTTTTAATTCTTTTTTAATTGAATAACTGACATACAATATTATATGAATTCAGGTGTACAACATAGTGATTCAATATTTATACACATTACAAAATGATCACCACAATAAGCCTAGTTACCTTCTGTCACCATCTATTATTATACTAGCCCTCTTATTTTTTAAAAGTAGGTACAGTCTATTTAGACCTCTGTATTACTTAGCTATAGCTGAGTAATCACCCCCAAACTTAGTGACTTAAAATACCAATCATTTCTTATTTTTCATGAGTCTATGGGCCAGCTGTGCTGTTCTGCTCACCTAAGCTGGGCACAGCTAATTTCAGCCGGGCTTGTTCATGCATCAGCACTCAGCTCATAGGTTAACTGAAGGCTTAATGCTCTAAGATGGCCTAAGAGACATGACTGAACTCTGCTCCGCCATGGTGGTCTTTTCTCATGACAAAGCAAGGGTTGAAGAGAGTGAGTAGAAACTTGCAAGGCCTCTTGGGGCCTCAATTCAGAACTGGCATGCCACCATTTCCACCATATGCTTTAGTCTAAGGAACTGATAAGGCTGGTCTAGACTCGAGGGACATGGAAATAGACCTCACCTTTGTATGGAAGAGCTGCAAAATTAAACTCCAAATGGCACAGATACAGCAAAGTGTGGACTACTGGGGTCATTTTTGCAATCAATCTACCAATGCACCTCTAACATCAGACACCAAAAATTGTAATAAAGATTGTGAAACTTCCATATGCTATTTTACGTAGATTTTTTTTTTTTTTAACCAAATGTCAAGATTCCTCAAGCTAGATAGAAGTCAAAGCAGCTGTGCAGTTCAAGTCCATTAAGTTTGCTTTCTCAAGCCTGGTCTTTCTTTTTAAGGAAAAAAAAATGTTTCTGAAAATGCATCACTGTAATTTAGCCTTCATATATAATTTACTATATACTTTTTTTTTTGGATGAAAATTCTTTGAAGAGTTTCATTTGTTGGGCTTGGGGGTAGTTATTACCTATACTGGAGCTACTGGTTGCCTAAATGTATCTGACAAACCAAAAATGTGTAGGTTAGAGATGAAACTTTAGAACTTGAACAGGAAGTTCAAAGTATGGCATGGTCTTTTACATGGAAATATGTATGTTATCTTTTATATAACCCTTTACATTCTATTAATCTTATCTTTTAAGTGGATGCCCATAAGTCCCCAGTGTCTGGACCCACAAAAGGACATAAGAGCAAAGAAAAGCAGATATCCTACAGTTCACTTTATCATGCAAGGAAGACTGAGTCAAGGGACTTCAGAATTCTTCAAGACCATCTGAACTAAATTTATTTATTTTGGCTTCAAATTACTGAGGCAAGGCCACTGCATATGGCTGAGTGCGGTGACCTTGCACTGAAGTCTTTCACAACATCTGCCTCTTCAACGTTCACCATATCAGTGAGGAAGGAATGAAAATCCACATTTTCAACCTCAGGTCTTCTCGGCAGTTGTAAATCTCAAGTGTGATGGCTGTTTCTAGATGTCTGCAGGTTTCTATATGCAAAGAAACTGACAAGGCAGTGTCACCCTCTGAGCCAGCCAAGTAAGCACATTCTCAGCACTAGAAATCCCACACAATGGTCTTCTGATCTCTTTTCCCGAAATGTCAGTCGAGCAAAAGAGATCTGAGTGTTTCAGCAACATCCGTAACACTGATTGTAGGGCCTTGAAACAGGAGATGTATCTCTTTATAAAAAAAAAAAGAAATACGCTGAATGAATGCATTCATAAGGCCGAATCTGTACGTATGCCACATTATGAATGAAATAATTCTTATTAAATTATTCAAGGCATTTCTTGGGATTCAAAGAGTGAAACTTCTGCCCAAAGATCAGTGAAGCATATCAAGACATGATCTATAAAAAGTCAGTATACTTCTGTGAAGTAGGTAAGAACTGTTTATTTTGTTCCTTCATTGACGAGATGATGATTTACGGCCCCAGTTCTCACATCATTAGCAACTTTCATGGAAGGAGAGGAGGCCTACTGCGGGATTGCTGGCCATATTATTTTTATTACAATGTGTCCTGATGTAGAAAAGTCGTAAATCACAATGGTGAGTGAAGCTCTTTTCTTCACCCAAGTCATGAAGTATAAAGGCTGCCAAGCTCTTTAGGTACTACACCACACACAAAATACCAAGAGTTTTACCCAGACAAAATTTTGCTTGGCAAAGAAACTCTACACCATTTGAAGACCTCTGAACATTCCCAGTGAGATGCACAGAAACAGGAATTCTTCCTTAATGACATTAGCATGCACATAGCGGATGAAAACCAGAAGCTGGTTTCACTCAGAGACAAGAACAACCTCTTTCTGTTGTTGCCAATTCTTCTATGACCTTCTTCTAAGTTATACAAGAAATGTAACTAACTCTGGAGTTGAGGACACTGGATGACCAAGGCACTGCTTCCTATTTTTCTCCTGTTCCTGGTTACAAATCATCCACTGCTTCACCAAGTTCCTTCAGATTGTGGCTTCCTTTATTAAGGGATGCTCTGAGCCACATTCAGAATAAAGTTTTACTGTTGCAACACACATTTTTTTTTTTTTTTTCAAATTTCATGCATCTCAAGTTGAAAATTCTTCTCCCAGGGAAGACAGGCATACGCCAGCGTATCTTCAAGGTGGTAAAACGTCACGTACATTCAAGTTCATTGGCTTCTTGTTTCCATTGTCAAGAACCTTACCATCTGTGAGTGGTGCCTCACAGCAGTGTTTCTGTGATATAATGTGTGGCTTTCCTTCCCATTTCTCTTTTTAACACTTTCTAGTTAAGTGGACCAAATGCAAAGGAAGACAGATGTCCCCAAGCATAATGCAGGATATGTTTTATTTAATTCCTATAAATGGAAGTCTATTGTACACATTGTAACATCGTAACATGATGATTACAACTACCCAAATTATAGAGTAGCTTCTCGTACCATCTACGATTGTGTGTGTGAAACGCTGCTTCCATAGCATGATTTAATACCAAAGTAATTTCTTTCAAAAAAAAATAACTGCCACTGAAACAATAAAAATATCAAAGGAAAATATGCATAATTGAATGTGGCTTGTGGACCACTAATTAAAAACCTCTGTTCTAAGACAGGCCTTCTATTCTTTCATTATCTGATATTTTAAAACTTTCTGAAGCAAAAAGGGCTTAAATTCTCATTTTAACTACTTCCCCCCTCGGTATTCAGGGGCATGGAATGCACCCTCTATAAACCATGGGGAAAAGAATAATCCTTTTATTTTAACCTGGCTTACATCCACATACCGGAAACTCTCCAGTCTTTTAATAACTAAGGCACACTGTTAGCTCGGTCTTCCCAGAACACCGCTCGATACTAATAATTGATAGTCACGATAATGACTATGTGGTTCCCAAAATTTATAAAAGGTCAGTGAATCATCAAAAAATTTTGAGTTATGCACAATGTATTCTTAGCTTGAAAACCTTTGTGATTTTAAATACTTCTGGCACTTCCTACCAGCTAATGTCTTAACCAGCCAGTGCTGCCTAACCGTTTCTGCTCCAAAGAGCTCTTCTAGGAGAAAGCACCTACTACGTACTAGCTTTTTTTCAGATACCCTGAAGATAAGTGTTCTGCAAACATTTTGACCATGACACCCAGTAAGGAATACATATTATTTATGTATCTATAACACACATGTGCATGTGTATAACTGAACTACACTGGCCACAAAACCCTTCTTATTAAATGAAATACTCTAATGTTTTCTAGTAAATGCTAATCTATCACATTATGGTATATCTATTTCATAATGTTAATGACACTAAATTTATTTCAACAGCCAAGAATGGGCTACAACCTGTAGTTCAGATGATACCAGCCCAACCCCAAAAGAATGTGGTTTTTTCCCCTGCAAGATTAATAGGTTTACTTATTCACATGTATTTCTAGAGCTTATCCTTTGAAAATGAGGAGGCTTTATTCTAGTCTCTTGAACGTTTATAATTCTCAATTAACAGGAACATTCTACTATCTTGAGCACATTATTCTTTAGATAATCAACTTTTTTTGACAAGATTAAAAGTTTACATGAAACCAAGATTTTCACTGATAAATAAGAGACCACAAATGCACAAAATCTGAAGTAGCTTTTCACAAATCGGCTCTAATAATTGATATGAATATTTTGTTTGATAAAATCTTTTAATTAAATCCCATGATGAAAAGACCAGGCAAGTGACCTGGGAGCACAGAGAACAACTGACTTGTGGATCATTTAGCATTTGGCAAACATTTTTGGTATGACACGTAGAGAAAGGAGTGACACTTGGTCTGAGCCATGCAGGATACAAAGGATTTCAATGGGTAAAGAACAGGCAAGATTATTTCAGGCTTATACAAAGAGCTTGAGACAGAGTATGGGAAGTGGGAGAGCACATCAAGTGTTTGTGGGCTCTGAGCAGGCAGCTCAATAGGGCGAGAGAATAAGATGGGGGAGGGTAAAGTGGGAGATGAGCTTAGAAATTCAGGAATCAGCCAGTCTTCAAAAGATTGAATAATAAGAAGCTTATGCTATATTCTCTATTCCTTAATTTTCTTTTTAAAAAAAATCATTTCTTGCTTTACAAACTTTGCTTTAAAAAGTAGCTTTTGACTTTACTTCCGTGTCTTCAACTAGTCAGAAAAAAGCATAGTCAAATACAGCTACATTCAAATAATTAAATGTGAACCATTCTACAGAGTGGCTGTAAAGTCTGGAAACATAGGTGAATATATATAATGGTATAATACACATATGTGGGTTTATTAATATTACATTTCAACATATAGTATGTTGAATAACATTATATGAACATGTTTTCCATACTTTATGACCATCTGGTATCTTATAGTTCTATTCTGTACGTAGTTTTTGGTAGCAATATACAGATAGCACAGCCTAAAAAACACCCACCTTCACAGTGGGAAAAATGTATCCTTTAGTCTGAAATTTTAGGTAGGAACCGGACAACCTTCTAATTCAATATAAGGTCACAAACATTTTGTGTTTTTATCATTACAAAATGGTCCCTAAATTCCATACTTTCCCCTGGGTATATTCAGAGTTCAACCCAAGTTCTGGTTTGCCAGCAATGGTTTCATTCCATTCTCATATCAGAGTATGACTGTGCTGTAAGAGTATAATGCTCAATCCAGTTCATTTATAGGTAAAGTAAATAATTTACCAACCAGGTATGAACTTTATGAAATCAGGCATTATTTTGTCAATGAAATTATATATCATATCCCTACCACATAATACAATGTAAGCACATAGTAGACATTCAGTAGTTAACAAATACAGGACTACTTGAATTAGTATTGGTTTCAGCTGGAGTAATTCTCTTGTAACATCCTTTAGGAGTGCGAACAACCATAAGTCTTTCAAAGGAATAAAAGAAACAGACCAAGAAAGAGACCAAATATGTGTGCTTTCATTTTTTTTTTATTTTTTCAAACCAATTAATAATTTAAAGCTAACAGATGATCCACCTTAGAGATGCTTACTACTGTGAAAATAATGGAATTTGTAAAAGAGGATTCTCTGTTCTTTCCACTTGAGTTAATTCTACTGTCTTTATCTTTGCTGCTCTCCTCTGGAATTTTTATATCACCTGGTTCTCTTTTCCAAAGGATATGTGCTTTATACTTGCCTTTAGAATAGAACTATAGGAAGAAATTCAAACTTTTAAATTTCTGTTTTGCAGTGCATTTTTATCCAATTTTATAGCACAGTTTGGGGAAAACAGCAATGTAAATAATGACATAGGTTACAATGTAAATAATGTGTACAGAGGTATATATTAATTTCAGACCTAACATTTGAAAATAAGTCTTTCTTGTTCCAAACTGTTTCTAAAGGCTGCCAGGGATCTGTTCTTTGCTTTGTTTGGAATTCCTTTCTTCATTACCTCCATTTATCCAAATCCCATCCATCCTCTGAATCCAACTGTCACATTTCCATGAAGTCCTCCCTCATTTTCCCAGCTGGAATTAATCTTCCATACCTCTAAAGCCTATAACAATTGTGTCTCAGTGATTTAAAATACAACCTACAGCTTTCTAACCTGTCTTGTAATTATTTGGGTTCATAGCATCTCTTACTTAATAAATTATAAACTACTGAATATAGAGTTTATATCTCAGTTATGTTTGCGTTATTGCAAGATCTACCTAAACATCGTATGTAATGTATAAATATGAATGAATGAAAATGTTAATGTAATTAAGCATTACATTTAATATTGTGGCATACAGAGCCAAATGAAGATAAATTTAAAGGCTGACAGAGTTTAACAAATTACTTTAGGTGCTTGCTGATCGTGTACCTTTAGACAGTTGAAGAGTCAAGTCAATAGGTTAGATATTGTGGAATCGTTTCTCAGTAATTTCCTGCAAACAGCAACTGCATCTTAATTTCTGAACTAGGAATATTAAGTTTACCAACTACCGTTTTGCAATTGTTTGTCCTTTTAAGGAGAGAATGTTTATCCTCTCTGATTCCTAACACTACATTTAAATTATCTAAACATTGCAGTAGCTCAATGTAGAAAACTATCTTTTTAGACTTGAGCCAACTGCAACATACAAAGAGGTATAGAAAAATGCTGAAAATAAACATGCAAAATAGTGAGTATGATGCCTCCCATATACAACATTCCTCCTTTTCTCACTTTTGTAATAAAAATATATTCCAAAGCATTACATTTTTATACAAGTCAATGCCAAATAATTCTTCAAGGCCACCAAGATCTGCTTAACCATAAAAAGTCCTCTTAAAAGACAGGATGCTATTAAAGAATGCCCCAATTCAGTTACACAACACACGAGTCCTTGAGAGAAATAAATCATGTTTATCTGTTATCTTTTTGATTAATAAGGTGGGACATCACTTGAGGGACAATAGAACTGGCACCTGTAAGCTATAGAGACTAGCATTGTATACACCTGTGTTGCACAGACTCCTCTTCAAAAACAGCTATAACATAAGTATGGGATAATAATAAGCATGAGTTCTCTCAAATAGGTGTGTCTATGGGTCCCTGAAAACTTGAAAATCAGCTCTTTTAGAAGATTACTGACTGGTCTCTTTTCTGACTGCCTAAAGGTGGGTACCAGCCTTTCAAGAAAACTGTGTGATAAGAAAGGGGAAATAGGTATACATATTCTGAGCAGGATAAAACCAAAACTGATGATCTGAGCATCAGACTGTGAAGTCAAAGAAGCATTTGAAATGCAATGAGATGAGAATAGGTCATCTAAAGACCAGGGAGAACAGTCCCTGGGAAGGAAAAGGGCAGAGAGAGAAGGCCAAAAGGGCATGAGACATGAAGCCGCAAAGAGAGGTGAACCTTCCCTTATCTCTTGAAGTTGTGATAAATTCCTAGAGATCAATTGAGGGCTAGATTGTCAGTTCAGGATCTCTAGGAACCCCAGATACAAGTGGAGTCCATATCCACTCCTACAATATTTGTCAAGGGCCTCTACCAAGCACGCATAAGAAAGACTGGAGGCAGGGCAGAGGACTTGTATTCCTCCTCCAGTAACACAAGTGTGTGAGATTTGCCAAAGATTAAGAATGGAGCAGGAATACCCGCAGAAGCCCATCTATTCTCTAGAAACTCTGAATATAAAGAAATGATTGGCTGCCATTAGAGACGGGCACAAACACTCCTATGTCTTGAATCCCTTTCAAACTCAAAGCAAAAGCCACCTGCCATTGGACAAGGGGCAAGAAACGTCTCCACGTCCCAGAGCTGACTTTATTTTCCGTAAGGCAAAGCTGACTTGCTCTGGGGGAGGACCCTTCCACCCCTCATCCAGGGCAAAGATCAGCTGCAGCTGGGGAAGTGGCAAAAATCCCATTCGTGCAAAACATTCTGCCCTTTTCAAGGCAGTACTTGGCTGCAAAACGTGAAGGGAAAGAAATGTAATTGCACCCAAGATCTCCCACTTACATGCGATAGAATTTAATTGGCACCATGGGGAGAAGCAAGGGGATCTGCTTGCACTGGGAAACATGCAGGAATGCGGAGAAAAGCCTTCTCCGGAGGCTCCGGTGTACAGGACCTGCCTAAGATTGAAGGTGGAGTAGGAGAAGTGAGAAGCCACCCATGCTGCCATCATAAGGCTTGCACTACATAGCAAGAAACATAGTTGTGCACTGGGGGAGGGCAAGAGCCTGGAGAAAGAGCCCTTCCGTGATGCAGGTGTGCAAGATGAAGGCTGGGGGTGGAGCTGAAACACTGAGAAACACTCTCCTCTGGGACCCCAAGTCCCACACTAGCCCAAGATAATGGTAGATCAACAATGAAGGATAGCCAATTGGAAAATGAACCACAACTTTTAGCTCACCATGTACAAAAATTAACTCAAAATAGATTATACACCCAAATAAAAGAGCCAAAACTATAAAACTTCTAGAAAACACCAATAAATAACTTTTAAAATTCAATAAAAAGAACCCAAAGAAGATTAAAAAATGGCAAATAAGCACATAAAAGATGCTCTTCATCTTAATCATTAGGAAAATGCAATTTTAAAACCACTATGATACTATCACCCAACTACTAGAATTACTAATAAAAACTCTGGTCATAGTAAATTTTGGTAAGTAAGTAGAAAAAACAAACTCTCATTCATTGCTAGAGGGAATGCAAAATGGTACAGTCACTTTGAAAAACAGTTTGGCTTTTTTTTTAAATAAAGGTAAACGTACATTTACTATAATAAGCCAGGTTCAGGTTTATACCCAAGAAAATTGAAAACATGTGTCCACACAATAACCTGTGTGTGAATCAGTGTAGCAGCTTAAGCTGTAAATGCCCCAAACTGTAAACAATCCAAATGTCAACCAGTGAATAAACAAATTGTGGTTTATCTATAAGTGGAATACTATTCAACAATTAAAAGGAACAAACTAGTGATATATGCAACAAAATGGATGACTCTTGAAAGCCTTACATTAATTTAAAAAGCTAGACACACAAGACATATACTATATAACAACATTATATGACCTTCTACAAACATCAAAATTACGGGAACAGAAAACAGATGGTTTCTAGTGGCTGGGGATGAAGGAAGGAGCTTGACTGAAAACGAGCATGAGGAAAACTTCTGGAGTGATGAAAATTCCACATCTTAATTGGGATGGCCATTTTACAACTGTATACATTTGTCAAACTTGTAAATGGACTTTTAATGTAAATTATGTATCAATAGAAAGAGAGAAAAATTAAAACCTTCAATATTTAACTGTGCAGCTAGGGTTAGGAACCATTGCGATATTGTCAAGCAAAAAATATTGCATTCACACATGAGTAGAAGTTGCTGACTGTCCAGTTGTATCAAATTTCTTGGACAAAACTTGTTCTCATTGGAGATGGACCAGGTGCATCCTGATTCCAAACTATCTACTTAACTCAACGAAGCAGGTGTGACTTATCTTTGTTTTTTGTTTTTTGCGGTACGCGGGCCTCTCACCGCTGTGGCCTCTCCCGCCGGTGCTCCGGACGCGCAGGCTCAGCGGCCATGGCTCACGGGCCCAGCCGCTCCGCTGCACGTGGGATCCTCCCGGACCGGGCACGAGCCCGCGCCCCCTTGCATCGGCAGGCGGACTCTCAACCACTGCGCCACCAGGGAAGCCCAGGTGTGACTTATCTTACATTACTTTTTCTCAAAAGAAGGAATGAAGAAAATTGTCACTACAGGATGAGCAACTGCTTAGAAAACTATAGAAACTAAGGTTTCTATAAGAGAACTATAGAAATAAAGGTTAGCAGGAAAACACTGGAGGCTGATTGGTAAAATTCTCAGAGAGAAATAAATAGAAGTAAACTTCCTTAGCTTTGTTCTTTCATATCTGGGTCAAAATAAATTCCACCCAGCCTAAGGGGGTGGGGGTGGGGGTGGGTGGGTGGGTGAGTGAGTGAGTGAGTGAGTGTGTGTGTTTCCTGGAAGGTTTTAGCAAAACACTTTTTTAAATGTATGTGCTTTGGGGCTTCCCTGGTGTCGCAGTCGTTGACAGTCCGCCTGCCCGTGTTCCCCCGTCCGGGAAGATGCCGCGGAGCGGCTGGGCCCGTGAGCCATGGCCGCTAAGCTTGCGCGTCCGGAGCCTGTGCTGCGCAACGCGAGAGGCCGCGACGGTGAGAAGCCCGCGTACCACCAAAAAAAAAAAAAGTATGTGCTTTGAAGTCCTGTAAAAGCCCTGAAAATGGAAAGAAGTTGGCCCTAAAGAACAGCTCTTTGCTTCTATTTTAATTCATGAAAAAAATGTTTAAAAGTAGACTTCTCTTACCGTTCTGTTGGCAGCCGTACGCAGCAGGTTCGAAACAGGAAGCTGGGAGGCGGAGCTCTGAGTATCCTTCACAGGGCTCTCTAATGAGGGAGACCCTTCAGCTTCTTAATTACAAAAGTACCTACACGTTAGTTAGCTGTCTGAGTTCCAATTAGAGTTGGTTCAAACAGAACACGTTTACCTAGGGACATGATGTGGCTGGATGTGACTGCCAACAAATGCTTAGGTGGCAGAATTTATTATGCATGGCCTGTACTGTGCACTCCTTTTCAGTAATACCTGCTGGACTATAAACACCACTTGCCAAGGAATGCTGATTTGAGCTTATAGATGCCTCACCACATCCCAGAGTTAATTTCCAGTTCTCCTTTAACACACCTCCCAAGTTTTTACATCTTTGCTGTTTTTTTTTCTTTTGAAAATGTAATTTTCTTGTTGACTTTAATATAGATTAAAACTCTGAAATCAATAAAGAGGCTCCTTCCAGATCTAAGAACCATAAGCATGTGAGATAAACTCTATTAAAATAAATATATGCAATGAGCAGATATCTAAATCTGCCAAGGTATTAAGAGCAAAATTTTCTGAGCTAAATAAAAATGAACTTTCAAAAAGTCTTAAAAAATTCTGAATGTACATGAAATACTTTTTTATATCATCTTGGAAAAATGATCACTTGAGAGAGTTTTATATACCTTTGATGTTTTATTCAGTTCACTCAAGCTATTTTTTGTGATTGTTTATCAAAACCAGTAAGTATATATCTGATAATATTTTGTAACATAATGCCCATTTTATTGCAAGATGTATATTTGTGTTTCTTTTTTTGCGGAGGGGTGCTAAATTTATCATAGAATGACTTGTTATAAGGAAAAGAACTTACTGTATGAGAATTTATATCTAGAAGTCATGGCTAATAAACCTAGCCATTCTTTATCAATGTCATCAGATGTTCTAAAATGACTTAAAGGTCTCTGATAACCTCGTTCTTAACACATAATGTATTAAGTGGAGCATTTAATTCATCCACAGTTGGAAAATACTTCAGTTATGATATATTCCATTCTCTGAAATCAGGCATCATGGAGTTGATAAAGTAGTCTCCCTTTTTTTCTCTTTTGATGTTTGTCACAGCTTTGTTTATAATGTGCAGCATTAAAAAGAGATTAAGTGTCTGACATAAGGGAGTAGATTTAAAAGATTTTGGTACATTCACAGGATAGAGTATTACAAAGGTATTCTATAAAACTATAATAAAAGATAGGAACATATGTTCATGATATATTACATAGTGAAACAATCAAGTTATAAAGTAATATGTATAATAAAATACAGTTTGGGGAGAAAAATGTGTTGTGTGCACATGAGGGATGGTGACTCAGAGGAAGAATATTTAAAAGAACAAACATTGAGTTAACAGTGACCATCATTTGGTTATATTCTGGGCAATAGTTTCTTCTTTTATTCAAATTTTCTCATTTTTATGATGAACATGAAATACTTGTATAATCAAAACAAATATCTAAAACTCATTAAAACCTTCAAGTCAGAATCTTGGGCAAAAGAAAATAACTGGAAACTAACATTCATTTAAAATAAATACAGAAAGCCATATTTTAATGTGTTTAAGTTCTATACATACACTGAATGATTTATCAAGATAACATTGCTCTGCGTAACTAATGGCAAAGTCAAGAATTAGGCACAGCAAATTTGTTGGTTGGAGTAGCATAGGTAATTTAATGCCTAAGAGAACCACTCCATGACCTTCTGGGTAGTTTCACAGAAAGATTCACAGAATATTACCTGTGAGTTGAATCTTCCCTCCTAATGACCCAGGAAGCTATTTGTTGATGAAAAGTAAGGTACAGCTCCTACTGTGAGATACAAACTTAAAAGAAGCATGTAATAGTAATGATAAGAACACTTGTTCAGTGCTTCACTATGTCCCAGGCAATATCCTAAGTGTAAAAGCCATTTAATCCTCAAGACACTATGATACAGTATTCCTGTTACCGTGTTTTTTAGATGAAGAAACGGAGAAGTTAAGTAATTTATCCAAATATAGCTCACCGGTGGTATAAAAGGATCCAAATTTAGGCAGTCAGAGTCTGTGTTCTTTACCATGATGATATACTACTTCTCAGGAGAAAATTAATAGGATATTAACAGAAAGTAATATCCAGATGTATAATATAACTTGCATTTATATTAGAAACTATTTTGGTGAACTGTGTATAACTGCAGACTACCAGGCAACCTCACGTGCTAGTTCTCAGAAGCTTCTGTGCTGGATCCCAGAAGTTTTCTCTCTGCCCAGAGTTACCCTAGGCCCTCAGGGGGCTTGCATGTTCCAAGGCTAGGTAATCTGCAAGGTTTCCATGTTGCCTACAACGTCCACGTGTACTTTCCACTTTCTGTACCCTCGGAGATACACTCAGTATATGTGGCTCAGTGGAATAATCTTGGCAAACAGAATAACAGGAGGAAAGAGGAAAACAGTCCCCCCACACCTCTTCTGGAGAAGGCACCATGAATGCTCTCAGCTCCTTCACCGTCTCCCATATTTTCTGGTCTTTTCACTGAACCTAGGAGATGATGGAAATAAGTTCCCCACTATGGCCCCATGTGTAAAGGAAATTCCTGAACTTGGCTAACACTTCCCCTGGAAACAGGCTAATTAATCCTACCATATTTCTACCAGGTTTCATATATTACAGCTCAAGACCAAGTCTGACTGTTAGCGTGGTAAAGTCTGGTCTTTGTGAAATCCAAGCAGCAACACTTATTTAAATAACTGGGCTATGTAAAAAATTAAACAACACCACAACATATAAATATATGTATCATTTTCTCATTCATTATCTTAACCATTTTATAGTACTTGGGCAAAAAAAATATGCATTTAATAATATGAAGAAATTAAAATTCACTTTTGGTATTACCTTTTGACCATTTAATTAATGGTTTATAATATCCCAGCAGCAAATTTTTATAGTATCATTCAGCTAATGGGTTCTGATACATATTCTGTGAATGTTCTAGAGACGAGAGTTGGGATGACAAATACCTGAGTCTCCACTCCTCTTACCACTCAAATTCTCTGCCAGTATGTGAGTAGATTCTGTAGCTGGTACAAACAGAAGAAAGAGTTGGGGAAAGGTAGCAGCTCAACCAAAGCCTTCCTGCTTCTGTTTAATTCTGATCTTGCTACTTGATTATGACCATGCTCAGTTACTAATTTCAAACTCATCTAAACCTGGAAAAAGTCTCAGAGTCAGAATTACTAGTTCCCTCTAAGTGTCAGCTGAGAAAAAAAAAATGCACAACCTAAAATCTGAGAAGTATGTTTTACTCAGGGCATTACTGAGGACTACAGCCCGGCAAGGCAGACTCTCAGATCGCTCTGAGGGACTGTTTGAAGGGGTTTTTGCTGAAAAGAAAATTGGTTGAACGTCAAAAGGTTATTGCTAATCACAAAAACTAGACATCTCAAGTTAATGACTTTAGAGTTTTTCTATGTAAGGGAAGATGCAAGAGTCTGGGCTCACTGAAATTATTCCTTCCATATGCATCTTAACTCTCTAGGGCCAGTATCCTGTTTTTCTCCATTCTGAATTCCCCTCAGGGAACACCACTGCGAGCAGCTGCAGGGGCTGGTGACTTGGTGGCAGGCAACATTCTTTGTTTACTGAAATGATAGGCAACATTTTTTTTGTCCATATAGGTAAAATGCAAAATCTCTGAGGCAAGAGATACAGCATATTGTGTTGTTGTCTGTGTCTCTGGCCTCCTCTATGCCTTCAATTCCATTCCTTTTCTCAAGGTCAATATTCAATGAAATAGTCGGCTTCAAAGGTGTCACAAGAAATCTTTATGCCAATACCTAGGTGACTTGAGCTATTCCTCTTCTTTTCTGCATGAAAGCATTTGAAGCCTGCATTCTTTGATAGCCTCGCCTCTAGATGATTGAGCAAATTTGTTAATAAAACAGAATACTTAAATTTGAATATCTTATGGCATAAATATAGGACAGATCAACTTTTAAAAAAGAAATGTGCTTTTTAAAGAATGTTTGAAATTTTCTCAGTGACAAATACTCTTTGATCTTTGCAGTGGTAGGAATAGTCCTCAAAAAGTGAAAGTAGGTTAATCCACATTGCAATAGTTCTCACTTGACTGACTCACTCTTATTCAGTGTGGGTAATGGTTACAATTTCACGATAACCCAAATTTTCCACCTCCGAGCTGTGCATTTGTCCTGTTGCTGAACAACAAAATTGCCTCAGGTGACTGCCCTGTGCAAGAAATTATTTTCAACAGCCTGAAGCATAACAGAATGTTTTATGTGACAAGTTCAAGAAATGTTTCTTATCAGACATCACAGAGTCACTTTTACCTCTGTTGCCAATCTGATCTGTCTGGCTTGAATTTTTGTAAAAAAAAAAAAAAAAACAACTTTCATCATACTCGCTCTGCTTCTTCCAGATACAGTGTCAAACCAATACATAAATAAAGTTGCTTTCTAAAGCATGAACACCTTAATTTTCACGGCCTCCACTGAATTGTGCCTTAGACATTTACTAGCTCACCTTGGATTATTACACACTTTTGAAGAAATACAGAACCAAACCTTGTCAAAGAGCATAAACTGAACAACTACAATGACAGGTAGCTAAAAATGACTTTTTGTTAACACCTGAAAGATACTGGTTTGATGCTTGGCAATATTCAGAAATATAGGAGCACAATTTGGAAGAATCATTTAAATAGTGACTCTGCTCTAGAATTATAGAATGCCTTTCTTCAGAAATCTCAGAGTATTTCCAAGTATAAATTGTCCAGACTCAAATAACAACGGGGCTAACAACTGAGAATTAACAGAGGCCCACGGGCATGTGTGTGTTTTCTTCGTGTGCGGGCAGGTGATTTACCTCAGGGACTTTCAACTACATGCAGTGAAAACACAAGGCAGCACCATTTGAAAGAACTCAGCTGGGTTTCTTAAGCTCCCTGTTATGACTGGTGTCAACTAAACTATTTTAATCTTATCAATTCATCATGCATTTTTTCAAATGTATACTGAGAAAATATCTATGAAGGGAGAAATCTGGTTGACCTGGTAGTTTTCATTGTCAAAATTTTCCATAGTGAGTTGGCATGTCAGCTCATGATAGCTAATAGCACACTTCCATGAGTTTTTCTAGAGGAAGGAAAAGTAGGAGAGAAAAAATAATGAAATGAAAAAGGAACAATACAAAAATAGAAAGGAAATGAGTTAGAATGGAAGTTGGTACCTATTAAATGTGATTACACATTTGGAAATTTATAAGACAGATTTACCTGGTTTCCTTGATGATTTTCAGATTCAAACTCTGATTTGATTTATTCTCTTTTTTCCCTTTCTCACTCTCTGTATTCAACCTTTTTTATTACTGGCTACATCAAATAAAGTCTACACAGATTTTAAACTTTACATGCAACCAAAAGTCATAGCAGGCTCCAGGTAGAGAGGCATGAGGCGTGCAGGTGATTTGAAGTTTGTGGATGAGCGAAGAAATCTTTCGGTAGCAACCCGTTCAGGCAGAGAAATGGTGGGGTATTTCATTAGGTAGATATAAGACAACTTCTAGAGCATCTGATCCCTATATGGGGACTTAAACCTCATCTACTGTATTAGTTTTCCATTGCTATTATAATAAATGACTACAAATGTAGTGGCCTAAAGCAACATCTATTTATTATCTGACAATTTTGTACGTCAGAAGTCCACATATACTGTGGCTACACTGGGTCATCTGCTCAGAGTCTCAAAGCCCGAAGTCAAGGTGTTCACAGGCTGTGTTCTTTTCCGGAGACTCTGAGGATAAATCCAGGCTAATTTACATTGTTGGCTGAATTCAGTTCCTTGCTGAGGAACTGAGTCCCTGTCCCTTGCTGGCTGTCAGGAGCCTGTCTTTGCTCCTAGGGTATGCCTGCGTTTCTTCTCATGCCTTCCATTGGCATCCTCCAACGATGGCAGGACGAATCCTTCCCACACTTCAAATCTCTCTGACTTCCCCTTCTGACACATTCCTCTGAGTGTAGCCAGAGAACGTTCTCTGCTTTTAAGAGCTCGTGTGATTAGAATGGGTCAACCCAGATGATCCACGATAATCTACCCATTTTAAGGTTCAAAACTTTAATTCCATACATAAATTCCCTTGCCATGCAATGTGACACATTCACAGGTCTCAGGGATTTGGCCAGGGCCATTTCTGGAACGCAATTATCCAGCCTACCATATGCACCTTCACAGATTCCCCTGGTTAAACTAGTCATGCAGGTCGACCCAGTTTCCAGGGGAGGGGATATAGACCCCACTACTTCATAGGGGGAATGCCAAGGTCATATTAAAAATAACATGTGAGGTGTGAGAACTTGTTACAGGCATATTGAAAAATACAATCTGACACAGGAACGGACCCTCCAACGATAGGTAGGTTGGAGCCAGATTCTAGAAGTTTTGGTGCCAAGCGGGAGGTTTGGAGTCCGTCTGGGAGTCAGTGAAAAGTGATGATTTTTAAGCAGAGAAGTAAGATGGGTACAGACAAGGAGGAGAAGGTGGAGATAGAAAGGATAAGAATTGTAGTCTCCTGAGATTGTCCCATTTAATACGGCCAGGATTTTTATTGTGCTTTGAAGGCAGGCCAAACTGCAAGTGTCATTATCTGAATCAAAAGGATTCCCAGTGATTTGGTGTTACTCTCCCAACGCTGCTTCACAAGAGATGTAAAAGTTAATTTGACCTTCTATTCCACAATATGAGTATGCGAGCACCAGGTACCAGCAGGTACCAGGGTTTATGGAATCAATTTAAGACTTACGTTGTTGTATTCTATCGGAAGGATGATTTTCCAATGTTTACCACAGCACTGACTGCACACAACATGAGTACTACTCCCTCGCCCCCATTTAAGCCCTACATTAAAGAATTTCCGCCCACAGGAAGTTTTGGCTGAAGTGGAAAGATTTTGAATACGTGACATTCTCACACACACCCAGTCTAACTGCAATTTCATGTTTAGAATGAAAGCTTAAAGGTCAATGAGGGAAGGCAGTGGAGTAGACTACTAGTAAATTCTTCATCAAAGAAAATAGTCCAAAACCCTTCACCAGCAGCATAACGTTTTTTTTTTCTTTGTCAAAAAGCTATTTTTTTTCCATGCTACAAAAATATACACTTTAACATCACCAACCTATAGCACTGCATCTAAAGACTTTTTAAAAGACTCGAAAAGAGTAACGTGAACTAAAGATACCATGTAGAGACAGATGTTTATCGAAGAACGGATGGAAATAAAGACTGGCAGCTCCTCCTACCCTCAGATGGGTCTCTGTTCCTCTGGGTGTTTGTGCCACTTCATACAATCTGATTAACTAGAGGATACAGATGCAGGGGAAACAGGAGGCTTTATTTTCTGTTCCATTGAGTTCAAAGAGTGAAGACTTCATGATCCAATTATCATTTAATTTGTGAGGTCAAAATGTTAACTCATAATTTTCAAAGCTGTGTATTTTTGCTGTGATACTCGGTGGCTACAAATAAATAGCAACAATGTTTAGCCCCGATTGCAGTGCACACAGGAGACAACTTGATTTCTCTCCCATTGCCACCTTCAGAGCTCTGCAGGCTCCCCCCCTTCTCCACACCTTACAGACACCCCCTCTGTCTGTGACACATTCATTCAGGTATTAAAATGTCCAGTCGATTCCAATTTCATTCAAAGCAGACTAAGTTTGTACATTCATTTTCCATCCGCTTTCATCCGTAGAATGAAAGAATGTCAGAGATATTCATGCTGGGATAATGGAACACCTGGGTGGACTCTTTAGCATCCCTAACATGGGCAGTGCACTCACTGGCTGACCTCTTCAAATCCTTCCTCCCCCTGGGTACATCTCCTCTACTTACAGCTAAGAACCTGCAGACAGGACCCTCTAGATGGCTCAAACACCCACAGCGTCTTTGTCACACCTAATGTGGATCTACAGTTTCCCTTACTTTGCGGCCGCCTCTCCCCACACATATCTATTTCAGCCAGTAACCACTTCTCTAGCTAAAAGCAGACACTGATTTAAATCATGCTCCCAAATTCCTGGAGACACACGCCAGGTTCTTCTGAGAGAACCCTCACCAAGCTCTACCCCAGTATCTTTGCAGAGACTAGACTGTGAATGCTAAAGCTTACTCCTTCCCAGTTGGCAGGAAGAAGGCAGATTCTACTTTTTACAGGCACCACATTTCTACTCTGTATTCTCTGAGAGCTTCCCTGATTTGGGCCCGAATGTGAGTGGGGATCAGGGCCAAACCTCTTCCTTTCCCTGCCCCTGCAAGCAGAAGAGTCAGAGCTCTCCCTTCTCCTACGTGCTCCTTTCAAGGGATCCTCCTCTTGGATTTCTAGAGGTGGTCACATTCATTGGATCAGTTCTTCTCTCGTTAATAAGTCCTGGATGCGTGTATCTAGTAGCTAGATCTTTCTAGAATATGGATAAATTCCCACCTATTGTCCTAAGTTACAGGCTCAGCTGAAATTTCAAGATAGCAAGACAATTCCATTCCTTATTCTATTACATATTACCAAGTTTATTTGCACTATGACCTACCTTCAGATACCAATCAAGAATTCTAAATATGGAACTCTAACTTAGGACCCCACAAGATTTATTTAATTTTCTTTAAAAAGGAATTTGTCTGAATAAGAAACTGCTGGCAGATCTTCTTGGCAATGGGTTCCCATTTTCTTCTGGTATTTCTTTATTTGTAACATCAGACTTTAAGAGAGAGAGACAGACAGAGAAGCAGAGGCTCATGGGGGAAAAGTAGGAAAAGTCAAAGAAGAGAATGTTTGTGAATGAGAGAGCCAGAATTTTTAAATGATCATTGTAGCCTGTTACTCTGAATTCTTCATGCCACTTTTCCCCCCAAAGAAAATAAAATAGCAGCTGATGTATGACATTTCCTACTTCTCATGACATGAGCTACATCTTTAAATGGATGTGTGCTTTAGGAGTATTTTGGGAAGAACATATGTGAATGTATCCTGATAACAGCAGAAATAATCTTCTCAGATGCCCTATCATTCTATTCTGAGTATGGCAGGTTGTTCCCAGCTGAGCCTCACCTGGCTTTGAGAGGCAGAGCCTGGCTGACTGCTAATTGGTTGCGATGATGGCCTGCAGGCATTGATTTGCAAAAGTTGATAAGCCTGGGGACAAGGGAACCGTCTAAGATTTTCCAGGTGCCTGGAGATTTTCAAAATACATAAACTGAAGGATAAAAAGCATCAATGTCTCAGCCTAGTGGTTAGGTCAAATCCTCATCAGAGACGTCCGAATTTCTTCCTAACCAATTTATAATTCCCTTCAACCTGCTAACCTTGAATCAGACAACATGTCTGCTTTTTTTTTTTTGCAGTACGCGGGCCTCTCACACTGTTGTGGCCTCTCCCGTTGCGGAGCACAGGCTCCGGACGCGCAGGCTCAGCGGCCATGGCTCACGGGCCCAGCCGCTCCGCGGCATGTGGGATCTTCCCGGACAGGGGCACAAACCCACATCCCCTGCATCGGCAGGCGGACTCTCAACCACTGCGCCACCAGGGAAGCCCCATGTTTGCTTTTTAATGGTCTTCTAACACATGTATGATCTACATTTAAGTTGGAAAGGCTATAAATATTTTTTCCTTATCTAGGGCTAAATATCTTGCCTTCTGTGGATACCTACAGTGTATTTAAAACAACAACAACAAAATGTTTATGTACTTGATTATGAGATATAGACAATGGTTTGTTAAAACTTTTAATCTATTAATACTACAATGCTTCTCTACTTGTTTTATGAATTTGGCCTTAAATAAGGAAAACAAAGTGTTAAACAGGCATGAGCTGTCTCATTTGTTTTCATCAATGAGCAGTAACACTGATTTCAGGACTTAAGAAACTAACTAATCCCATGTCTAAGAAGAAAAATCTCTACGTATGTTGGACCAATGCTCAAATGAACCAAATGTCCTCAGACCCCATCAACCATAAGATAAAATGAGTGAAAATTAGGTAATATGAAAAATCACTACCCGAATCTCACTACTCTTTAGCCTTTACTTCCCTAAGTGCAGAGCCTCAGCTACCCCATCACCCCCACTCCTACCAATGTCCACTGTCCTTTTCCCTTGCAATAGCTTCACTATTTTTTTCAGTGTAGTCTTTTTTTTCCCTCCAGTGTGGCAAAAAATAAGGTCACTGAGAACTCCCAAGGTTTACATTTTACAGCCTCCACCCCACAAAGAAAGATTAGACCAGTGATCTCTTGAGACAAAGTGAAAAACCTAAAGCCACAGACGTATTGGTCTAGTTAGAGTGGCAACCAATCCCTGAGCCAATTAACTGCAGTCAGGGAGTGAGCCACACTGGACACGGGCTGCTTCTGCTTCTGTGGCAGCCTGAGGATTACGAGAGTGGACAGCATTTCGGTAACAGTGGGACATCTTTCCTAATGAGAAAATAAGGGCTTAAGTTTCATCCTTACATTCATTCACCTATTATTTGCCAGACATTTTACTAGATTCTAGGGATGCAACCATTAATAAGAAAGACAGCTCTTCTCAAGCAGAACTTATGTTATATGTTATGGTAGAGAATGATAAACAAGAAACAAAAATTCAGTAAAATAAAGCTATCATGAATACTAAAAAAAAAAAAAAAAACCTTGAGCACCATGCTAAATGGCTTATATGCATTATTCTCCTCTAATTTTCATAAAACTTAATAGGATCACTTGACAACTGAAGAAAACTGCGGCTTAGCCTGGCAGTGTAACTTATTCCAGGTCAAACAGCTAAGAAAGCACAGACTGGAGTTTCTGAGAGAGGTCTGCTTGACACCAAAATCTACATCTTTCTAGATTAAATCAGACTCTGCTATTCTGATAGAATCACACAGGAACACATAAAAATGACATACATGGTCAAGGAAAGCTTCTCAGAGGAGCTGAAGTATAAATTGGAACCTTAAGGATGAATATAATTTAGCTTACTAAAGAGGAGGTGGTGTGTTCCAGATAAAAACAACAACATAAGCAAAGAGATGGGAATGAGATGGTCACAGTTGAGGAAGTGAAAGACCCGTAGTGCTGCTGAAACACAGTAAGGGGAAAATGCTTTCAAAAGAAAACCTAGAGGAGAATTGACACTGGTGCATGTATCAACAGTTCATTCCTTTTTATTGCTGAGTAGTATTCACTGTATGGATGTACCACGATTTGTTTATCCATTTGTCTGTTGATGGGCATCTGGACTATTTCCAGTTTATAAATAAATCCACTATAAACATTTGCGTATTCATATATCACTGTATAAACATATCTTTTATTTTTCTTTGGATAAAAACCTAGGAACAGAGTGACTGGATCATATGGTAGTACATGCTTACATTTATAAAAAACTGCCTAATTGTTTTCCAAAGTGGCTATACCATTTTATATTCCTACCAGAAGTGTATGAGGGTTGAAATTCTTCCATATCTTCCCTGACACTTGCCATGGTCAATTTTTTTTAATTTTAGATATTCTAATAAGTATGAGATAGTATCTCCTTGTGGTTTTAATTTGTGGTTCCCTAAAATATGAAACATCTTTTCATGTTGTTATTTGCCATCTACATATCTTACTTGATGAGGTGTTTTTTCAAATTATTTTCCCATTTTATATTGGGTTATTTTCTTATTATTGAGTTTTGAGAGTTCTTTAATACTCTGTAATTCAAGTTCTTTGTTAGACATATGATTTACAAGTATTTCTCCTATTTTTTGACTTTTCATTCTGTTACCAGTATCTCTTGAAGAGCAGAAGTTCTTAATTTTGATAAAATCTAATTTATCAATGTTTACTTTTGTGAACCATGCTTTTGGTATCATATGTAAAAGTTCTTTGCCTAAACATGCAATGACAAAAATCTTCTCCTGGGCTTTATTTTAGAAGTTTTACAGTTTTAGGTTTTACATTTAGGTCTATGATCCATAACTTTGAATTATACGGAAGTTCAAAGGACCTAGAATAGCCAAAATTAGCTTTGAAAAAAAAAAAGAACAAAGTCAGAGTACTACCTCATTCCAAGAGTTATTACACAGCCACAGTCATCAAGAGTGTGATATTGGTCTAAAGAGAGACAAATATACTGATGGAACGGAATAAAGAGTCCAGAAACAGACTCATTCATACATGGTCAACTGATTTTTAACAAAGTTACATAGGCAATTGAGTGGCAAAGGATAATCTTTTCAACAAAGCATGCTGGAAAAATGGGATATTCATATGCAAAAATAAGTAAATAAATAATGAACTTTGATCCATATTTCATGCCATCCAAAACTGGTTACAATTGTTAATAAATTATTTAAAATAGCTAACAAAAATGTGATTAATAGACTCTTGATTGATATTGTAAAGAAAAAGGAACCCCCCCCTACAATGTTGGTAGGCATGTAAATTGGAACAACCACTATGGAGAACAGTATGGAGTTTACTTAAAAAATTAAAAATAAAACTACCATATGATCCAGCAATCCCACTCCTGGGCATATATCTGGAGAAAACCATAATTCAAAAATATACATGCAAAAAAAAAAAAAATACATGCACCCCAAGGTTCACTGCAGCACTATTTACAATACAGTAGCCAAGACATGGAGTCAACCTAAATGTCCATCAACAGAGGAATGGATAAAGAAGATGTGGCACATATATACAATGGAATATTACTCAGCCATAAAAAAGAATGAAATAATGACATTTGCAGCAACATGGATAGACCTAGAGATTATCATACGAAGTGAAGTAAGTCAGACAGAGACAAATATTATATGATATAACTCATGTGGAATCTAAAAAAATGATGCAAATGAACTTATTTACAAAACAGAAACAGACTCCCAGACTTTGAAAACAAACTTATGGTTACCAAAGGGGAGAGGTCGGGGGGAGGGATAAATTAGGAGGTTGAGATTAACACATACACACTACTATATATAAAATAGATAATCAACAAGGACCAACTGTATAGCACAGGGAACTCTACTCAATATTCTGTAATAACCTATATGGGAAAGGACTCTGAAAAAGAATGGACAATGTATATGTATAAATGTACCACTTTGCTGTACACCTGAAACTAACACATTGTAAATTAACTACACCCCAATACGAAATAAAAATAATATTTCCTGGGACTTCCCTGGTGGCACAGTGGTTAAGAATCCACCTGCCAGGGCTTCCCTGGTGGTGCAGTGGTTGAGAGTCTGCCTGCCGATGCAGGGGACGTGGGTTCGTGCCCCGGTCCGGGAAGATCCCACATGCCGTGGAGCGGCTGAGCCGGTGAGCCATGGCCACTGAGCCTGCGCGTTCGGAGCCTGTGCTCTGCAACAGGAGAGGCCACAACAGTGAGAGACCCACGTACCGCAAGGAAAAAAAAAAAGAATCCGCCTGCCAATGAGCCACAGCTATTGAGCCTGCACTCTAGAGCCCACAAGCCACAACTACTGAAGCCTGCGTGCCCAGAGCCCATGCTCCGCAACGAGAAGCCACTGCAATGAGAAGCCCGCACACTGCAATAAAGAGTAGCCCCCACTCGCCACAACTAGAGAAAGCCCACGTGCACCAACAAAGACCTAATGCAGCCAAAAATAAATAAATAAATAAAAAATAATAATTATAATATTTACTTAAAAAATAAAAATAGCTAACAAAACTGTGATTAATAGAATCTTGATTAATACAACAGATACATTCGTACTACCAATATGTGTCAAGGGTAAAACTAGACTTACACAGGAGTAAAAATACCAGAAGGGACAAAAGGTTTCACTAAAATAAGAATATCATATGTATAGTACAGAGATAAAAATAGTAGCACAATAAAGCAAGTGAAAATAGAAAAAGCTTTAAATTAGATCAAAGAGCTTTTATAAAGGAAATGTCATCATTTTACAAAAGAATATTTTCTTATTCCAGTTGTTTTCAAGCTTATTTTTAGTCAGGGAAGACTTTATTCAAGGGAAATGTTAATCAGAACCAAAACCAAATAACTCTGGTTGAAGCTAGGGTAAGGAGCTGAAACCAGGTTAGTTGACTGCTCTTCACCACCGTCTTTCTGTACATACAAACATCTATCACTGAGGTCCCTCGAATACTTTAGGGAGACTTCAGTTTGAACACTAGGTTCTTGGTTTGAATGTGGGAGAAAGGTAAGTAGAACTGTGGATCACCGGTATGCACACTGTCAGCCTTATTAGAGGTATTAGTTTCCTAAGGCTGTCATATCAAAGTACCTGCAACTGGGTGGCTTAAAGCAACAGGAACGTGTTGTCCCCCCAGTTCCAGGAGGCTAGAAGCCTGCAGTCAAGGTGTTGGCAGGGCCAAGGCTCTAGGAGAGGACCCTTTCTTGCCCCTTCCAGCTTCTGGCAGCCCCAGACCTTCCTTGGCTTGTGGCCGCATAATTCTAATCTCTGCCTCCATGTCATATGGCACTCTCCTTGTATCCTGACACAGCCACCTCCATACAGGAGCATCACTCATGTTAGGTGAGAGGCCCGCTTCACTCGAGTGTGACATCATCTTAACTGTTTGCATCTGCAATAATCCTATTTCTAAATAAGGTCACATTCTGAAGTACTTCACAATGTGACTTCAACATATCTTTTGGGGGGTAGACGCAATTCAAACCATAACACTAAATAATTTCGAATTGTTCTTTAAGTTGGTTGTACCAATATTCACTTCCAATAACAATGTATTAGAATTCACTTTTTCAATATGCTTATCATTATTAGATTTTAAAATTATGTCTAATTTTATGGCTACAAAATAGCATTTCTCTGTTGCATTCTCCTGATTACTAGCAAAATTGAGTATCTTTTATATGTATAATGGGCATCCTGGCTTCCTCTTTTGTAAACTGCTTGCTCATGTCCTTTGTCTATTTTGCTATGGGGTTGTCATTTTTTTTATTGATCTGTAGATCTCTACAGTTTTTGTATAGTAATTGTGGTTACATAACTGCTGTATTTAACATATTTAACAATCAAAACAATATTTAATGCAACCAACTAACTCTATTACCTAAAAAGGCAAAAATGAAAAGTTGAGGATGGAAGAATAATACATAGCATTTGTGGTACACCATCACACACACACATACCCACAGACATCTCCATACTGGTTAATTATTCTCACTCCCAAGGTGAAATTGTTACTCCAGACAAGGAGGAAAGCTTATGTGATGCCAGGTCCCTAAGCAGAGGACCCATGGAGGGATTTTCCATCTCTTAGAATAAGATTAAGGGGAGAACGAACACAAGCCTCAATGACTAGTTTCAACAATTTGCTCTATTCTTCATATAACACATTATTCTAGAGCTAATGAAACAACCTGAGTGTCAACATGCTGGAAAATATCACATTTTTGAATTAAGGACTGGAACCACTTAAGGAACCACTTGGAAGAAGCCACCAATATGAAATCTGAACTGTGGCAATAGATAAAAGCCAGCTTATCTTTAGAGTATATTCTATTTGCAAACATTTGGGAACAGGACTAAAAGAGAGAATATAAAGATCTCTAAGAGTACAACGTGGTTGTCTTCACTTTGTGCTCAGTATGATTTTTGAGATAATGATTTTTAAAGTATAATTTATCCATTCATAAAAGTAGTTTGTGTGTATATATGGATATATACAAATAAATATGGAAATATACAAATATTAAAAAGTATATGCAAACTCACACTACTTTAAGCCAGGTATGTTTCCCTCCAGTTTTTTTTAAACATAAATTTTTGTTTGTCTACTTCTTTATTTGGTTGACTAGTATAGAATTAGTCAGGAAAAACTGCAGGTTATACTGCAGTAACAAATTAACTCTGATATCTAAGCGTCTTAATACAACAAAGGCTATTTCTCATTAACTCTGAATGTTTGATACAAGAGTACTTTTTTCTACTCCACAAAGTCTGCAGCTGATGGAAGCTCATAATTTAAAAAATGTGGTTTCAGAACTCCTTTCAGAGGACAGGAGAAGTAGGAGAAAACCACACAGAGGTTTTTTCCGATCATATCTCATGGACAAGAACAAGTCAATGGCCCCATCTCATTGCCAGGGATCAGGGAAGGGTAGTCTCCCTCATGCCCAGGAAGGAGAGAACTGGATATTGGTAAGCATTACAATGTATACCGGAGCTAATTTGCTTTGTTTTCTTTTTTATTTTGAAGCAGCAGTGGTTTTCCGTGGTAATAGTTTCTGAGGAATTTGGCCTGATATCTTTTTATCTTACGCAACCCAAATTTGTCTCAGAATCGTCAGGAATTTCCATGTGTAATGTTATGTTGGCACTTTTTAATCTAAGCATATTACTTACTAAATTCCTTTCTGGAAAGGATCAGCTTAATATACTGGGGATACAGCTGACAGATACAAGCAGAAAGCAGCCCTGGAAGGTAATAAGCTGGGAGTGTTCCATGGCCATAACCTGTGAGAGCTTACGTCTTACAGAATTTCCATCCTCAACATTCCAACTAAACAGGAGTTTCTCAGCCTTGAGATGAGAAAGTAATACATTTTAATTTATTATGAATTTGAACTCTATTCCTCCTCCATTCACATGGTCATTTGCCCTTGATTTTACTTTTCAATAAATACATCGCCCTGTCTCCTTTCCTGTAAAGAAGCAGCAATGAATCAACCACAAGAAAAAATGAGATAATCCAGAAGATAGACGGGGTGGGAAAGTCACTTTCACGTTTAATAACATCCAATGTGCATTTTCACATCATTGGGAGGAAAAAAAGAGGATAAGGCTAAAATCAAATTTTAAAAAGAGACCTCACTTTTGATCTGTTCTATAAATTTTGAGAATGTTTGCTTTGCCTTTTGTAAATGAGGAAGTTTTACAGAAATTCCTACCTTTATCATTAGACACAGTGATCTTTGCTCACAGGCCTGCCTAGCATCTTCTAAGGGATATTTTAATTTCAATCTCTGTTTCTTATACATTATTTTCATCGAGGAGAGAGGAAGATATAATGTATTAATCATGCATTTATGGGCTTTGTCACCTGACATTTTTAAATATTCTCAGTTCAAACTAATTGTGTTTGACTTCATGGTCCAGTTCTAATGCCATCCCTACCACACATCTTAGAACTCACTAGAAGAACTCATGTTCATTCTTCTGTCAATTCGTGGCCATTTGCTAACCAGCCCCTTCAATAAGGACTTTATTACTCTTTTTTTAGTTAACTGGGTATTTGATTTTCCCATCTAATTGATTTTTGACTACCTGGGAACAGAAAGGATGTTTTATTTCATGCTAAGGAAATCCCTGTATTAGTTTCCTATGGCTGCTGTAACAAATTACCACAAACCTGGTGGCTTAAACCATCAGAAATCTATTCTCTCAGAGTTCCAGAGGCCAGAAATCTGAACTCAATTTCATGAGACAAAATTGAAGAAGGGCCTGTGAGCAGGGTCACATTTCAACTGGAGGCTCTAGGAAAGAAATTGTCCCCTGGCCCTTCCAGCTTCTGGTGGATATCAGCATCCTTTGACGTGTGGCCATATCACTGCAATCTCTGCCTCTCTGGTCACACTGCCTCCTTCCCTTCTTTGTGTATCTTATCTTCCTCTGCCTCTCTTGTACCAGGATGCTCACGATGGCATTTAGGACCCACCCACATGATCCAGGATGACCTCTCCATCGCAAGATTCTCATCACATCTGTGAAAACCCATTTTCCAAATATGGTAGCATTTACAGGTAGAAGGAATTAGGACATGGACATATCTTTGGGAGCCTCATAAGTCTACCACATACCCCATCCCTTGCCCAGCTTGGAGCACAGTACGAACACAGCAGGCACTCAGGAACATCCTGAGAGTGATATCTGCCTGTCTCTGCCTCTCTGATTGTGATGTTCCTTCCCTCTACTTCTCCTGGGGTATTACCTCTTCTGTGGACTGACTTATAATATTTGCACACCGTCAAAGCCAACCTAAAATGACAGTCTTCATCTTAGGGACTACATAATTTTCCACCTTGGTCTCCACAGACTACTAATTCATTCTCTCAATGGCCTCGTTCCAAAACTCATGAGAGAGACTATCTAATCGATTGCGATGTCTCGCATTCACTACTTGTGAAGTCAGCTTAGACCAGAAGGAAGAGCTCAGAATTATAGATTTTGCAGATTCTCTCTTAAGGAAGTGGGGCTGGGAGATAAAACTGGTACCTTGAATATGGTGGAGACATATGATAGACACTTCTTTAATCTTCGGTATGCAAGACTAACTTCAGTCTACAGGTTTGCTAATCAGAGTTGTAGGACCTAGATTAGAGGGAATTTAGTGAATAATACCCCCTTCTTTTGTTTCCTACACACCACCTTCAGAAATCTGGGAACTCTTTTCTGGGCACATTTTGCCGGGCACCACAAAGATTGAACCTTGGCACTCCTAAGAGACCAGGCCAAGGCACCTGATGTCTAACCCCAGTTTAATCTTTCTCTATATGATGTCTTTTGGCAAAATACATTCCTTCTAGTTCTGATTTTCTAGCATCGGTAGGGGAACACTGTATCTTAATATGTCATTTCCACCAACTTGAATAACTCCAAACTAATGTAAATATATACTTTTACATTATTAAGAAATAATATAATTTCCAAATGAATGCATTTTATTGCCTCTCCAAAGGAAATCATATGATACATTGTGAAATCCAATAATAGAAACAGAAACAAGAAAAAAAACAGAGAAATTCTATTCTGTTGCTGCCAACAGCCTGGAAATCCCCTTTAAGAAATAGTTTAAAATTAAGATAGCAGCTGGAAGCATTTAGATATTCCAAAATACTTCAACATCCCTTATGGTCTGCCATTTCAATAAGATTTTTAATCATGTATTTAAAAAAGAAATAAAGACTGGATTTCTTAGCAAAATGATTTTTGGAAAAATTGCTTTCTTATTTCTAAGAAAACCAGAGGTTATAGATATTTGGTCCCAGACAAGCCTTCTTCTTCTGCAACTTCAAGAAAATATCTCTGGTCTGTGCCAGCTCCTTCCCCTCTTCCCACTCCTATTTGAAAGGGGTATACGCAGGAGATAGAAAGATATTAATCTCACACATATTGAACCAGTAATTGAGTAAAAATGTTTGCGGTATTTCCTCTTAACATTTTGTATGTATTTTTGTCTGTTGTTTTATAGTTTGCACTTTGTTCTCCCAAGAGACTCATAAGCCTTTTCCTTAAAATGCTTCCATCCTTTTTGTTTAATTTCTCTCAAATTTTCCCAGGATATTCTTTTGCTCCCTAAAAACAGAGACATTAATTTTAGGAAAGTTGGTTTCCCTGAAATTCAGCTTTCCACATGTGAGAGTTGTCCCGGGTACTCAGCACAGAATATCTGCTATCCAGTCGAGATGGTGCCTAGTTTGAGGTCTGCACTACTTTAAAGCCTCTGATTGTCTATCACTAAATTGATCATAAAATGTATGTTACATGAAGCTTAATTACTGTTAATTAAGCACGCTCACATCCTCACATGAAAGATAATACTTACAGTTACATTTTGAGATTTATATGTTAGTTATAAATACACTTGATGAGGAAAGTACCACAAATTCTTTGAGAAATCTGTCCTGACAATATTTTCACTTTTCTCTCCAACTTAGAAACTTCACCAACAAAGACTGATATAAGAACAAGACAAAGAAAGATTATAGTTTAAGAATTCTGATTAAGGAGAAGAAAGTCTGGAATTGACAAGAGATACCTTTTTTTCTGTTCTGAAAATTCCAAGTTCCTAAATTTGCTTCTCTTTTCAAAGCTGGGAATTAGATTACTGTTAGGAAATCTTACATTTAATGAATAATAATCCAGGGCAGTCAAAATGTGCCTCTGAGCAAGTGTGATTACTGTTAGTCCACATCAGTCTTGAATATATACGCACAGTAATTCTGTGTCCAGTGCATATCTGCATATCTATTTGTCCCACTGGAATGCCCCTCTCCCCAGGAATCCCAAGCTTGTCTGACTAGGCAAAGTAACCAAATGGCTCTTAAGTCCCTAGTTTCTGCCCTGTGATATTAGTGAAAAATTAAAAGAAGTCTACGAAAGCTTGAAATCAAATATATCATGTGTGAATCTTCTCTCTACAAAATGCAAATGTTCCTATCAAATTTAATAGAGCACATTTTTTTTTTTTTTTTGCTGTACGCGGGCCTCTCACTGTTGTGGCCTCTCCCGTTGCGGAGCACAGGCTCCGGACACACAGGCTCCGGACGCACAGGCTCAGCGGCCATGGCTCACAGGCCTAGCCGCTCCACGGCATGTGGGATCTTCCCGGACCGGGGCACGAACCTGTGTCCCCTGCATCAGCAGGCGGACTCTCAACCACTGCGCCACCAGGGAAGCCCTAGAGCACATTTTTTAAAAATTCCTTTCAATGGTTTATGCCAGAAACTTGGAGGTACAATGAGCCGAGAGTATACAGGCAGGAAGTCTTTAGAGTGGCCTTGAAAAACTCCTTACCATTTGGCAAGAAAAATAATCCAGAAAAAAAAAATTTCTATATTATCTACATTTTGTACTAGAGAAGAGATAGATATAAACTTCAACACTGGTCTTCACTGACTAAATACCTCCCATTTTTCAACATTTAAGAGAAGGAGAGAGGGAGGTAGGGAGGGGAAAAGAAGAAGAAGAAGGAGAAGGAGGGAGGGGGAAAAGGAGAAGAGGGAAAAAAGGGAGGAAAAGACCACAGGACTGAGTTATGCTTCTCGTCCTCCAAATACCAAACTGAATGTTTGAGAATAAGTTTTTACAGAAAGTAATGGAAGGAAAATATGGTATAAAAATGCTCTCCAAAATATGGTATCAATTTAGAATTGTTCCAGAACTAAATGAGAGCCCCTGTTTCTGGTCTTCATTGTAAATTCTATTTTAACTTTAAAATTAATATACAGAAATCAGTTGCATTTCTATACACTAACAATGAATTACTGGAAAGAGAAATTAAGGAAACAATCCCATTTACCATTGCATCAAAAAGAATAAAATACCTAAGAATAAACCTGACTAAGGAGGTAAAAGACCTGTACTCAGAAAACTATAAGGCACTGATGAAAGAAATCAAAGATGACACAAATAGAAAGATATACCATGTTCTTGGATTGAAAGAATCAATATTGTTCAAATGACCATACTACCCAAGGCAATCTGAAAATTCAACGCAATCCCTATCAAATTACCAATGTCATTTTTCACATAACCAGAACAAATAATTTTAAAATCTGTATGGAAACACAGAAGGCCCTGAATAGCCAAAACAACCTTGAGAAAGAAGAACAGAGCTGGGGGTATCACACTCCCTGACTTCAGACAATACTACAAAGCTACAGTAATCAAAACAGTATAGTACTGGCATAAAAACAGACACACAGATCAATGGAACATGATAGGGAGCCCAGACGTAAACTCACACACTTATGGTCAATTAATCTATGACAAAGGAGGCAAGAATATACAATGGAGAAAAAGACAGTCTCCTCAATAAGTGCTGCTGGAAAATTGGACAGCTACATGTAAAAGAATGAAATTAGAACATTATCTAACAACATATACAAAAATAAATTCAAAATGGATTAAAGACCTAAATGTAAGACTGGATATTCCTAGAGGAAAAACATAGGCAGAACGCTCTTTGACATAAATCACAGCAATACTTTTTTGATCCATCTCCTAAAGTAAAGGAAATAAAAGCAAAAATAAACAAATGGGACCTAATTAAACTTAAAAGTTTTTGCACAACAAAGGAAGTCATCAAAATAAAAAGATAACCTACTAAATGGGAGAAAATATTTGCAAATTATATGACCCATAAGGGATTAGTATCCAACATATATAAAGAGCACATACAACTCAACATCAAAAAAACAACAACCCAATTTTAAAAATGGGCAGAAGAACTGAATAGACATCTTTCCAAAGAGGAAATGCAGATGGACAACAGGCACATGAAAAGATGCTCAACATCACTAATCATCAGGGGAATGTAAATCAAAACTACAATGAGATATCACCTCACACCTGTCAGAATGGCTATCATCAAAAAGAACACAAATAACAAATGTTGGTAAGGATGTGGAGCAAAGAGAACCCTTGTACACTGTTGGTGGGAATGTAAATTGGGGCAGCCACTATGGAATACAGTATGAAGTTTTCTCAAAAAACTAAAAATAGAACTACCATATGATCCAGCAATTCCGCTCCTGGGTATATACCTAAAAAAACAAAAACACTAATTTGAAAAGACACATGTACCCCAATGTTCCTAGCAACATTATTTATAATTGCCAAGATATGAAAGCAACCTAAGTGTCCATCAACAGATGAATGGATAAAGAAGATGTGGTATACATTGTGGTGTATACATACACACACACAATAGAATACTACTCAGCCATAAAAAAGAATGAAATTTTGCCATATGCAACAACATGGACGGACTTGGAGGGTATCATGCTAAGTGAAATAAGTCAGACAAAGACAAATACTGTATGATATCACTTATATATGGAATATGAAAAATACATCAAACAAACCGATATAACAAAAAAGGAAGCAGACTCATAGAAATAGAGAACAAACTAGTGGTTTCAAGTGGGGAGAGGGGAGAGGGGCAACATAGGGTGGAGGAGTGGGAGGTACAAACTACTGGGTATAAGACAAGCTACAGGGATGTATTGTACAACATGGGAAATATAGCCAATATTTTTTAATAACCATAAATGGAGTGTAACCTAAAAAAAGTGTATTAAAAGTAAAAAAATGTTTTTAAAAAGAATCTTTGTCAGTTTGGTAGGTGAGAGCTGGCATAACACTCTAAAATTTGCATTTCTAATTTTATAAACTCATGTCTTTTGCCCTGTGAAGGGAGGAACGTATTTATTTTTCTTACACATTCATGTCGCTTTTTATGTTGAAAATGATTTTCTAATATTTAACTTTGTTTTATCTACACTTTCTTAAAATAGACTTATTTTTAAGACTTAGTTGTTTTAGAGTAGTTTCAGCATAATTGAGAAGAAGGTACAGGGATTCCCATATACCCCCTGCCCTCACACATCCACAGCCTCTCCCGTTATCAACATCCCCCACCAGCGTACTGCATTTGTTACAACTGATATTGACACATCATAATCACCTGAAGCCCACAGTTTACATTAGGGTTCAGTCTTGGCATTGTGCAGTCTATGAGTTTGGACAAATGCATAATGACATGTGTCCATCATTATAGTATTACATATATTTTCAGAGCCCTAGAAATCCTCTGTCCTCCTACTATTCATCTCTCAACCTCCAGTAACTACTGATCATTGTATTGTTTCCATAGTTTTGCCTTTTCCAGAGTGTCGTATAATTGAAATCACGCAGTATGTCCGCTTTGCAGGTTGGCTTTTTTCCCTTAGTAGTATGCATTTCAGTTTCCCCCATGTCTTTTCATGGCTTGAAAGCTCATTTCTTTTTAGCAATGAATAATATTCATTGTCTAGATGTACCACAGTTTATTCAACCATTCACCTACTGAAGGACTTCTTGCTTGCTTCCAAGCTTGAAGCTTCTATAAACATCCATGTGCAGGTTTTCATGAGGACATAAGTTTTCAACTCTTTTGGGTAAATCCCAAGGAGCATGATTACTGTATTGTATGGTAAGGGTATGTTTAGTTGTATAAGAAAATACCAAATTGTCTTCCAAAGTGGCTAAACCATTTTGCCTTCTCACCAGCAATGAATAAGAGTTCCTGTTGCTCCATGTCCTCACTGACATTTGGTGTTGTCAATGTTCTAGATTCTGGCTATTCTAATAGGTGTGTAGTGGTACCTCACTGTTGTTATAATTTTCATTTCCTTATTGACATATGATGAAGAATATCTTTTCAAATGCTTATTTCCATCTGTAAATCTTCTTTGGTGAGGTGTCTCTTAAGGTCTTTAACCCATTTTTTAATCAGGTTGTTTGTTTTCTTATTCTTGAGTTTTTAGAGTTCTCTGTATAGTTTGGATAATAGTCCTTCATCAGATGCACCTTTTGTAAATATTTTCTCCCAGTTTCTGCTTGATCCTCTAATTCTCTTGATATTATCTTTCACAGAAGTTTTCAATATTAATGAAGTCCAGTTTATCAATTATTTCTTTCATATACCATGTCATTGGTATTGTATCTAAAAAGTCATCACCATACCCAAGGTCATCTAGGTTTTCTCCTATGTTATTTTCTAGGAGTTTTATAGTTTTGTGTTTAAATTTATATGCACAGGCCTATGAACAATTTTGATTTAATTTTTGTGAGAGTGTAACAACTGTGTCTAGATTCATTACTCACAGGTGGATGTCCAGTTGTTCCAGTACCATTTGTTGAAAAGACTGTCTTGGCTTCATTGTATTGCTTTTGCTCCTTTGTCAAAGATCTGTTGACTGTATTTATGCAGATTTATTTCTGGGCTCTCAATTATGTTACATTGATCTAGTTGTCTATTCTTTCCCCAATACCACACTGTCTTAATTACTGTAGTTTTATAGTAAATCTTGAAATCAGGTAGTGTCAGTCATCCAACGTTGTTCTCCTTCTTCAATATTGTGTTGGTATTCTGGGTCTTTTACTTCTCCATATGAACTTTAGGATCAGTTTGTCAATATCCACAAAATACCTTGCTGGGATTTTGAAGGAGATTTCAGTGAATCTATAGATCAAGTTGGGAAGAACTGACATCTTGACAATAGTGTCTTCCTATCCATGAACATGGAATATGCCCCCAGTTATTTAGTTCTTTTTTTATTTCATTCATCAGAGTTCTGCAGTTTTCTTCATATAGACCTTGCACATATTTTGTTAGATTTATAACCTCAGTATTTCATTTTGGGGGGTGCTAATATAAATGGTATTATAGTTTCAATTTCAAATTCCACTTTTTCATTGCTAGTACATAGGGAAGTGAAATGATTTTTGTATATTAACCTTGTATCCTGCAACCTTGCTGTAATTGTTCATTAGTTCCAGGAGTTATTTTGTAAATTCTTTTGGATATTTTACATAGATGATCATATCATCTGTGAATAAAGACAATTTCATATCTTCCTTCTCAGTCTTGCCTTGTCTTATTATATTAGCTAGGACTGGACTGATCTTAATGTAATCAAATAACAATCTTTTTCCTTATAATACCTACATATAGCATAAATGAAAGGAAAAATGTGAGAATGAAATAAATTCAAGTTTAATAGAATACAGCAAAAATCACATTTCTTTTTTAAAAAATTGTATGTGCTCTAGTATACTGTGTGCTTACTGATGTCTGTAGCTAATATCAGTTTTTGAGGTAAAGAAATTGTTCCAGGTCAGGCTTCTGACCTTTGTGAGATTACTCTGAGTCCAGCAACAGGTTTCTCAACTATGCAAGTGGAGACGTCCATAGTCAGCTCATTCCAAAAGGATAAGGCTTAAAGATGAATACTCACACCATACAGATACCAATGAGACCTCCAACAAAATGCATTCACTTAAAATGGGAAATAAGTTCATAAGCAATAAACTAATCCATCAGCTGTACACAGCACCCATCCCCTAATATGAGAGAGCCATGAATGAGTGCAAGAAATTCCTTAGACTGTAGAACTTAAGGAAAAGGAGTTTTGAATGGGCTGTGGCCTAAAACCTGCCTGGAAATGTATTGAGTGAGACACAGTCTTTAATAGGATCTGAATAGATTATTATGCTTTAATTACTATGACTATGAGTAAACTAACAATTTCCTTTCTCTTATCATCATTACTATGACTTGGAGCAGCTTCTTTCAGTGAATACTTGGAATATTGATGAGATCCTTTTTGCCTTTTTCAAGGGCCTCCAAGTCAAATGTAAGATTCAGATTCTTCTCAACCTAAATGAATTGACTTGATTATTTTGTGGTTTATTTGGGGAGTTTCCCACACATCAAGTACCATGTTAAGCAAAATTTCCCACTAAAGGGCACTCTTATGGGGCTAATGGATAGAATATGCAGGTGTACAGAAATTGCAAAACTAATTGACAGATGACAAATGCTTCACTGCTCTGCTCTGGAGCCAAAAATCAGCAGGTAACACATCTTTGTTTTTCCTTTGTTCCCTTTTTCAACATATTCTTTGCCAGTAGAGAAATCTCTTTACTCCCTGTGCATTTATAGTTCGCCATTTCACCATTTTAAAATTTTCTCTTATCCATTTCCAAACCTCTTAATATTTGTCAGTTTTATTTCAACCTGTTAAAAATACTGGCTTGTGGTTGCAGCTTCATATAAAGTAGTAACTGGTTTCCAACATAAAGACAGTACATAAACACCAGTTCTAAGGAGAAATATTTCTGTACTGACAGCCAATAGCTCACATGCATTATCAGGCCTGACCATAATTAGGTGATGAATGGAAGTTAAAAATTTCAGTTTTCAGTATATCCTTCTAATTAATTATCAGAGCACTTATTATAGCAAACATTATTTTTAGCAATTCCAGAAAAGAAACACAAACTCTACCCTCAAGATGGTTATTAATTCTTTGAAAAGACAAAACAGTCACACATGAAAAGGTGAACAACAGGAGGGTTAAATAGTCAATTAAAAAACAGTAGAATAGATGTCTGTAGGTATTACACATGACTATGATACAGACAATAAATGCTATGGAATTCAGGGGAAAACTGTAAGCAAACTCAGAGAATGTTCCATTGCTGGTCAGACTTGAAGAATGGGTAGGATTTGGAAAGAACAGAGAACAAGGGTGAACGTGTGGATGGGCGAAGAGATTAAATGGTATGAACAGCTATGTTGGCAATATGCAAGTTGTGTTAGAAGAGTGACTTTATCAGTCTGAATAGATATGATGGTCAAAGGTAGAATGCTCTCTCTCATATCTTATGGCACATGTAAACACTTCTTCCTTTGTCTTCTTGGGGGCTGTTTTAACAACGTTACAATGGCACATATCATATTGGTCAAAGTTCAGTTTTATAGGTTTGTTCTTCAACTCATCTGAGACCTCCCAGAGACAGGAGCTGTATTCTCGCTCTCCACTACCATGAGCATCTAGGACACACCTGATACATGAGAGCCATTTACTAAAACTTAAGTTAGTTAGGTGAATGAAAGGAGGCAAAATAAATACTGAGAGATTTTTCTCTTTGTAAAGATCATCATTTTCCGTTAATTACTGGAGTTTCTATCCTCAGTAAGAAAGGCATAGATATCCGAAGGATCTCTACTTTCCAATGAAATTTCATCTGGCTTTCCACTAATAATGGGAGCAACTGAAAAACATATTTGAAAATGTTGGCTTAAACACAGTTAAATGGGTTTATTTTTATGCATTCATTCACAAATATCTATTGAGTACCTACTATGTGCAGGGCACTGTTCTAAGTAATAAAAGTAAGTAGTTAACAAAATAGATTTTAAAAAAAACCTGCCTTTGTGGAGCTTATATTCTAGTAGAGGGAAACAAAAAAAAAAAATAAAGTTCTAACACATAAGGTAGTTTACAAAAGTAACCCAAATTTTTCACCTCTTCCTGTATCAGCACCTTTTGCTTTGTAGCGTTGCAGTGCCTGCCTGCTCTGAGTCTGTGCCTGGCCATGTGACCTGATTTGGCCAATAGAACATTAGCAAATTGATATAAGCACACTGAAGGGCTTGCTGGCTCTTGCGTCTCTGTGACGGGCAGATTATGCCTTTGCTAGCTTGCTGAAGGATGAGAGGCGCATGCAACAGAGCTAAGATGCTCCAGTCATCTCACTGGGGCCTCCTCGATTACCCAACAGCCAGGTAACAACCCAACAACCCAAGTGCCTGTGCCTAACCCGTATCAATTGAGTTGCTAGAGAGTGACAGAGAGACATGGGAGATGAAGACGGGAAAGTAAAGGGAACGAGACAGACCCAATTTTGTAGAGCTCTAGGAATTCGCAAAGCCTTAATATGCTAATAAGCCGTGAGAGTTTTCAAACAGCAGATTTAGAATTCTGCAATTCCTCAAATGTATTCGATACCCAACGCTATTTTTTTTTTTTTCCTCTCTCACAGAGTATCTCAAAGCTCTGCCAAATCCACCTGCGGGTAGGTTTCATCTTAAGGTCCCAGGCTAGGCTGAGATGGAAAGGTTGGAGACAAGCTGAAACTAGCACCCTGACAACATTCCAGAAGATCCAAACACTTAGATGGGGTCTGCTCCAAATCATGCCCCTCCTGGCTATGCAATCTGACATGCAGCAGAAATACTGGCTTTTCTCATTAGGAAAGTTTCATATGTGGCATATTACATCATCACATAAAGGTTCCAAATGAAATAAAGTTCTAAAAAAAGAAAAAAATCAGATGGTGTGTTAGTATACACAGAAGTTATAAATCACTAAGCCCTACAAGCTTTCCATTAATAAGAAAACAAGGGTAGGTTCTCCAGATGTTCTTAAGCCACATCACTTGGATGAAGACCCAAGAGCTTAACCTGTCTCAACAAAGAACATCTTACTTCTACATAAAAGAAATGGAATTGCTGTGATAATTTTAAAGATGGATTAACATTGAAGAGACTTACATAAAAATGCACGTGCCTATTGATTCGTTACAGGAAGTAACATCTCAATCCAAGGTCCCTGACGCCAGAGAGGTTTTGCTGGCACTGCTGAATTTAAGACCCTCTACGTATACACGAGATAAGAATTTTCACTCATACTGTATTATTCGATCCCAAACTCCCTTCCTTCCCTAACTTCTTCATTATACCTTTTTACCGCAACTCCTTCCAATTATAGCTACTTCTTCTGAGAATAAGAAATAATTTTAAAGTTGAGAATGTATAGCACCTCCACCCAAACAGAATCCATCATATTTAAATTGAAAACCTCTTGGCTATTAGCAAAACTATTTGATCAGTTATATCTTCCATATTTTTTCTCTGTCATATTGTACATGAAATAATGTGTGTAGAAATACTGTAAAATAAACATTTGAAGGAAACAGGTTCTCAAAACAGCATAACATACACACTTTTAAAAATTGCTGTTTAGTGCAAACTACCTTTCTGCAAACAGAAGAGGTACACTTTCCTTTGCTTCCCTGCAAGGTCCATACTCCCCCTCTCTATGACTGATCATACTCTGTCAATTCCTTTTCTGTAGGCCAGAAGGGGGATTTTCCCCCTCTTCTGTTCCACGTAGCTACTGGCAAGGAAGACTTACCAAACACATGGAAATGCCAGAAAGCACACATACAGGAGAACCCAAAGCAAGTCCCTAAGATTCTCCTGTTGTAGAAACCCTCTCTCTACCTCCTTGCCAGCAGGGGATATACTTCCTGCTAGGATGGAGCCCTCCCAGCCAATCCACATACGAGCATGACACTGCATCCTTCAAGGGAACAGAATGGGAATATCTACTCAATCAAGTAACAGATACTTATTGCTTACCTGAGAAGCCATGTATTGGTTATTTCGGAGATATCCAACGTATGACACCAATCCTGGCCACAAGGCAAATACTCTATAGTTGGAGGAATAAGGTAGCATTTCTATGTAAAAAAATATTAACTGTTCAAACTAAATTGACTTATTCAAATACTAACATTACAGAAGTTCAGTAGAAGAGCTATTATTTGGGATGAGTCAGGCCATCAGAGAAAACCTCAGAGAGGAGGAAACTTTTATTTCAACCGTGTAACATAAGCCTAAATTCAGTTAGGTAGGGAGAGAAACAAGGAGATGGACACAAGCAAGGCTTTTGACTGGAACATATATTCCCTCCAAAAAAAAACCCCCGCATTAAGTGTATCAGGTACTATCCCACGTGGAGAAGATAGTAACAGACAAGACAGAATGCTGGTTCCCTTGGATCTTACATCCTAGAGGAAAAAAACAACAAACAATAAGTAACAAGCAACAAGCATCATCACATCAAATTGTGACAAGTATTATGAGGAAAATAAAACAGGAGGACGGCATAGAGGAGGGATGGCAACGTCCACCAAGATGGTCGGGAAGGCAGTTCTGAGGTGGCCTCTGACCTGGGGTGACGACAGGATCAGAGAATGTGGAGGGCAGGCTTTCCTAAACACTAGGTTGGAGACTCTGGTGTCCTGGGAAATACCAAAGAGTGACTGAGGAAAACAAAAACAACTCTTGTCCATAGACATTCTTTTTGGAGATTCCTAATACACATTAGCATATGGAAGACATCTGAACATCCTCCAGGAAGGAGAACCTATTTGACTCAATGCTTCCCCAACATACCTGAAGGTAATGGCCCTTCTTCTCTTGGTGATGGTGTATGCCTTGCGGGGGCCAGGAGAGTGGAGGGGCAGGTTGTAATATAATAACATTTCTACTACTGGTTCTCAAAATACTGCTTAAGGCTAAACTAAGAAGTCTGAGGACTCCAACAGAATAAAACCTGAATGGGTCTCCCTGTAGTTGTGTCATATGGTGTCCTCTTTGGAGTTTGATCTGTAGTAAATAGGAAGCCCTTCTAACATTTGAACAGGAAATTGACAAGGTGAAAGTGTGTGTTTTGATACTGTTACACTGACGTGATAATGCTGAGTGGGTTTAATGAAGGAGATTAGGTAGGTTAGTTAGGAAGCATTTTCCTAGCCTAAGCAAGAATTCTTGAACCAAGATTTAGCGAAGGGGAGGAAGAGAAAGGGAGAGACCTGAAAAATTAGGAAAGAAGATTTGGCCAAACAAGTGGACATCTCATCTAGAACGTGGGAGAGACACAATGGTGAGGTGGAAGCAATGGGTTGGTATTGGGATGGTGGATCAGACATAACAAAATAAGATTAAAGAACATTTCACAAGCAAAAACAGATAGGCAGAGACAGAAGGATGCAATGGCAATAAGGAATGAAACAAGGTTGAGGTTATCATATGAACAACCTACAGTGGAAAGTTTAGGAGCTTAGTATTCATTTTATAGGCAAGCTACTAGGATTTTCTTAGCAGGAATGATTTGAAGTATGTTTTCGTAAGTTTCATAGCGACTAATGTGTAGGATTCATTGGAGAAGAAAGAATGGAGATAGGAAGAACCACTCAAGGTCAATTTTAAAAGTCCAGGTTAAAGATAAGCAATGCCTCGGAGAGAATGGAGCCTGGGGATAGGGAAGAGGAAAGAGATGCTAAAGGTGTCTCATAGGTAGGATACGGGAATTGGCTAGGACCAAGTGTGAGTGAGGCAAGCACTGATGGGAAAGGAAGAGCAGAGACAGACAGCATCTTCATCACAACTGGGAAGGTAAGTTAGACAATCGAAGTTAAGGGTGGAGGCAGCAGGTACCTGGCAGCAGATCCTCCGCGCCATCTGGAACGTGCTGAATTTGATGATCTGGTGGGCTTTCAGGAAGAGATGGTCTGCAGCCCAATATGAAGTTGAAGGAGGATTTCAGCCTAGAGATAAAGAGTAGCATTGAGAGATATAAACTACCATGTGTAAAATAGATAGCTAGTGGGAAGCAGCCGCATAGCACAGGGAGTTCAGCTCGGTGCTTTGTGACCACCTAGAAGGGTGGGGTAGGGAGGGAGGGAGACGCAAGAGGGAAGAGATATGGGAACATATGTATGTGTATAACTGATTCACTTTGTTATAAAGCAGAAATGAACACACCATTGTAAAGCAATTATACTCCAATAAAGATGTAAAAAAAAAAAAAGATTATAGAGAGGATTCGTTTAGCGGGAAGAGCATGTGACAAGACTCTGTCCTGACTCTACCACCTCCTCTCTATGAGACTCTGAATGTTACTCCTCCTTCCTGTGACTCAGTTTCCTCCTCAATAAAATGGGGATAATAATAATACCAATCTCATAACACTGTCATAAGAGCTAAATAAGTTAGTATATGTGAGGTGCCTAAAACAGTATCTAGCACACAGTGTTTTAGGACCACAACAATGTTATTATTTAATTGTGGTTATTATTATTATTATTTTTTGAGGTATGCAAGCCTCTCACTGTTGTGGCCTCTCCCGTTGTGGAGCACAGGGTCCGGATGCGCAGGCTCAGTGGCCATGGCTCACGGGCCCAGCCGCTCCGCGGCATGTGGGATCTTCCCGGACCGGGGCACGAACCCGTGTCCCCTGCATCGGCAGGCGGACTCTCAACCACTGCGCCACCAGGGAAGCCCTGCGGTTATTATTGTTATTACATGACATAGATGAGGAACTTTTTAAGCAATGAACTAGAGCAATAATCTTTAAATAACTCTTTCTATTCTCAGTGTCAAGTTATACAAGCCTTCTTATCCTTCATGAAAATGAGTAAATAATGCTACGGCTATGGAATTGATACTTGATTTTCAAATTTAAGCTTTGGATACAAAACAGTGTCATTTTCTTTGTAGTATTTGATTAATTAGGCCATGAGAGTAACATATAGATGAGACCTATATTTTGACATAATTTTACAGACAATTCAAGACTCTGTTAAATTGGTATAGACTTGGAGGTTGAGAGGGATGGGTCTAGAAAGTGTCACTTTATTCATGAAGATTCTATCTCATCTGTTTACACTACTGATGACCTTCATCAGACAGTTCAGGCACCTTAGGGTCAGGCTGAGGGAAATTTTAGGAAAATAAGTTCTCTAAAAATATATGACTGTGAGAATAGTATCCATTTTTAATATAAAAGCCTATTTATTTGACAACAGAATGTTCACCAGTTGTTGCTGCAATAAAACTGCAAAGATTATTAATGCAGTTTAATGAAGCTGGCTGTGAACCGCGACTTTAAAAGTGCGTGCCGTTAATCCAGCCTGTCTCACAAACTGGCCCTTCACAAAGGAAAGGATTATCTCATCAGTACATCCTGTTCTGTGGTGCAGTGAGGATGCTTCATCGATTCAACTGACGATGGTTTTCTGGAAGCAGTTAATACCCTGAAGAGGCATGCTAGGATGAGAACAGCACAGTTGCTCTTCACAAAGGGAAAACAGTTCGTTCATATGTCCTAAATGCAAAGACCTCAGAAATAAAATTGCAAGGCATGCTTTTGGGTGATGTTTTAAAGTCTGAAAAATATTTTAAGTATGTATTTTTAAATGAGGATTCAGTTCTTTTATTGGACTTGTTTTAATAGTGACCAATAACATGCTTAAAATTCTGATGAAACAACTGTTCTCTGTAGAAGCATACACAGATCAGATTTATGTCTTTAAAGGCTTGAGTCAGCGATACACAGGAGAATTTTTTAATGTTTCAATTTTTTTATCAAATGTACGTAGACTGTAAATTTTTAACAACTGTGACCAGGTCATGTAAATATACAGAAATTTAGGCAAAGGATTTTTTTTTATTGTTGATGACAGGTTTGGTTTTTTTGGCAAAGATTACCTTTTTTTCCTCTCAGATGGCACTATGAATCAAAAGACGTTTTCCTTGAAATTCATAAAGAGCATAAAGTTGGTTTTGTGTTTAATGTCTGAAACACCTGGAGCTAAAAGAAAGTTACCACAGCATAGAATTTACAACTGTACTTTATATGAAATAACACATAATCTCTATTTAGCTTCAGTTTTATTAAAAAAAAAAAAAACTCCCTGCAAATTTAAATGAACAGGAAGCTGATAGGCTTACAGGTATGAGCCACTGGGTTGATTAAATTGGGGAAAGTAGTTGAGCCTGAAGCGGAAACTCTGGGCATCCTGGCCCCCTCCTCCAGTGAGTTCAGTATGATTATTTAAATTTTCTCTCATTTCAGGTCACTAGAAGAGTCCCCGTTCCCTGCTCTGGCTCCCAAAGTTGGAGCAGATGGAAAGACAGCCGACTCTGTGTGATTGAGGGGCTGAGGCTGCAATCCTCTCCCTGATGGCTGTGAGTGCCAAGGCGCAGGGGCTGGGTGTGTATGCAGCGTGCTGCCAGCTTCCGAAGATCTGCTACTTTGATTATAAAATTCTGATACCATTCATGTTTATTACATGCATGACCCTAAAGCAGCCAGGAGAAACTGAGATGAGGAAGTAAATCTGACAAATGAAGCATTTAACAGAGCTAAGCTAGAAGTCTTGTCCCAAATTCTGACTTTGTGGCTTAACAAATAAACGAAACTCAAGTGCCCTTCTGAGGAGGAAAGTTAAATCAATTTCCCAGAATCCTTAAGGAAGAAGCCAAGCTGATTTAAAAATCTCAAACTAACTTGAAATAGCTTAGAATAATTGTTCACAAGCTAATAAGTAAGGAACAACAGACATGGGTGGGAAATATAAAATAAAAACAAAAATAAATAGGCAAAAAGAAAATAGCTTATGTTTTATATACATGACATATATGACATTTTTTTTTAACAGTTCACTCCCCACACACAAGCTTAACATAAGAAAAAACATTTTCTGTCTTTTCCCTTTGTATGTTATCTCCCAGCACTTAACAACAGTGCTGCCATATAGTAGGATCTCAATAAATAATTAGAGGCAATCCATCGATCAATCAATAATTATAGCTAGATTTTTTCTAAGTGTATGGGCAGGAGGGAGGGTGGGAGGGAGACTTAAGAGGGAGGAGATATGGGGATATATGTATAACTGATTCACTCTGTTATAAAGCAGAAACTAACACACCATTGTAAAGCAATTATACTCCAATAAAGATGTTAAAAAAAAAAAGTGTATGGGCAAGTGACACAAGCAATAGGATCAACACAGGCCTTTCAGGGAATAAGATTATAGCACCAAATTGCAGGGGCGGAGGGGACATCACAGCATTTCTGGTAAATATTAAAATCTCCCACTTGGCTCCTTTTCAGGGGCAGGGTCTCTTTCAGTCCTGCATTACAGTACTTGTATTGCTCTAATATTTTGTTCACAGGTTTGTCTGCTTCACGAGACCATGATGCCTGCTTTTCTCCTGCTTAGTACAGGGTCTGGCACAGTGTTTAACAAATGTTCCATGAATGAAGGAACAGATAACAGGTATCTGGATAACAAACACGATTCCAGATGTGTTGCTAATTGAGATGTCAAGAATCCCTTCAGCTTTTAAATGGAAAAGAATTATACGGTTATATCCTTCTCAAAGTTTTTCAGGCCCTTTGGGTGACTGTTTTTTTTAATTCCACTCTTCAAAGGTAGTGGGGAAAGAATTTCTTTCTTCCTCTGAAATTCCACTGATGACCACATGATGGCGCTGGCGCTGCACCATAAATACAGAAGCAGCTGGGCAGTGTGGATTCCCTAGGCCCCTCCAGGGGCCTCCCTCTCTCTTTTGCCTGCCCCCACTCTTCTGCTGTGTTTCCCCTCAGGTCCTCCTTTCCATCCAGTCGAGCTTGATACGTAGAACACTTGCCAAGAAGCTGTCAGACCGGAACTGGATACTGCCCACCTGAAGCTGGTTTGTTCTTTGTTCTCAGACAGACCAAATTCTGTCTGTTCCTCCCATCTGAAAAAATGCCCAAGAACATTCTGAATGCTCTTTAAAGCTGTGCATTCTCAGTTTGAAGTACAGGTCTTTTTATTTAGCACTTGATTGGCCCCTGCAAGTGACCTATTCCCTTCCTAACAAAATAGCCAACAGAGCAAATTATGTCCTGATAAGTTATTAGAATCCTCCCAACCGAGGAAACTGAGACCTAAGGCTTTGCCGACATGCACAGAAGTGAACTCCGACGGTATGAGTTGTACGGATTCTTACATTCAAGGTAGATTGGAAAACTTAGAGAATAAGAATAAATCACTTGAAGATAATCTACTGCCTAAGAATTAAAAGTGAGTTCTGAAAGCAGATAATTAGTATGTTTTTCAAAAACAGAAGAGGGATAAACATTTTCATTAAATTAAATGAGGATTTTCTCTTCTTTTTATGTATTTATTTTTTTGTGGTACGCGGGCCTCTCACTGTTGTGGCCTCTCCCGTTGCGGAGCACAGGCTCCGGACGCGCAGGCTCAGCAGCCACAGCTCACGCCATGGCCCTCTTCTTTTTAAATTGAGGTAAATATTGTATATGGTGAAATGCTCCAAGATTTATGTTTCTTTATAACAATTTTGTTGAAATATAATTTACATTTAATAAAATGCATCCACTTATGTCTGTAGCCCAATGGGTTTTGACAAATGCATACACATTAACTTAAACACCACCACCACACCTCCACAGTCGAGATACAGAACTTTTCCAGTGTCTGAGATAGTCCCTTCAGGCCCTCTCAGGTCGACCCCTCCCCTCCCCTCCCCTCCCCTCACTGGTCTAATTTTAATTGCCTGTGAATACTTTTGCTTGCCCTTGGACTTCATATCAATGGACTCATAGAGTATAAATACTCTTTGTTTCTGGCTTCTTTTACTGTCTTCTCTTGTTATGTTTGGTTTTTTGATGTTCATTCATGCTATGGAGTTTATTCCTTTTTATTGCTGAATAGTGTTTGATTATATGAATATAAAACAATTTTTTATTCATTCCCGTCTTGCACATTTGATTTGTTTCCGGTTTCGGCTATTACAACTAAAGCCACTATGAATACTCTTATACAAATAGTTTTACAGACATATGCTTTCATTTCTTTGGGGTAAATACCAAGGAGTGGAATCGCTGAGTTTTAAGGTAGGTATATATGTTTAAGGTTATAAGAAACTGCCTACGTTTCTAACGTGGTTGTATTAGTTTCCTAGGATTGCCATAACAAAGTACCACAAAATGGGTAGATGAAAACAAAAGAAATGCATTGTCACAGGGTTCAGGAATCCAGAACTTCTGAAATCAGGTAGTTGGATATCAAGTTCCTGTCATGGACAAACTCCCTCCGAAGGCTCCAGGGAAGAATCCTTACACTTGCCTCTTCCAGCTTATGGCGGTTGCTGGCAATTTTTGCCATTCCTTGCCTTGTGTCAGCATAACTCCAATGTCTACCTAGTCTTCACATGGCCTTCTTTCCTGTATGTCTCCTATACTCCCTGTGCTTCAATTTCCCTCTTCTTACAAAAACACCAGTCATCAGATTTAGGATCCATCCTAATCCACTAGGACCTCATTTTAGCTTGAATACACCTGCAAAAACCCTGTTTCCAAATAAGGTCACATTCTGAGGTTCCAGGTGGACATTAATTTGGGGAGACACTATTCAACCCAGGAGAGTGGTTAGTTGAATAGCTTTACACCTCCCATCAATACGTGTGGGAATTCCAGTTGCTCTGCATCCTTGCCAATCCTGGGTATTGTCAGTGTTGAAAGTTTTGGCCATTCTAGTGTGTGTGTAGCATTATCTCATTTTGGCTTTATTTGGCGGTTCCTTGATGACTCTTGATCTTGAGCATCTTTTCACATACTTATTGGTCAGTTAGGGATCTTCCTTGGTAAAGTTCTCTAAGATATTTTCCCACTTGAAAGTTAAGTTGTCCTTTTTTGATTTGTAGGAATTATTTACATAACCCAAATATAAATCACTGGTCCGATATATGTTTTGCAAATATTTTCTGTCTGTGGCTTTACTTTTCATTTTCTACAGTAGCTTTCGATGAATGCAAGTTTAATTCTGATAATGTCCAATTTTTAACTTTTAATTTTATATTTCGTGCCCACTCTAAGAAACTCCCCAAACACAGGGTTCTAAAGGTGTTATATATGCTTCCAGAAGCTTTGTGGTTTTAGCTTTTTTGTTTAGTTCTATGATTCACCTTGAACTGATTTCTGTATAGAGTAAGAGTAAATGTTCATTTTCCCCACATTTATCTACTTAGTCTGACTCCATTATGGAGAAGATTCTCGTTACTCTGTTAAAAAGCTCTACTTGAAAATTACCTGACTACACATTTTATGTCGAAAATTGATGGTACATGGTCTGTTCCAATGATCTCTTTGCCTATTCTTGCCACAATGTTATAATTGCTGTAGTTTTACAGTAAGTCTTGAAATCAGGTGGTGTGAGTCTTCCAACTTTGTTCTTTTTCAGGATAATTTTGGCTATTCTAGGTACATTTCTTTTTCATATAAATTTCAGGGTTAGCGCTTCAATTTCCACCAAAAAAAAAAAGCTGTTTGGATTTTATTGGGTTGAATCAAATATATAGTAACTGGGCTTTTTAATAGTTAATTTGTAAAATCCATTTCTTGCTAAGAAAACCTCATTTTCTAAACTTTTTTTGATTTTCCCGAACTTGCCTCATGTTTGGAAAATATGTATAACAGTCTTAACCCAGATCAGAATTTATTTTAAAAATCCTGGAAATTATCCAATCCATTTTAAGCTACTCTTCCTTGAAAATAAAATAAAATAAAAACTTTTCAATAATTCAAGTCTGGGAAAGAATTTTTCTGACATTAGAAAAAAATGTACACATTTATGACAAGTAAAAACCATAATTCCCAAAACGTTTTGGAAGCTTTAATTTTTAAAAAACTCATTAATTTCCATTTTATTTAACTGTTAGCTTCTAAACACATCTCCAGACTAGATTTGACAGAAAAGTATGTTGCCTAGTTATTTTAATTCAGTATATTCAAATTACTGAAAATTAAAAAGCCAATTTATTTTTCCTCACATCTCCTTTTCCATTATCCACTTTAATTACATATTCACAGTACAAAGGTAGAGAACATTTGAGAAATCTACCACACTGAAGAAAGCACCTGGCATATTCTGCTTTGCAAATGTTTTCAGCCTCAGGTTATTCTCAGTCTTGTTTGTGTTCCCTCCCACACGAAATATTTCAATGTTCAAAAAGTAAAAACTCAAAAACAAAGTCTTAATTACGATTGCCCCACATTTCTTTTAAAAATCTTGTTCCCTGGTGCATTTTGAAGAAAGCAGTGATGGATTCTTTTTTCCCTTCTCAGAATGTTATTATTTTTTAAAATATATTTTTGAATTGAGGTATAGTTGATGCACAGTATTTGCAAATATTTTCTCCCATTCTGAGGGTTGTCTTTTCATTTTGTTAATGGTTTCCTTTACTGTGCAAAAGCTTTTAAGTTTCATTAGGTCCCATTTGTTTATTTTTGTTTTTATTTTCATTACTCTAGGAGGTGGATCAAGAAAGATCTTGCTGAGATTTATGTCGAAGAGTGTTCTGCCTAGGTTTCCCTCCAAGAGTTTTATAGTGTCCGGCCTTACATTTAGGTCTTTAATCCATTTTGAGTTTACTTTTGTGTATGGTGTTCAGGAGCGTTCTAATTTCATTCATTTACATGTAGCTGTCCAGTTTTCCCAGCACCAGCAGTGATGCATTTTGAAGAAAGGAATCCGACTGCCATCCCTTCCCAGACATTCCTATGTACTTTACCCAACCTCACCTCAATTTTCAGTGCACGAAATATCTGGATTTTAGCACACTGTTCTTTATCTTTCCAAATTCGAAGTGACAAGAGCTGCAAAATTAAGACATTTTTTGTCTACAGAATTACAATGATTCAAAGAAAACTGCAGCTCTCACCAGATAGTGTGAAAACTTAGGTCTCCACGGGGAAGGTGCCATCTGCTGGGCGGGTCTGGGAGCACAGAACTGCAGCTTCATCTCCCTCACCGATTCTACAGGGTGATTCCTATATTTCTTCCATCATGAGATATAGTTTCCCCTCAGTATAATATTTCCTAAAATTAAAATGCATTGGAAAATCTACATTAAAATTTAACCAGAGTAGGTAATAACCTCCCCCAATGAGAGAAATACATAACTAAGTTTACTAAACTTAAATCAATTCAATACGACAAAGCTTGCAAAATTAGATCTGTTTGGGGAATGGCATGGAGAGCATTTATAAATAAATTGATTGAACGAATTATAAAACACCCATATAATGAACACTTCAGTTATTAAAGATATTTATGAAAATGTTTAATGAAAACAGAATTATTTATATCATTATAATATTAACGGGAAAATAAAGACAACAAAACATATGTTCCATTTAAGCCCAAACTAAGGCACTACTGTTTCCTGGTTCAGAGTGAATCAGCCCTGGGTTCCAATCCTACCTCTGCCTTTATTTCCTCTGTGACATTGGGAAAGTTAACTACTCTGGGCCTTTGTTTCCTCATCAAAAAATGCTGAAAATTACAAAATTCATAGCATTGTGAAAATTAACTGAAGGTAAAGCACTTAGAATGATCCCTGGTACAGACCAGTCTCATGGGAAGTACTTATGAGTTTATAGGAAAAATAAAATAATCCAGGCCAAAACGTAAAAGTTAGCTTATGAGAAACAATTTTAATTCTTCATTAAGTATTTCCTAAGTTTTCCAGAGTGAAGATATTTTATTTCAAAAATCGGGAAAATGAAGTAAAAATCAAAAACGAGAGATATCTATTAATATTAGTGCTTACAGGTCAATGGGGCAATTATAAATAACGAGAAGACAATAATAACTGCTATATGGTTCTAATGCAGGCTTCAAAAGTGGTAGGCTAGCTATCAGAAAAGCAGCTGCTCACAGGCCAATCTTATACTAGTCCTACTTATATTACTGCTGTCTGTAAGAAATGCAGTGGACTACATTTGAAACACTTGGGCAGCAGGGACCATCAAGATAGAGAGGCATCACTTCCAGAATCTTATATACGGCTTTTTTTTTTTTTTTTTTTTTGCGATACACAGGCCTCTCACTGTTGTGGCCTCTCCAGCTGCGGAGCACAGGCTCCAGACACGCAGGCTCAGCAGCCATGGCTCACGGGCCCAGCTGCTCCGCGGCACGTGGGATCCTCCCGGACCGGGGCACGAACCCATGTCCCCTGCATCGGCAGGCAGACTCTCAACCACTGCGCCACCAGGGAAGCCCCTTATATCCAGTTTTGAAAAAACACAAAATAATACCAAAAAGTGATGGGCCCATACCTTCTTCAGTAAGAGATGATGTTCTTGATTTTTACAAGCACTAAGAATTGCACAAGCCTAGAATGTCCTCACAAATGGATACCAAGCAGGAAAGTGGGAATAAATCTATTTCCCATGCTGGTAGTTACTATTTTCCTTTAGGATCTCATAAAAATAAATACTTCCTAATTACACAAAGATGAAAGGGAAAGTTATCATAAAGAAATTGTAGGAAAGGTATGAAGGAGCATTATAACGCTAAACCCCATACTATGGCAGTTAGGTAATGGAAAATGTATCAGTTTTAACAATATGTAACTGTTCACATATATTGTGGTTGTATAACTCCTAATAACGTGAAAGTCTATTAAACGTACACATGAAGAAGGAATATAATGCTGCAATTTCAGATACTTAAAAGTACTCCGATGAGGGAACTGGTTTCTTGCAATTAAGATTATGTCTTTTTTTTTTTTTTTTTTTTTTTAAGATTATGTCTTAATATTTCTGTCTTCTTAGTACCAGACAGTGGTTTATGTCTATGCCGCAGGTACGAATTTGCAACCTCCTATTTAGGTTGCAGAAATAGTACACCTTGTTTTCTTTAATTAACTTAAATTTGACTCTAAGCACCTACCCCAATAGGCTGTAAAGAAATTCAACCTCAATCCGTATCAGCGCTTCCGCTCCAAAGTCAAATTCTGCAGCAAAGCTTGGGAGTTTTGTTTGGAATGGGGCATGGGGAGAGAGTAAGCACCAGTCTTCCGGGAAAAATGACAGCTGCCGAGATGCAGAAACCAGGCTCTCACGGTCATCACTACTTCTGTGTCATTCTCGGGGCATGTGAACTTGTACCCAGCATGGGAACCTGAATGCCAGAGGACGCTGTCCCCTTCAGGCCTCTCTCTCTGATATCCTGCTGTCACAGTCCTTCAGGCTAGAAGGAACTGGCCTTAGGCTTCCAATATCTTGGCATTTTACCCCCTCTTTTGGACACAGAATAAAATTTTATTTTTTAATCAGGAAAAGACAGAAGAACATAGATAACTGTTTCTACCCTTAATCAATCCTGACTATGCACTGCCTGGACGAGACATCAAAACTTCCCCACTGAAGGAGAGAGACTTAGTATTTACTCTTTTATATTACTATAATCAAATGCTTAAATCTTCTCTGTTCCACTCATCCCAACACCCACACCTCACTCGGGTCAGGCAGGGATTAACCTGAGGGCACTACGGAAATCACATACACAGAAAAGCAAAGAGGAGCAGAACACTTACCCTCCTAAGTGTTGGACCATCTATCATGATTTCTCTCCTACTACCTCTGCCAGGACCAGTTAAGTAATTTGCAGGGCCAAGTGCAAAATGAATGCAGGGTCCCTTTTCCAAAAAGTATTAAACGTTTCAAGACAATGACAACAGAGCATGAAAACAAGCACAGGACCTTTCTAAGTCGGGGACCTTTCTTGTGTGATTGCACAGGTCACATGACCCTGAAGCTGGTCCCGACCACTGTTTATTTCAGCTCTTCATCATCTCCCTTGTTCTTCAACAACCTCCGGATGTTCTTTAGATTTGCTCCCTTGGGAATCATCCTGTACACACCCTCCATATAAAATCCTAAAGCAGACATCTGGTTCTGTCACATCCCTGTTTAAATCCTTCAATAAATCCCTGAAAGGGGGATGTTCAAGTTATAACTGTGAACTGCAAGGTACTCCTCCATCTGGCCTCTAATTGACCGGTCATCTCCTATCTCTTTCCACTCCCTGCTTCACATGCAACGTTCCACCTGAGAGTCAAAATTCAGAGCCATTTAGGTACCAGATTCCATTTTCAAAACACCTGATTAAGATGGTAAAACAACATGGGATTATACTATATACAGGCCTTCATTTCATGTTGATAGCAGTCTGTCCTTTCAGAAGAAACAGCTTCCAAACATGTTCATTTGTCAGCATAGTAAAACTCAAGAACCAGAAAATCAAATGCTGTTTCAAATATGCTTCAGATTTACAGACACTATCAAAGTCATTACTTCTAATCCTGCTGTAGTACGAATTCTCAAAGAGATTTCACCATTCATGTACCTTTTATTTTTTGTTGATTCTTTGAGCAAATATGTATTACACAATTGCTATGTGCCAGGCTCTTTGCTAGGTACTGAGGCCAGAATGATGAACAAGAAAAAATAAGATGATATAACCCCTTTTTTCAAAGTCATAGTTTAAAGGAGATGAGGAAGACAACTAACAAAGCAATTACAATATAATCTACTGTGGCAATCATATATAGAGCCCTTACTATAAGTATAGCATCAGGTATTTCATATATACTATTGCTAATCCTCACAAAACTTGGACATTCTTATTCCTGTTTGACAAATGGGAGAACTAGGGTTCCAAGAGTATAAATAATTTGCCATAGTAAGTTGTAAGCTAGGACTTAAAACCAAATTTGAGGGCTTCCCTGGTGGCACAGTGGTTGAGAGTCCGCCTGCCGATGCAGGGGACACGGGTTCGTGCCCCGGTCCGGGAAGATCCCACATGCTGCAGAGCAGCTGGGCCCGTGAGCCATGGCCGCTGAGCCTGCGCATCCAGAGCCTGTGCTCCGCAACGGGAGAGGCCACAACAGTGAAACGCCTGCATACCGCCAAAAAAAAAAAAAAAATTGATTCCAAAGCTCCCTTCTTTCCACTATGTTATGATGCTGTATCTCATACTATTGAGAACAGTACTCTAAAAGCTGGTGTGTACAGAGAGAAGTGACCAGCAAACCCAAACCAGGTTATCTAATAAGCTAGACAGAACAGGATAAGAAGTGATTGGTTTTGTGGACAAGTGTGCAGAGTGAAGAATGCACAATGAAGGAGGAACGCATTGCCAGGCTCCAAAGGATGTCGTATTCTAGGAACTGAAAGTAGTATGGAAGGACCGTGCATGGAGTTAGGACACATGGAACAAAAAGTCAGGCAAAGGGCTCTATCACAAAGGATCAGCAGGCCGCCTAAAGAGCTCAAGCTCTGTTCAGTAGGTGAGAGCGGGCATGGAGAAGGCTTAAGTGGGAAATGACAGCTCAGGTCTGAATTTGAGGAAAACATTCTGTTACCAATCTGGAGAACAGATGAAAGGCACAGGAGGCCACAAGCAGACAGATCATTCAGCAGGCCGCTGAAGTCTTGGCAAGAATGGAGATGGCTTTGAACAAAGTCCGTGGGAAGGAGAATAAAAAGAGGAAGCCTATTTTATGACACAGATAGCAAGAAGAGAGAGCTGGTGATCAATGAAATCAGGACTTTGTGATAAGTGTGGAAAAGAAACCTAGGTAGACTTTAAGGGTTTCTAATTTAAATACTGGGGTGAACGTTTAACCCAATTGCTCATTCAGATCTACAACCCCAAGTAGTGGACGTCTGAAATTTATCTTCTGTCATAATCTTCCATTTAAGAAACCACTACTACCTTTATCTCTTTCTTCATCATTGAAGCAAACTTCATTCCCTGTTTCCTGAATCCCTCAGCTTTGTTGTTGTGTCTCTTTTCAATGGAAGGGTCAGTGATTACTTAGGGACATGGCTGCCTTTCTTCTCAATTATTTTCTAAGATAGGTTGCTATTCCAGGATAAAGTGTACCACAACTCATGTATGGGGGAATCCTTACCCTGTTAGGGCTCTCTACGGTATACACAGCATTTTCAGGAAAAGTTTCCATCTGATCCCCTGTGAGATGGGGAGGAATTAAATTTCCTATTTTAAAATGTGGGAAAGGAAACTTTCAGAGAATCTCTGTCATTCCCATTCAAACAGGGAATAGAACTCAGGCCAATCTGGTTTTTTGAAAAGGTGTGCATTCATCACCATGTCTCCTCCCTCTAGCCGGCATGTCTGAAGTGTACTGACCAGCAACAAAGTAACAAACATGTGCACTGTAACTAAACATGAAAATTTAGTTTAAAAATATATAAGGAACCAACAACTTTCAGGATCTGGGGAAGCTAAGGCTCAAGCCAGTTTCTACTAAATAAGGATTCATCTGGTCACTTGAATTTCCCCTGAGACATTATGCGTGATTGGATCCAGGCAGTTTGCACAATGCAGTGCATCAGCTAATTGCTCCTCTGCTTACTGTAAGTACAACTGGCTACATTGGTTGGAAAACCAACCCAGGGAATAGGCTATTAAATTGGTATTGAAGCTTTGGCAGTGGACTGGCTGATCAGGATACTGAATGAAAAGCTGAAACACAAAGCACAGCTTGTTTGGTTTGGTTTGTTTTTTTTAACAGTAATTTCTAGTGGCGGGGACAGATGTTTCTTGAAGTGGCAAGAGATTTGAAAAGCAGAGCGTTATAGCACTTACTGTAATTGCTTTATTAATATTGTATGTGTTTATGGCTTCTGTCTTCTGGCTTGTGGCACCTCTTATTTCAAATGACTTTAGGTTTCCTGATGACTGGCGGTTAATCTTTACTTCAGAGATCCTTTGAGTCCCATATTCAGCTTTGTTCCTGCATAGTGAATTATTTCATACGAAGCCGCTCTTTCGTTTGCTTTTATTACACTCAGAAGCCCTCAGGGGGCACTGGAACATCGTCAGAGACAGCAGTCCAATATCTGCAAAGGAACCTCTAGTTAGCAGAGAAATAAACACCCAGATACATGCCCATCCCTGCAAAAGAAATGACCTTTGATATCCCTAGCCAAGTCTCGAGTGTTAATGTCAGCTACCATATCGGGAGAAGGACCGAAGAGATTTTAATCCAGGATCTTGAAAAGACTGGATCGGTTTGGGAGAACCAAGTTTGTAATAGACATATCCTGAATAACGTCTTTTTTGGTGCTTGGTTTACTTTGCTTTGAAAAGTAGAGACCATATTTTCATTCTCTTCCAATGTGTTATTATAAAAAAGGGAAGAAGGAACCGACAAGGAAATTGACCAACAAATGCAAGTTAAATTTGGAGTTGATATTTTCGGAGAAGGTTGGTTGGTTTGCTCAGTGGCTATTGTATCTCCTTCCTTCCCTTCCCAGGCCTGTCAGAGTGGCTCCTAGTTAGTCCTTCACCTTCTCTCAGTAGGTTCTTGTTCCCAGGGCTTGCTCACTGAGCCTTCCTGAGTGAGGAAGGGAAAGGGGCATCATTTGGGGGTGTTTTCGTCCGTTTCATGGTTGACATAGTTATTGTTGTAATTTGCTGTACGACTGCCCCTAATGGGTCTGTGGGTTAAGTTCAGGCCCCACTCAACCAAAGGCCATAAAGGGTGCATGGAAAAAGCAGCAGAGTCTACAGAAAGATTCTCATCACCAAGTCATTTCCAAGAACTGTTGGGACTTCCTTGTGACACCAACCAGCAATGGAGGACAGAGCCGGGCGTGATGTACTCAGTGTTCTGCGCCATGTTGTGACAGTCAGATTCCTTTGTGCAAAGACTCGTTAACGGGAAGCCTCCACATTCACTGATGAAAAAGAAGCATTTTTCTTTGATTCATGCCTCTAGGAGGAAACCTACTCAATATTTAATTTTAATCTAACATGTCACACTTTTTCCATGCCAACAACTAGCCTTCCAGTTATGCATAATTCATTGTAGTGGACAAGACCAACAGCAGTGCTCCTGGACAGGATGCTGTTGAGAGGTGGTGTGTGGCAGCCAGCACTGTCGCCTGTCGCCTTCCCTGAGACATTCGGATTAAGGCATTTTTAAAATCGATCAACACAGATTGTTTATACAGAGAAATTATTTGATGCAAAAAAGAAAAACACTAAAATGGAATAAAAACATGTAAATTTTCGAATATACCCTGTGCAAGTAGCATAAATAAGTGCGGCTTATAGCTAATCACAGACAACCTTTCTGCGCTTCAGATTCTCCATCTGTGCCAACGGCCTTTCTTTAAATAATGTGTGTGAAACGGATTTTAGAGTAATCCAAGACAAAGAAACAGGACTGCAGATGTACTTCCAGGATGCTCCATTATTTTTGCCTTTAGGTTGCAACTAGTAAGAAATTGAGGTAACCTTCTCATGGTCAAAAAACAACAAATGATAATTACTGGAACCTACATTCAACCCTGGAACCTACATTCAACCCTGACAAATACATATTTTTATGTTCAGTAATCAACATTCCTCTCCTCCAAAACTAATCTAATTCCTCTCCTTAAAAAAAGACTTAAATGCTACCTTGCTAATTCAAATAAAAATCAAGTGATATACAGCTATAGGAATGACATTTCTGTACTTAAGCTAATACCATCTTGCAGGTAAACAGAGATGATTTATAAAGGCCAGGTTACCATATAGTATTATTAAAATACTGCCATTCCCTCAAGCTGTTCAGCAGTACAACCAATCTGACGCATTAACATACTGCATAGTGAAGAGGCTGCACTTGCTACATTCTCCCCAGATTTTGTTTCATTTAAAATATTGTGTACAAAAAAGAGTCATATTCAAGACATTGCTTATCCACAACATCCCTGAAGTGCTTTGACAGCTATGAGACTTTTTTTTAGTAACTGAGCCATGTATACATGCATTTGTTCCCCCTTAATGCTTATTCTTTTTGTATCACTTACTAGCATTTAATTTCACTTTTCCTTATGGTTAGTTCTTAACGTTGTGCATTTTTTTTCTGTGTGGTAACCAACTTTCCAAATGGATACTGTTGACTGGAAGCTACCTTATCTTATCTGTATCTTACTTCTGATGCCTTCCTGGTCCACAGTTAAATTGTTTCCATTAAAAAAAAGAACAAGAGAGCTTCCCCAGTGGCGCAGTGGTTGAGAGTCCGCCTGCCGATGCAGGGGACACGGTTTCGTGCCCCGGTCCGGGAGGATCCCACACGCCGCAGAGTGGCTGGGCCCGTGAGCCATGGCCGCTGAGCCTGCGCGTATGGAGCCTGTGCTCCGCAACGGGAGAGGCCACAACAGTGAGAGGCCCGCGTACCACAAAAAAAAAAAAAAAAAAAAGAACAAGAAAAAGAGGAAGAAAAAGGAGGGGATGGGAAGGAGAGGAAGGAAGGAAGGAAAGAAGGGAGGGGGGAGAGGCAGTACCTCATGGATAGTTTCCCTCCAATTTCTCATTTTCTTCAGTTCCAAGATGTGCAATTCTCAAGAATATTATTTTCCCTGGGCTGATCAGTATTCTCTTTCAATAAAACCATAGGACATAGCTGTTGGGCACAGAAACTAAATGTCATGAATTCAGTGCCCTGCTACTTGGCAGGAAACTCTGGCTGCATGCTTTTTATGAAATGTTTTTTTCACCTTCACTCCTTTGTTGTGCTTTTTTCAACAAAAATTAGACAGTAATAACTAGTACATTTACACACTGCAGTTAATGATTGTAATAGTATAAGGTAAGAGGATAAATACTTATTAACACAAAACAAGTACAGTATAACCTACAATGAATAGAAAAAATTATTTCAGCAGTTAATGAAAACATGGATACATTTGACAGAATTACTTAGGGGAAGAAAATTGCTTGCATGCCTCCTGGGGTCAAATTAACTGGGTGTGTATGTGTTTAATCCTTTCAGAACTGTAAAGTATAATTGTTGTAAACTGCCACCCTCCTTGCCTCCTACCCAAGTCTGAGTAGGCACCCCCAGTTCTATCTTACCTTTTGGTAGCTAATTTGAGTTTCTCTTCCCAAGATGCACCACAATGTCTGCAGGAAAGGAGGATAATAATGCCTTCCTGGGAAATCCTAGATTCTGTTCCTGGGGGTTAACTGTTGATCGAATAATGGACAATCACAGCGGTAGCCATTTGGATGAAGAAGAAGGAAGGTGGGGAGCCATGGAAAGAACAAGAGAAAAAAAAAAGGATACTTTTAAAAACATCCCATAGATTATCTAAATTCATTTTTCATTATTAATTAGCACTTTTATATCTTTTAATACTGTACTCTATATTAACTTCCTGGCCCAAACTAATTAAATTAAATATATATTAATTAATGGGCTTTCCATGATCACCTTGTTCCTTGCTAACCTAGCCCCGGGCAAATAGCTTTCCCCAGCATATATGGAATATATACCCCCAGGGAGAATGCACTCATCACATACACAGAGCTAATCTATCAAACCTCAGATGAGTAAAATAATCTTAAAGACATTAGGAAGTAATTTAGTAAGATTAGTACATGAGCAGTTTAGAGCTAGGATCTGACACTTTCTGATTAGAAATGTCATGAAAGTGAAGAAATTCTCGAGACAATTAACTTCTGAAGAAAATTCATCCTATAATTCTTGCAATTTGAGATGAATCACTTAAATACTCTGGCCCTCAGCTACATCATATCATCTATAAAAGAGCAGTGTTGGGCAAGGTGGCTGCAACTCCAGAATTATTTGATTTGGTAACACTGATAATTTGTGATTATTATCAAAAAAGGAAAAAAAGACTTCAGAATATGAGGACATGAATATATCGCCTTACAGTTCTTGATAAACATAAACTTTAGCAACGTAGATTTCAGTTAAGTTGTGTGCAGAAATATGTGGGATTTTACTGCCAGAGAATCTAAAAACATCCCTAAGGAAGGATGGGAGACACTAAAAATTTCAAGCCATCACAGAGCAGAAGAAAAGGAAAACAATTTAAGGAACTGTGTCTCTTGGAAGCAGACATGAAAAGGTAATTTGGGGCTAAAACTTTTATTGGGGGAGAAGGGGTGATGATGTCCATGAAAGACAAGGGAGCAAGAAGCAGGTCTGGGTAAAGAAAGATATTAGGTGATAGTGCACATCTGAACCTTGTGAAAGGAAAGCAGGGAGGGGGAAGGATTGGGCAGAGGAGCTGTAGGCAAACTCTCCACCAGCCCATCAGGAACTGCAGATAGAAGACTGCTGTGTCCTGCCACAGATAGAAGCCCCCCGCCATTGCCATGCTCACACATTGGCTGAGGACTTCCCAGAAAGTTTGTGGCCTTGGCCCAAAGCTGAGGTGGTGACTGTCTCACTGTGGATTTAATTTGCATATCCTGGATGATTAGTGATATGAACACCTTTTAATGTGTCTGTTGGCCATCTGCATATCTTCTTTGGAGAAGGATGGCTATTATCAAAAAACCCAAAAGATAACAAGCGTTGGGAAGGATGTGGAGAAAAGAGAAGAGTAGTACTCTGTTGGTGGGAATAGAAACTGGTATAGCCACTATGGAAAATAGTATGCAGGCTCCTCAAAAAATTAAAAATAGAATTACTTCCAGGTATATATCCAAGGGACTTGAAATCAGGATCTTGAAGAGATACACCCATGTTTATTGTAGCATTATTCATGATAGCCATGGAAACAACCTAAATGTCCATCAACGGACAGTGTAAACTATCTTTCAATTTAATACTATTTTAGTCCTCCATTTTGTGCTAACTATTGCATCCTGTAATATATTGTACTATGTGTGAGGTGCTAGTGCATCTTTTCTAGTATCATATAAAGCACATGTCGGTGCCAATGAATTAATTCAGTTCAAATTTTTTCTATGAATCAATGCAACATTGTAATGCATTTATTTGAATATCTTAAGAAAACATCACAGGTTATCATGACATCTGTGTAAGTTTAATTGATAATTATATTGAAATTAATGATTTTACAGTGAAAATATTAACTTATTTTTCTAGTTCAGCAACATAAATATGAAAAATTTTTATTATTTAAAATAAAGACATAGAGTGGAAATGGTAAAGTTAGTATTGTAACTGGCGCAATAAAGAAAAAAGAAGGGGCTTCCCTGGTGGTGCAGTGGTTAAGAATCCGCCTGCCAATGCGGGAAACATGGGTTCGAGCCCTGGTCCGTAAGTTCCCACATGCTGTGGAGCAACTAAGCCTGTGCGCCACAACTACTGAACCCCGCGCGCCTAGAGCCCGTGGTCCGAAATAAGAAGCCTGTGCACCGCAACGAAGAGTAGCCCCTGCTCACCGCAACTAGAGAAAGCCCGCGCACAGCAACGAAGACCCAACGCAGCCAAAAATAAAATTAATTAATTAATAAAAAAAAAGAAAAAGAAAGAAGGAAGACAGTTTGTCATAAATATCACATTAAATGGAAAGTAAAACTTGCTGGGGCCAAAAAAATAGCTGTTTGTTGTATAAAATTGATAAAATAAGATACATGACTCTATGCATTTGTTTAAACCTATACAGAGTTGATGTTTTTGTGAGGGTGCTTTTAGATAAGATTAACATTTAAATGAGCACACTTGCATAAAGCATAGTATTGCCTTTCACAATGCAGGTGGCCCTGTTCAATCAGTTAAAGGCCTGAATAGAACAAAAGACTGACCTCCCCTGAGCAAGAAGGAATTTTCCAGATGGCCTTCAGACTTGAACCATAACATCTGCTCTTCCCTCGGTCTCCAGCCTGCCAGCCCACCCTGAGGATCTTGGACTTGCCAGCCTCCATAATCACGTGAGCCAATTCCTTAAATAAATCTCTCTATACACACCCTACTGGCTCTGTTTCTCTGGATAACCCTGACTAGTGTTTACTGCAGCCCATACCACCACTGAGTAGGTGGGCCCCATACTTTTTTTTTTTTTTTGCGGTACACGGGCCTCTCACTGTTGTCGCCTCTCCCATTGCGGAGCACAGGCTCCAGACGCTCAGGCTCAGCGGCCATGGCTCCCGGGCCTAGCCGCTCCACGGCATGTGGGATCTTCCCGGACCAGGGCACGAACCCGTGTCCCCTGCATCGGCAGGCGGACTCTCAACCACTGCGCCACTAGGGAAGCCCTCTGTCATACTTTTATTCCCAAGGTTGGCCCGGGAATTTCCCTCCTTTGGACTTCCCTTTTGATGGCCCTGTTTCTGAGAAGGGAGTCAGTCTAATAACTGACATCCTCAGAGATTGTCAACCTGGGTCCCCACAGAGAGTTTAAGGTCAACCCTTGGAAAGCACAGTGTTGAAGGGGCAGAAACGCACCTGTGAGTGTTCCACCTTCCTGTTAATGATCCTCTTCCTGGCCCTGCTGATGCTAAGAGACAAAAAAAGAATGAGAGTCGGGGACTTCATTCTCATTCCCCTTTCTCTAGACAACATGCAGATACTCATTATTCACGAATACTACGCTTTAGTATTCTGCATTCAATTTGTTACGATCAGTTTTCCATTTCTGTTATTCATTTCTTGAAGTGGATACAGTAATTTTTCATTGTTTCTTGCCTAAAAAACTCAAGTAACAAAGGCTTCCTGCTCGAGGTCTTCAGTTGACATTCCCACCAGCAGTCCTTGGCTGAAGAAGGGCACAGATCCTCAGACCTACAGAAACATCTATGCTCCATTCAGTGGGATTCTGTTCCCTGAGCATCTGTGGGATAGCGTCTGATCAGAGGCTCAGCACTGCTCTCCAGGTCAGCCCTCACACAGGGAGAGGATTATCCCAGAGGCAGCTGAGACAGAAGGCAGCTGATGAACAACGTTGAGAAATGTTTCTTCTCGGGTGTCCTGAAAGACCTTAAAAAACCAAATTATCACCCCTGATTAATGGTGTTTGGGATTTACCCTGGAAACCTCTACCACACCCAGGAAGATGGTCTGCGAATTTCGCATGCAAGTCTCAGTCTCCACTCTGACCTCTGAGCCACCCAACTTTTTCCCCTAGAAGGATGGTATCCTATTACTTTCTGAGAGTTTTCAAGTGTCTTGCTGCTCCTGGGAGCTGTTCCAAATTAAAGGAGACCAGAGAAACATGATAAGTAAAGGATCAAAAATATGTGATCCTTAATTGTATCCTGTACTGGAGGGAAAACAGGCTGTAAAGGACATTGCTGAGTGGGTGAACTGACAAAACTGAAATAGAGATGGTAGATAAGACAGAGGTCCCGTGTTGATGTTAAATTAGTTAAGCTGCTAACCCTGCTGTGGATTTTTAAGGGAATAGCCTTTTTCTTAGGAGATACACATAAAGTATTTAAAAGCAAAGGGCCATGATGTATGCGACTCAATTTCAAAAGTATGGGACGAAGAATAATGTTTACACAGAAAGAGAGCACACAGGACAAATTATAAACAGTAAGTGCAGCTGGGTAAAGGCTATTGGGCAGTCTTTTTCTATAAGACTTGCAAATTTTCTCTAAGTTTCAAACTGCAAGTCTTCTGTAAGTTTCAAACTGTTTCCTAATGAACAGTTCTAAGAAATGGTCCATCGATCAGTCCTGCTGAGCTTTAACTCCTTTTGAGATACATACATTGATGCCCACAGCTGTCACCATCACATCCAACTCCTCAAAGTGAGATATCCCAACTTTAAAAAAAAATGTTTTTTATATCTTCATTGGAGTATAATTGCTTTACAATGCTGTGTTAGTTTCTGCTGTATAACAAAGTAAATCAGCTATAAATATACATACATCCCCATATACCCTCCCTCTTGAGTCTCCCTCCCACCCTCCCTATCCCACCCCTCTAGGTTGGTCACAAAGCATCGAGCTGATCTCCCTGTGCTATGCGGCTGCTTCCCACTAGCCATCCATTTTACAAGAAATCCCAGCTTTTAAACAGTTTTATTAGGTTCTGTCTCAGACAAAAACACTAGGATCTTCTTATTACAACTGTGGTTCTAAACATTTTCAACATGGATTTTAAAAATTATTGGAAAATGCAAATGAAATAAAAATACATACATGTAAAAATATCAAATAAAAGGATCACATTAATATGAGTTCAAACCTTTGCCCTGTAACATGCCAACAGAGTGATGTGGGAAATGTCATTTTACTTCTTTCTTTTTCTGTTTCTTTATCTGGAAGGTAGAGATAAAAGTCCTCAGTCACATGAGAAACAGTAGTTATGATTAAGAATACTAATAAAACCAATAGGAGCTTTACCGCACCTGAAATGTCTTTATTCAAAACACCCCAATTTTTCTGAGTGCACCTGGCACAGCTCCTAGTCCAATAATCCACAGGACACAGTCCTACAAGCCTATATAGATTGATTCTCCTCAACAAGATGAAGTGCTCCGTTCTTATTTCTGTATGTTAATATCACTGCCCCATAATGCTGTTCTGCTGAAAACCAACTCAAGGCAGAGGTCGCCCCACTTCAGCCTTTTATGGGACCCTCCTGAGAGTTCTTTCGCCTCAGGGTTTTTCCTCTTCCATTGAAACCCGCTCACAGTGTTGGGTTAACAGATTTCACTTGAACTCTATTTCTCTTCAAAGCGTTTCTAGGTTGGGATAAAGCTGCCCTATGTTTGCTTTACCATATGCATCATTGCTGATTTGTGGTTCTTCTCCCTTCATATTTACTGTTGTCATTTTCTACTAACAGAAACATTTTGTTCCCAGCCTCCTACAGAGGAGAAACAAATATTCAGGTATAGGTATCCACTCCTCTGCACTCTGTGCATTACTATAAATATCTAGAAAGAAACCTATAGCTAGAAAGAAATCTATAGTTGCACGGAGAGTTCAAACTGTATTTGAAAATTGCAGACTGCCAAACCTGGGGATGAACCTGTGCTTCACCAGATCCTTGAAATTCCCAATTTGAAAGCTTAAACCAATGAAACATAAGCCTTTATCATGTATCTCAACGCTAATCACTGAATGATTTTTCTTAAAAAGGAAAGAATACAAAGGTTTTAGCACGTAGCATACGTAGTTCCAAATACATACCAATATTAACATGTTTTTAGAGAAGTTTCTTTTAAAGTAATTTTTTTTGGCTCAAACCCAATTTTTTCCAGGTGCTACTTTTAGGAACTCCTACATAGACTCAGTATTTTAGGGTTTCATATAATAAAATCACATTTGAGAAACATGAAAAACTTTTCAAGTCATAACATAAATGAAAGTAATATGATAACCAATATTTCTGCTTTCTGCCCACCTTCTCCCAAAGAATAATCACCTGTACTGCAGGGAGTCAGACAAGAGATTTCTAGAATAAAACATAAGGATTATAAAAATGTACATTAGACTTAGAAAAGAATCTAAGGGGTAAATAAATTAGTTTATTTAATACAATAAGAAACTAGGCCCACAGAAGGTTTGTCCCAGGACTCCTCGTCTAGAGACGGCACATCCAGGTCTACCTTGGTCTCCTTGCTCCTGGCCTGGTCCTGTTTCATGGCCCTGCACATTCCACCCATTCTACAGCCCTGTCACCAACATCTCTCCCCTTCATCAAGGACTTCTCAGGGCTTTCTAGACAGGCTGCTTCAGAACGAACATCTTTAAAAGTCATTATTTCCACTCCAGTTGTTTTCCTTCTGTGATACTAAGATTCTTTTCAATTCTAATGGAAATATCCCATTCTTGTTCCCTGAAATGCAATTTGATAGCATTCGCATCTAGGAGTCCTTATTTCTGTTCTTTTATCTCCATTTATGCAACTTTATTGAACTACTGAATGAGAGGGGCTATGATAGATGCGGAGGATATAAAGTCAAGTAAGACAAAGCTCGTGCCAGAAAGAACTGTGTTCCTTGAGTTATTTCTACTGTCATTACTGAGGCTATCTACCAATTGGCAATTCTCTTGGTTCTTCCTGCTTTTTTTCTATTTGACATGAACACTGGGTGGCATTTGTTCACATGAGTACTAATACTGTCTGCCCATCTATCCATCAGTTCATTCTGCCGTCTGTCCATCCACCTATTTATCCCATCAGCTGAAGATACCATTCTGTTGCCTAGGGCACCCATTTGCCTGATTTATTAGTTGGCCTAGCATAGGCATGTTGAATTATATCACCTACTTCTCGTAATGAATGGTCTTTTGTCCACGGGGGAAATAGTTTGGAGTTAACGTAAGATGAAAACCTGGAATACGGTGGTTTTTTTACTCTTGTCCCCTCAGGATGATCATTTTGTTAAGGTGCTTCTTCTGTCACTTTTTAAAACTATAAAATGACATTTAAAAATAGTACCATATAATCAAATCTTCTCAAAACACCAGAAAAGAAGGAGTAAACCTCTAGAAACTTGAGTCTCCATGTTCTTAATGGTTAGTCTCTTAATTAACAGCTTAGAGATCCCATCTGCTGTCAAAATAATTGGGCCATCTTTTCACTTATTTTTTATATGACCTCAAAAGACTCCCAGTTTTTTTTTTTCCTTCCTGGAGATTAACTTTACTTCCCCACATTACCTTCCTCATAAAGTGTTTCAATACACATTCTAACTCAAGGGAAAACTGAAAGAAAAAAAAAAGTGATTTCTTTGTTAAAATACAAGAGCCTACTTGACAGGGAAGGGCTCTGAAATAAAGAGAGCAGCCTTGTTAAAACTTTGAGCTGTGCCTGAACACATCCTAAAATGTTTAAATTGTCTGTTCCGGTAATAAATTATAAGCTTGGTAGTTTAAAGCCAACTCCCATCGACCAATAAAATGGAAAATATTGGAGTAGGCCAGATACCAGTTTTCAGTGAACAGCTTCTGCATGAATTGCAATGAGAAATGTTCAGTACCAGTGACAGCAAACAAAAACTAGATTTAAAAAATGCCTGGAGGATATGTGATTCACGAGAATTATGGAATTTGTTTCTGCTTCCAGATAAAGACTATTAATAAATTATAAGCACGTCAAATGTAGCTGCTGATACAATAATAAATACTGATACAAAGCAAAGCTCAGAATACCTTCTTTTGCAGGCTGAATCTTGTAGTCCAGTCTGGCAGCACTATGTTACTCAGACTTTACCAAGGGAAACCTTTCTTTTTATCTTTAGATTAAGCAGCCGTAACAGAAAGCACTGTGTGTTTCTAATAAGGCATTGTTCACAAGAGTTCACAAGAGTAATGGACTCTTAGATAGACAAGATTTTGTATAACGCTAAGTCCCCAAAGATCAAATGATTGGTACCCTTAAAAGAAGCAATCATATCGTTAACAGAAGTAAAAGAAGCTTAGATGCTTGCATTCTTGGTGTTTCATGTAAACCACAAAATTTAAGAATCTACTTCCACTTTCCTGCACAAAATAGTAATATCTGATCTTTGATTTTCAACTGATTATTTACATTCCTGCTCTTTGCTTTCCTACTCAAAGTACTTCCATTTTGAAACCTTCATGACAAAGCTATTTTTGTGTGTGTGACTGTCTTTGACTTTTACTATACACTAAAATCTGGAAAGTGGTATGTAATAAAAGGACTCCCAGTCTGGAAACTGGAAAGCCTGTACTCTGGTTCAGTATCTACCTTGCGTTAGCTGTGAGACCATGGAGAATTCATTCACCATCTCCGTACCTCTATGTTTTCACTTATGACCTGAGAAAATTGGCTTGGATGGCCCGTACAATCCCTCCTAACTGTAAATTATGACTTCGGAAGCTCTAGCTTTATGTCTTCAAGAAAGCTGACAAGTTTGAGTCCATCCTATCTTTGACTTTTTTTAAGCTTAAATGAGCTTTGGTGTGACTTCCCAGATAAAACTAGAAATAAAGTGAAACGTGGTCTAGCTAACTGGACTAGGTCTTCATCCCATCTTCCTATTGAAGAGAAGAGCAGCTTTGCAAACTCCAGTTACTCCATCCTCCATCCATCCTGAATTACACCAGGCCATTTGCTTTAACACAGTTTCCCTTTTATCATTCTTCTACATCCAATCTTTCCATACTTCCTGTTGGCTATTGCTTCAACTCTAAGTATTCCCGTCTGACTGAGGGACCCTCACTATCACCATCTCCTACCACTCCCCCTTACATACCTTTTTTCACAAGTCCCCACTGCTGTAAGCAGCTAGTCACTTCTCCCCGCAGCCACTAATGAATTCTCCAAACACTATGCCTTAACTCCTATCATTATCCAGTTTCTCTCTTCTTCATCCATCTGGTTCACATTCCAACAGAATTTATGGTGATTACTGAGCACATGAAGTGGGACAAGGCAACTGAGAACCTGACTTTTATCTCATTTTAATTAATTAATTAAAGTTCTAATGACCACATGTGGCTAGTGGCTAACATATTGGCCAGTAAAGCTCTAGATTATACCATCATTTGACATCTAGCTCAAATTCCACTTCTTGCAGGATAAGTTTCGTTAAAATTACCTCCAAAACTTAAAAAAAAAACCCGAGAGATGTCTAAGCCCCATCCGCAGATCCTCTAATCTAATTGATCTGGGGTGGGACCTGGCCATGAATACTTTTTGAAGGCTCCCAGACTATTCCAGGAGGCAGCCAGCCAGGGCAGACCACTGCTCTGTGAAACCCATTCAGGCTTCTCATGCCTCAGTAGTTGCTGGCTGTCTCTGAAACTCTGCACAATAGTCTGAATCATTCAAGTTAGCGTTTCTTTTTACCGCTACCTTCAGTTTTTTTTTACCTGGTTGGAAACACCTTTTTCTTGTTTTGTCCACTGAGGCTACTGCCACTCATGGCAGGTTCTGGATACATTTTTGATTATGGAACAGTTTTCACTTATTACACATAGCCTTGAAATGCAAAATATTTATAGCTTTTGATTTTATAAACCTAAATGGGGGTTTCTATCCTGCCTTTAAATCATTACCATGTATTGTAGTGAGTCTATTAATGAGACTTCTGTGCTAGACTGTAAGCTCCATAAGAGCAGGGGCCACTGCCCTTCACCAATGTATTCCTGCTACCTAGAACCTAATCTAACACACAGAGGTATTTAATAAATCATTGCTGAATGAATCATTTAATGAAATAAGTACTTGAATAAATACAGTTAAAGTCACACCAGTGTATTGTCTTCTTCATGGAAAGTGAGCATACAGTCATCTGTACCTTGAGGTGGTGTGCGTGTGTGTGTGCACGTGGGTACATGGGCAAGTGTAGGCACATGCGTGGGTGTATGTGCATGCATGTGCGCCTATATATATATATATATATACACACATATATATACACACACACACATATATGTTGTGTGTGTGTGTTTCACATGCCCAATCACTGTGAGCGTCCTTAAGAGGATCCAATAGTTGCTGAGTATTCCAAAGAATCCTTCAGCACCTCTTAGCTCTGCACAGCTGGTAGCTCTGCTCTCCGTAGCTATCGTCCTGGGAAATATGGTTATTAATACTGAGTGAACAGATGGTGCAGGGTGTGTTACTTAAGACGGTTTTGCCAGGAGGTAAATTTATGCTTTATAAATGTACTTCAAAACTATGCTATTTGATTTAATCACTTAATGCAAAGACAGCTGCATACTATATTTGCCTTAACTGCAGTTCTATGGGTTATCTGCCAATCTGTTAATTACAGTATTTTGAAAGGCTTCAGGAAAAAAAAAAAAGCACAGTAATTATACAGATTGGGACGGGGGGAGGAATATTTTTGAAGCCTAAATTCAGACATTCATTCCCAGCGAACACAAACTTATTGAAGATTTAGAAAACCTGCTAAGAAAGTGGGAGTAGATGTGATGGCTTTCGTTTGAAAGGGACTTACGTGTGTGTTCTCAGTCTGCATTAGTTACTGTGGGTAACTGCCAGGGAGATGGGAATGGAGGGCTGTTCAGCTGGACAGAGCCCCAGCGCAATCGCCAAGGTCTCTGAGCAACTGCTCAATTCCTTGAAATTAAAAAGAGGAAGGAGTGGTAGAAGTGACAGGAGGGGGAGGAAGAGAGGGAGAAGGGGGAGGGGGGAGGGAGATGGAGAGGAGGTTCAACTTTAATTGTAAACATGATTCTGCCCTCGATGTTCCCATACTTTCCCATAATCTGCTTGCTCCCTGAGCCCTCTGTGCGTTAAGTCCTCTCTGCTAAACAGTTGCAGCAATGATTAAGCAAATTTAATTAATACTGTATCAGCAAAGAGGAACATTTTAAGCTTAGCCTGACAACTTCCTTTTCTTGCCAAGGACTAGATGCCACATACTTGTAGGAGAAGTCTGGCCCGTTTCTCCTATCCTCTGGGAATTCATGTTCAATGAATTTCATTGCCATTTTAAGAACAAGGTTTCTTCTCTATGGGCAACTGTACCAGGATGAAAGGATTGAACGGGACCCAGCCTGTAAAACAAAGAATTGGGGAAAGAGTGTTACAGATTATCTGGTCCAACTCTCTCTTTTCACAGACGAAGAAACTGGGGACCAAATTCTTCATTGATTCACTTTCCCAAATTAGTTAAAGAATAATGGGGCTTTGACCAGGAACACTCTTCTATCAGTGTAGGCCCTTTTCTCACGCATCACACGTGTATAAGGCTGTAAAGTAACAAGAAGTAAAACAGAAAGAGCAGAGAATTAATTTTCCTGTGCTATTCCAGTACATGACTGGCTGGGGCTGCCTTTGGGCAAAAGGAGAAGGCAGCAATAATAATAGTCATCCTAACTGACTGCCTAGGGCCTCCACGTTCCACAGCTTCCAGTGTCATCCACACTGAGAATGCTGCCCTGTGGAATTGTGCATCACAGCCTGAATGCCACCTCCTCTGTGCTAGGTACCTTCCGAACTTCATCTCAGTTAAAACTACCAACAACCAACGATACAAACATCTCTTACACTTCACAGACAGGGCTCTCAGAGCTTGAGTAACTTGCTTAAAGTCACACAATTGATTTCCAGTAGAGTCTAATATTCAGACTTGGACTTACTGGATCAAAAGATACGTGTCTTCCCAAGAAAATGTTTGTTTCTTGGCAACCTCCTTCCAAAATGGACTAAAAATACTTCCTGCAATTCTCTGAGGCTTTTTACTGTGTCGGTTCTCGCCAGTCTAGCGCCATCTTGTGGCGTGCTACTCCTAGGCTACTCTGCACTACAGTTTATCTGACCATCATCTCGTCTTCACAGCCAGGCTCTATGCAACGTTCAACAAGCCTCAAGAGATGAACTGATACGTGCTTAGACAAGGTCGTCAAAGCAGCCATCGATAACTCATATCCTTTTTTGCAGGCAGTGTACATTTCCATACAGTCTTGGTTAAGCTGATACACAGGTGCCCGCCTGACCTAGTGGAGTAGAATTACTTTAACTTCTTGTGTTAGGCAGAAGGAGAGGATAATGCCAAGGTTGGCAGGTGAAGAGGTATTAGAGGGGGCAGGCCTGGCTTTTGATATGTCGCAAATCATATTTAACTGAATATGGTACCTAATCTATGAGGGAGCTAGAAGGTACTTATATCTTTGGTCGGCTCTAGTATTCCATTTCCTTGAGGCTATTTAGATGAAAATCATCAACATGGCCATCTCTCTGGGCCCTCATATCTCTGCTTTCAACTCTTATTATATATTTTAAAAAGTGTTTTACTTTTTTTAAATGTATGCCTATAATCACAATTTTCATGTTTTAGGGCAACATCATTATCAATATTCTCTGACCTCTGTTTTCTCTGTTTCTTTTGACTTTTTGTAGTATCTCAAATTAAAAAAAAAATTAGATGTCTTTGAATGAAGCAAATTTATCCTCTACAATTAAAGGAAGTTCATGCATAAGAGATCAGCATTCCAAAATAGGAGAAATTCTTTCTGGTTTATACTGAAGTGCTTTATGTAACAGGAGAGAGAGAGAGAGAAAGAGAGAGAGAGAGAGAGAGAGAGAGAGAGAGAGGGAGAGCGCGCGCACACAAGTGTGCTTCTTTACAGTATAAAATTGCTTTCAGGAAAGTTGTGCAACTAGCCCAATTACCCATTTCCGTTCTTCCAAAGAAGGCATTGTCCCTAGGAAGTATGTTGACTCTGGGGAATTCCAGCTGTTTAGAGATTCACAGCCCCACATACAAAATCTAAGTGCCTCCTGGCATCCTTGTTTAACCAGCACAACATTTCGCAATCCTTTTCTTGGATACTGTGATTTAGAGTTTAAAAAAAAATCTCCTACTGTTATCAAAAATAAAATCTGTGTCTGTGTCTCCCATTATCCTTGTTGCTTTGGAATGATTTCTGAAACAAGGGAGCAAAATCAACTTTACTCAATCATCTAACAAATGGAAGCCCTCTCTTTATAGATCATTTGTGTTTTTCTTATTTATATTTCATTTTATTTAAAAAAATCTAGTTAAGTGTTATTTTTAAAATGGAGAAAAAACACCACACCCACTCAAATATAGTCATTAGATCTTTGTCACAAAAAAAAGGCAAATAAATAGAAAAAGGATGCTCTTTTCAACAAATGGTGCTGGAACAATTAGACAGTCATATGCAAAAAAAAATGAATCTAGTCACAGACTTCATACTCTTCACAAAAAATAACCCAAAATGTGTTATAATCCTAAATGTAAATAAGATTCAAAACTATAAACCTTCTAGAAGATAACATGGGAGAACCTCTAGGTGCCCTTGCGTCTGGCAATGAGTTTTCAGATGCAACATCAAAAATATGAGAAAATATAAGAAAAATTGATGTTAGACTTAATTAAAATTAAAAATTTTGCTCTGTGAAAGAGAATAAAAGACAAGCCAAGGACTGGGAGAAAATATTTGCAAAACACATATCTGACAGGTGATTTGCATCCAAAATAGAGAAAGGACCCTTAAAACTCAACAATAAGAAAACAAGCAACACAATTTAAAAATGGGCAACACATCTAAGCAGACATCTACCAAAGATATACAGGTGGAAAAGCATATGAAAATACTCTCAACACCACTGGTCATAAGGAAAATTGAAAACTGAAACAACCATGACATACCACTACACATTTAGGATGGCTAAAATACAAAATGCTGACACCACCAAATGCTGGTGAGGATACGGAACAAGAGGAATTCCCATTCACTGCTGGTGGGACTGCAGAAGAGTACAGCCATTCCGGAAGAAAGTTCGGCAGTTTCTTACAAAAGTAAACATACTGTTAACACATGACCCACCATTTGCACTCCTAGGTATTTACCTTATTGAGTTGAAAACTTACGTCCACACAAAAACCGGCACAGGAAAGTTAGGCAGATTTATTCATAATGTTAGAAACTGGAAGAAACCAAGATGCCCCTCAATAGGTGGATGGATAAACAAACTGTGGTACGTGGAATGGAGTATGTTTGGCAATAAAAAAAATTGAGCGATCAAGCCACCAAAACCATGAAGGAATCTTAATGGCCTATTGCTAAGTGAAAGAAGCCAGTCTAAAAAGGCCACATTCTATATGATTCCAACTATATGACATTCTGAAAAAGGCAGAGCCCTAGAAATAGTAAAAGAATCAGTAGTTGCCAGAGGTAAGGGGAAGAGATGAACAGGTAAAAGTCAGGGGATTTTTAGGATGATGAAACTATTCTTTATTATGCTGCAATGGTAGATAAATGACACTATATATTTTTCAAGAGCCAAAGAACTGTCTAATATAAAGCATGAACCTTAATCTAAACTATGGATCTCAGTTAAGAATAATGTGTCAATATTTGTTTGTTAATTATAGCAAATATATCACATCAATGCAAGATACTAATAATAGGGAAAACTGTGTGTCAGGGGAGGCACATATGGCAACTCTATACTATCTATTCAAGTAAAGGTATTTTTTAAACATCACTGTTATTTTGAAAGGCAAAAGCTTTGGGTGATGATGCTTTCATTCATGAAGTTCTTTGGACAATCTTTTTTCAGACTACCTTGAGAGGCTGTGCTGCATTTTTTTGAACATCTTCAACAGTAGCAAGCATTATTTTTCCTCTGAGTATCTGAAATAATCAGAAGTCATTAAAATATAACATAAGAGAAAACTTTCGTTTATAAATTTAGGAAACGCAAAAGTAAATATGGAATAAATCTGTCAAAGATGGATTCTAAAAAGGTTATGTGCAGTGGCAATTTTATTAGTATATTGCACCGTTTCCCAAGAGAGCAACTGTGGAAGATTACCTTCATGTAGACCTTCAAATACTGATTTTAATAAAATCTGTCAAAAACATTAACCCATTACCTCATGCACACCATCATGAGAAGGAAAGGATGGAAAAGAGAGATGAGGGGCTGGGAATTAGAAACCTGACAGAAAAGACAAAGAGGCAAGAAAAGAAATGAATGGGATCTTAGGGTAAGTAAGGAAAAGGGAAGTAATACCTGTTTATTTATAAGTCATTTTATTCCTGGTGAAATAAACAGTGTTATAAACAGGTTACAGTTAAATTTATAGTATGCATACCAACATTATTTTCTTATAGAATACAAATGATACTTTGCTAATTATAGGAAAATAAATTACACATATAAAACAATTTTGGGGTGATTGTATCTACTGTTTAGTATGGCCCGAGGGCCAAGCTTACATACCCATTGTTCACAAACTTCTCGGTCTCACGGTTTCTGCTCCTGTAGAGCCACACCTCTGTAGTTTCAGTTGCCCTAGAGAGCCCCTTCAGTCTTCGTACAGAAAGGCTGCAGATAAGTGATTTAGAAGTGGATTAATCAAACAAAGGGTGTTACCCAGTGCAAGCCGGTGGATGTCTGAAGCACAAGCTAGGAGAGAGAGTTAGGATGCAGCTTCTGTCTGACAAACTTAGTCTCTCTTTTCCCAGGAATAGCAGACAGGATGCCAGTGAGAAGAACAACACTTTTTGAAGAAGGAGAATGGCATTCAGCAATGGGGGCTTTGGGGTATCATGCTTTGTGTTGTTTAGGGTCCTGAGACAGTCCTAACATAACTGACTCCCATTGGACCCTTGTAGATATAATGTATATTAAAAATTTTGAGTTCTCTACAGACAACAGAGACCAAGTTATACTAATAGTACTTATACTCATTTGACACTACTTGCCTTTTTTTCTGTCTTATTTCCCCAACCAAAGAGTATTACATCTTACGGAAAAACCCAAATTAACTTTTTGGCCAACCCAATAAATTTCTCAAAACCAGGACATATTATGTCTTCCTTTTTTGGCTCATAGTACCACACTGCCTTGAATATAGTATATGCTGAAGAAATGTTTAATTTTTTATATTTAAAAATTTTTCACTTAGATTTCATTTAAATATGATTAAATACTCAAAAGTAAATGTGGTATAGAATGAAAAATTGTTGTTTCTCCTTTGGCTTCTTGAATGTATTATTCGTATCTTAAATTCATTTCAAAACCATATCTTCGGGCTTCCCTGGTGGCGCAGTGGTTGAGAGTCCGCCTGCCAATGCAGGTGACACGGGTTCGTGCCCCAGTCCGGGAAGATCCCACATGCCGCAGAGCGGCTGGGCCCGTGAGCCATGGCCACTGAGCCTGCGCGTCCGGAGCCTGTGCTCCGCAACGGGAGAGGCCACAACAGTGAGAGGCCCGCGTACCTCAAACACAAAAACATATCTTTTTATTTTCATCAAGATTATTACAAATCCTCTCAAATTAAGATCATATGTTACTCATTGTATATAAACTTTACATACTTGCTCAGGCATGTGTGAAGATGGCTATTATAATAATAATTTTTAGAACTTCTGTGTACTCTGAATAACCACTTAGGTGTTTAAACACCACTGTTTAAAGAAACACAACAAAATCAAACATTCAATTCTGTGTAAAAATGATCTATGTCAAACTTTTAGAAATGAAAACCACAATGTTGAGATGTCTAACATACAATAAAAAATTGCCAAACACGCAAAAACGCAAAACAACATAGCCTCATTAAGAGGACACAGCAAGCTTAAATGTTCTTTCATCTAATAATATGACTTCAATATACATGAAGCAAAAACTGATAAAGCTACAAAGAAAAAGAGACAAATCCACAATTTCAGTAAGAGACTGCAATATCCTTCTCTCAAAATTAATAGAACATGTAAACAGAACATCATCACTAAGGATACAGAGGATCTTAACAACATTATCAACCAACTTGACCTAATCGGCATTTATAGACCACTTCGCCCTATGAGAATGGAATGCATGTTAACTTGTAGTTAACAGCTCAGCCATTCCACAAAGAAAACTCCAGGCCCAGATCACTTCACTGATAAATTCTACCAAATATATAAGGAAGAAATATTACCATTAAACATAAACTCTTTCCAAAAAATTGAAAAGGAGAGAATATTCCCCATTTTATGAGGACCACATTACTCTGATAGCAAAACTCTGACATCAGGACATAAAGACAAGGCTTCCCTGGTGGCCCAGTGGTTGAGAGTCCGCCTGCCGATGCAGGGGACACGGGTTCGTGCCCCGGTCCGGGAAGATCCCACATGCCGCGGAGCGGCTGGGCCCGTGAGCCATGGCCGCTGAGCCTGTGCGTCCGGAGCCTGTCCGCAACGGGTGAGGCCACAACACTGAGAGGCCCACGTAATGCAAAAAAAAAAAAAAAAAAAAAAAAAGACATAAAGACATTACAAGAAAAGGAAAATAGACACTGATATCCCTCATGAACACAGATGTAAAAATTCTAAACAAAATTTTAGCAAGTTGAATCAAACAATATATAAAAATTATAATACATTATAACCAAGTCTGTTTTATTCCAGGAATTCAAGGCTGGTTGAACGTTTGGAAATATATAAATAAAAATAAATGTATTTCAACATATTAATAAACTTAACAAAAAAGATCAATTTAACAGACACAGAAAAAGTCACTGAACAAAATCAAACATACCGATACATAATCCCAGCAAACTAGAGAAAAAGGAATTTACTCAACTGGATAAAGGGGATAAACAAAAATCTCACAGTTAATACCATACAACATAGTGAAGAACTAAACACTTGGAATAAGACAAAGATGTAAGTTCTCATCACTTCCAGTCAATATTGTACTGAAGGTTCTAGCTAATGCAATAAAACAATGAAAAAGAAACTGAAGTTATCCAGATTGGAAAGGAAAAATAAAACTCTTTTATTCATAGATGACGTGATTTTCTAGATAGAAAAGTTAATGGAATCTGCAAAGAAGCTACCACCATGAGTGATTTGGTAAATTTGCTGAACATAAGATCAATAAACAAAACCAATTGTATTTCTATATACCAGCAACAAAAAAAACAGAAATTGAAATTTAAAAAATAATACAAATTACAATAGTATGAAAAATTGGGGAGAGAGAAATCTCATAAAAGATGCAAAAGACTTGTACTCTGAAAACTACAAAAGATTGCTCAGAGAAACCAGAAAGATCTAAATAAAGAAGAAATATATTTTGTTCACAGGTCAAAAGACTCAATGTGGTTAAGGGATAACTTCACCTCAAATTGATTTATATATTCAACATTATCCCATTCAAAATCTTCAAAGGCATAGTTTTCAGAAATTAAAAATTTGACTCGGGCTTCCCTGGTGGCGCAGTGGTTGAGAGTCCGCCTGTAGATGCGGGGGACACGGGTTCGTGCCCCGGTCCGGGAGGATCCTGCATGCTGCGGAGCGGCTGGGCCCGTGAGCCATGGCCACTGAGCCTGTGCATCCGGAGACTGTGCTCCGCAACAGGAGAGGCCACAACAGTGAGGAGCCCGCGTACCACAAAAAAAAAAAAAAAAAATTTGACTCTAAAACTGATATGGAAATGCAAAGTGCCCAGAGTAGCCAAAAGCATTTTGAAAATTAAGAACTATTTTGAAGGATTAATGCTACCAAAATTAAAGCTTAATTTAAAGCTAGAATAAAGACAGTGCAATATAAATGTAAAGACAGCAAGATAAATCAATAGAACAGAAATAAACTCACATGTATTGGGACAAATGATTTTCCAAAACGTGCAATGATAATTCAGTAGAGAAAGGATAGTCTTTTTAACAAATGTGCTGAATCAACTGAATATATGCCAAAAAAAAATCTCAGATTCATACCTCACACAATATATAAAAATTTACTCAAAATAAATTACTGACCTTAATATAAACTTAAATCTATTAAACATTTAGAAAATTAGAAGAAAATCTTTGTGACTCTGAGTTAGACAAAGATTATTTAGATACACACCAAATGCACGACCCATAAAAGAACAAATTAATAATTAGACTGCATCAAAATTAAAACTTCTGCTCTTTGAAAGACACTGGGAAGAGAATGAAGAGAAAAATCAGAAACTTGAAGGGAAAATATATATAATATAAAATAAAGAATCTGCATTTTATATATATATACACACATCCACACACACCCAAATATATATACATATACAAAACTCTCAAAACTCAATAATTAGAAAAACAAACAAGCCAATTTTTAAAATTTGCATAAGAGATTTGGACAGACACACCTAAGAAGACATGTAATATAAACAGCAAATAAACACATGAAAAGTTGTTCAACATGATTATTCATTAGGTAAATGTAAATTAAAACCACAGTATAACACCACCAGATGCCATCTGAATGACTCCAACTAAAAAGACTGATCATATCAAGTGCTGGTGAGAATATCAAGAAACTGCAACTCTTGTACTTTGATGGAGGGAATACAAAGTGGTACAGTTTAGAAGTTTCTTATAAAGTTCATGTGTGTGTGTATATTTCCCTTATGACCCAGCAATTCTAATTATAGCTTTTACCCAACAGAAATAAAAGTGTTATATGTACACAAAATATTTTTCAGGAATCTTCTTAGTATCTTTATAACAGTTGAAAACTTGAAACAAATGTCTATTGTAGTGGTATGAATAAGCAAACTGGACAACCCAACAATGCAATACTACCCAGAAATGAACTACTAAAACATACAACATAGATCTCACAAACAGTCTGAGCAAAAGAAGCCAATACAAAGAGAATACAGACAATGTGATTTTATTCATATGCAATTCTAATGAAGAATAACTATTCGGTAGTTACAGAAAGCAGGTAGGTCAGTGGTTACCTGTGACCAGATGTGGTAACTGGGGGAAGCGGAATCTGACTGAAAAGGGACACAGCTGAACTTTTGGGGATATTGGAAATGACGGGCACATAGATTTATCAAAGCATATTAAGACCTACAGTTAAATCTGGTACATTTCATTGACCATAAATTATGCCTTACTAGAGGTGATTTCAGCTACAGTGTGTCTCAACTCCATGAAACATCCTGACCAGAATACCCATTCAATAGTGAGATCTACCTCATTTTCTATACTTAATGTACTGATAGTTTAATTCGTCCTTTACTTCAAAAAAAAAAAGAACTAATGGGCATCAAAGGAAGAGTTAAAAAAAAAAAAAACCTTCTAGAGATGTACCAGCTTGTTTTCATAACAATCATTTATATAACTGAGATTAAAATGTAACTAGTCTTTTCCGCTGAAGCAGATAAAGATCTGGGTTGCTGAAACTTGTTTTGCTGCTCTATAAAATAGCTGCAGTATCACTGGCACTTACTAGGCATGAATCGTGGTGCAACCTTCCTGTTTAAAGTCTTTAGCAGAACAGCTGCATTCCAAGCTGTAATGATGTAGTTGAGGGCAGGGTAGAGTCTGTAGGTGCAAGAAGGCTATGGGGGTTCATGCAATCGTTTCCATTAATAGCAATGACTTAACTTGGCTTGTGGTTTCAAACCCTGATTTAGTCCAGTTTATACCGTTTTCCCTCCTTGGGATGGAACTACAAGCTACAGTTGTGGTAAAAGTAAGAGTGGATACGAAGTCAAAAGATATGGATTTGATTCTCACTCTGTCCCCTTTAATATGTGTCACCTTAGACTGATAAAGTTCAGACAGATCAATTATTTTCCTTATCTGCAAAATGGGGAAGATCACTGTTCCCATCACATGAGTGTTTTAAGTATTCAATTTTATAATGTAATGAGGGAATCAGTCATCATAAGCCCTGAGTAAATAATGGCTGGATAGGAAATCAGAGTCAGATATAAAAAGCTAACAAGTTGAAGGCCACTCAGAAATAATGCTGCCGATACCAGAGGATGACTGAACTGCCATCCTAGAATAGGATTAACCGACTGTTACTCTCCAAGGCAGGCTGGCTCTCAAATCCAACCGAGGAAATCTTGGCAAAATAGCCTAGGTTCGAATGTTAGTTGAACTGGATTAAACATGGGTTAACCAAGGTCATCCTCTTTCCAGCTGAACCTGATCAAGCATCTCATTTAAGTGTAATCTAATCCATAGAGAAGAAGAAAAGGACCCCTTCCCACCTCAAAAAAAACCTTCCTCAGTAAACGTTGCCAAATAAAAATATCCTGTTCAAATTGGGCAATTTCATGAGATAAACAGGAGTTCTGACTGGTTTCCATTTCTGGAAAAGTCTCTTCATACCTGAAATACCAATGTTCTGCTTTAGGGTCTGTGGATTTCTCTTCTGCTCTAAGGATATCAAAGTAACATAGTTGAGGTTAACTGGATTTTTTTAAGAAAGAAGGGTCAGAATCTATGGTGGCTGCCTCCCAAGGAATCTCTTTTTAAAATATTATGACTGGATTGTTTTGAAATGTGTGCACTGTCTCCTGAAGATCATGTCCTTATAGTTCCCTAAGAAGGGCCAGTGTAAACTGAACCACTGCATGAGTAATAGCAGACTTACACACCAAGGAGAAACTTATAATGAGCCAGGACGAGTTTTGTCTACAAGACTCTTATTGCAAAGCTCTTATTGCAAAGCTTTTCCAGGAAGTTGCTTGTCAAGCCCTAGGCCACATCCAGAATTTAATCCTTTGCAAATTTCCAAAGTGAATTTGTGCAGGAAGGGCAGAGTACCAAAACTATGTATGGGAGTTACCAAAAAAAAAAATCCTGGTAACAACATGCAGGGAATTTGGAGAAAATTCATCACTTAGGCCAGTAATTGACAACACTTGTCTTTGAGACACTGCAGTTTGCTTGCAATAATCTCAAAGTTCGTTTAAAAGTGCCCTGCCAAAATAATTCAGTTCACCTCACCTGGAAAAAAGTACGTGTCATGGAACACTTCTGTGAGGAGAGTGGGAAACTAACAAAAATCAACAAATACAAGCGCCAAAATTAACCTACCTTAGAGTTAGCAATATTGAATATTTATTACTCTAGAAACTTTTAACTCCCATAAGGAAGGGCTAAGAGTTCCCAGGATCATGTGTGGAATTTGGACACAACCAATAGATGCTAATTTTCACTGAACAAATTGAGTATCTGTTCTATGCCCAGCACTGTTTGGGAGAATAAATAGTTATTCAAAAGTATAGGTCACACACACACACACAAAAGGTATAGGTGAAGGTCTAACCAAATATAATCAAGTTTTCTCAAGAAAGCTCATATTTCTTTAAAATATTCCTCTATAGGATTCCATTCTTCAGCAAGTAAAATTACCAGTTCTGTAAGTATGTTTATAGAAAAATTTAATTCTAAGTATTCCAATGCCAAAGATCCCAGCTAAGTTTACCTGCACAGAAAATTTTATGCACAAAGTGTTAAAGACTGCAGTGACGATCACTTATTAGAGCTGGAAGCAGAAACCAGAAAAATGATTTTACTTTTGTCAGTGATGTATTACAACATAATCTTTCTTTACTGGATAAAACACAAAATAAACACTCACACAATCGGTTTCAACTTTAGTCGAAGAAAAATTTCAACCAAATCTTTCACTTTACCAGAAATAAAAGCTTTTGTTAGAAGAGAGAAAGATAAAGGAAACTGAAAAAAAAATTGTGAAAAGGCCACTTTTCTCTCCCAAATCCTAGCAACTATATACAATGATAACATCAATGAAAATCTAGGCTTCTAAGTTTCGAGTATTTCATGTGCCTATTATTTTATGTTCTTCATACAGAGTTTCTTCTTAAGAACACAAAGGGCTTGGCTTTATCACTTTTATATTTTCTCACTTTAAGTTAGATTTTCAGGAATGGAAGATTTCTTAAGAATTGACTTAAGAATTAATTGATTTAGTACTTGGTATTAATTTTTTCAATAGCTACAGAAAATCCTGTGGATATACCCCCTTTTTTGCCCCAAGCATTTACTTCAAAAAAAGACCTGATTTTAATATAACCAAAAGAATATAATCACACCCTTACACTTGGAAAAAGATGTTATCTCACATTCTACTTGTACAGTGTTTTATCTTGGGTATGTTTCTAGAAAATGTAATGTTCCAGTATTTTAGAAATAAGAAACATCCCCTTTTCTGAAGAATGCATTTATCTACTCAGGAAGAGAAGGATGGCCTGAAGACAGAGTAGAGTAGGGGCAGGGGCGGGTAATGTAGAACAAAGCCAAAGTAGCATGGACTCTCCTGCCCTCTAGTGGTTGGACTCTAGAAAAAAATTAAACTGTTCCATGGGTTTCCTTTTTCCTCTAAGTGGGTTTATTTTCTCTTTGAAAATTTAAACTAAATGTAAAGGTCTTTAACCAATTGACAATATTTCTTGGAGTATCAGGAACAGCCTCATTTTACTTAATCAGTCTAGTTATCATCTGGTCCTTTATTTTTTCAGTCACTGAAGAAGCATACCCAACAGAGTCAGCATTATAAAGGCACTGGTGGAAAGTCGACCACCGTATCCCCCAAATTCAATAGCCTAGTTTCATAACCAATACACACATTTTACCCAATTGATTCCATTTCTCATAAAAATCTTTTTTTTTTTTTTTTTGTTAACACTTTGAAGCTCAAGAAGTAAGATAAGTCTGGCCCAGTGGTGTCACTGTTGCACTGTATATACATACATGAACCAGCAATGATTGTTGAAACCGAAATAGCTGAAGCTCGTGGGGTGAACCTCGTATTTTAATGTGGGTGTAAGGTTAGTTCATCTACATTTATTTATTGTATCTCTAAAAGTTGTAGGCCAATTCTTAATGTATTTACCCTTAAATTTTCCCTTTAAATGGGACTTGTATTTTCAAAAACTTACATTAAAACACCTTAACAGTGTTCACTGCTAACCTAAACCTATCAATTTGTAATGCATTTCCACTTATTGAATGAGCTTTATAATCACATATGATTACAATTTACTATACATGCAGAAATGCTTTTTAAACTTCTCAAAATATTAATTTATCACAAAACGGCTTTGTCTTATAACCTAATATTGCAATCACTATCATACAAACATAAACATTTAAACAAGCTTATGTGGGGAACTTGTCTCAATAGTAACCACAATAATAATCAAAATATAATTTTGTTTAGTTTTGTTTTTACGTAAATGTCCCGAGACTTAGTAGCTGGAATGATAATAAACTGATGGGGATTTGCCTTATATTTCCATGGGGAAGGCAGATGAAAATAAATTAACTCCAACTCACAGATACAATCTGAGAAACAGTGAACTTTAATACCTGCTGAAAAAGTTGCTTATCTGCAGCTTCCTCCTCTGTCAAACACAGAGTTGAAATCTGAATGATCTTTCAGGTAGAGTCCTGCTAGAGATTTGTATATCAATTGATGACTATGAAGTCTCATGGTTTAATGTCTGAACTTTTGAGAGTACAGCTCAATAAGTTAATGATAATAATCAGCCATTATTCATTCATCTCCTTTGCTCCAACTTCAAACATACAAGATTAATGCTTGTCTAATTTCCCTCAATCAAGTTAATATGGGAAGATACTATTATTATAAGTTATTTAAGTATTGAGTTTTTTTAAAGAAGAATTCAAATCACTTTTAAATACTTGTGTTCAATGAAAAGAGTCACTCACTGTCAGGAAACCTGAGTTTCAGTCCCACTTTTACCATAGATTGTTGGTAACTTTGAAGATGGCTCTTCTATAATATTAGTGAATTAGATTAGATTCTTTCACAATTTAAATTTTTTAATCTTATATAAAGTCAAGAATTTTCAGGGCTCTTATTTAGTATTGGCTTTGGAATGATCCTATGCCAGGCCCATAATACGCGATCAAGGTTTTGGTCAAATTTAACAAGCTGGAGAGATGGTAGATAATTGGAATACTAAAATATACCCATGCACAAGAACTTACCAAGGAAGAACAGCCAACTTGGAAACATATTTGAATATTAAAGGACTGGCTTGTACTCTACAACCTAATCTTCCCATATGACCTAAATTACTTCGTTGCAACTTCGTGGGTATGTCAAAAGCTGACCCAGTACTTCCCTCTCCAGTTCCATGTTCTCTGCATGTTGGACAATGCACAGAGGGTTTCCTTTTTACCACTCACAACTCATTTAATTCCTTAAAAATAATAAACACAGTCTCTCTACCTTCCTTGCTTTCAACTCCTTTCTGGTTCCTTTAGGAAAAAAAATATATTTCTCTCTTAAAAAGGAAATGTTTTGGGCTTCCCTGGTGGCGCAGTGGTTGAGAGTCCGCCTGCTGATACAGGGGACACGGGTTCGTGCCCCAGTCCGGGAAGATCCCACATGCCGCAGAGTGGCTGGGCCCGTGAGCCATGGCCGCTGAGCCTGCGCGTCCGGAGCCTGTGCTCCACAACGGGAGAGGCCACGGCATTGGGAGGCCCATGTACAGTAAAAAAAAAAAAAAAAAAAAAGGAAATGTATTATGGCGTGCTATGTGATATATGTCATATTTTATGGGGGTAAAAAGCTGAGTGAGACCCAATATAGCCAGAAGCTCAAAATCTATTGGGGAAGAGATTATATTATAGCCAAATGACTTTAACAGATCAAAGACTAGTGTGGTAGAGGTGTGCTTCCTTAAAATGTATTACTTGGAACTCGAGTCTGACCAGATATTTTGGGTCAGTTTGGTTTGGAAAATGGTATCCCACACTCCGTGAAGATTTACAATATACTGCTATATTTGACATTCTGAGAAGTCTGACATAAAACAACTTGCTTTAACTGAGTATAACCAATGTTCCAATAATTTATTTTCAGACCATAGAAGATTTTTTTAAAGTAATATGTAACACTTGAAAAATGCTATGCCAGAGATGAAATTTTATGAATATAAGGAGAAGAAAGACGAGTTCTGATTAATAATAATCAGTGTTCCAAGTACTTGCCATGAGAAGAACACACACCAACTCATTGAAGAGAAAACTTTATGAAGATTAAATGATTTGAGCTGGGTCTTGAAGGGTGAATAACCCAGGGACAGGTTAAGGAAAACATAATTTCAGAAAAAGTTAAGTGGGACTTCCCTGGTGGTTTAGTGGTTAAGAATCCACCTGCCAATGCAGGGGCCACGGGCTCAAGCCCTGGTCCGGGAAGATCCCACATGCCATGGAGCAACTAAGCCCATGTGCCACAACTACTGAGCCTGTGCTCTAGAGCCCGCGTGCCTAGAGCCCGTGCTCTGCACCAAGAGAAGCCACCGCAGTGAGAAGCCTGCTCACCATAATGAAGAGTAGCCCCCGCTCGCCGCAACTAGAGAAGGCCCACGCACACCAAAAAGATCCAACACAGCCAAAAATAAATTAATTAAATAAATTTTAAAAGAAAGAAAAAGGTTAAGTGTAAATAGAATCATGGAGGCCAATATGTACCAACCAGGTTTGGAAAATTATAAACAGAATGATAGGACTAGAGCTTCTTTGGAACAGAACTGGTGAATTAGACAGGAAAATTTGGGGCCAAGTGCTAGATGACTCAAATACTAAGCAACGTATGGACTTATTTTTTCTACACAGTGGGAAGCCTAAGACATGTTTAGGCAGAGTGGCACGACTGAACAACCAGTCCAAAAGAGTAATGTTAGTGACACAAATGGATCAAAGAAAATAGGAGCCTTACATTTGAAAGTAAAATCAGAACTCACAAAGAAGCAGTTCTTTTCACTTCTAGAGTTCTTGAACACACCCAATGGTTTTCTTCGAAATCTCCACAAAAGTGTTTGACTCATCCTCCTTCTCTAGTGAAGTCCAGCTTTCCTAGAACGCCAGTACTCAGCACATCCCAAACACTAGTTTTTCTATGTCAATTATTTAAAATTTTAACAGAATACAACATCAGTAGACAATCTAGACCAAGGACAAAGACAAGAACAATAGAAAGTCTCAGTAAAAGAGTCAGGAAACATGAAGTGGGGCTTTGAGTCAAGGTCAAGCTGGGAGGCAAAATAACCACTCTGACCTGCTGACTGCAGAAGGAGAATACACTCTTTCCCTCCCTGTCTCTGCTCAGCACACACCCTGAAAAACAGGGCTAGAGCCCTGACAGTGATCACATAGCACTGACCTGGGGAGGAGAGCACTGCTCAACTGTCTTTGCAGTTCAAGTAAGGGAAGTTTTTCCCCTTAATAAACCAGTCTGTGTCCAGGCTAACCACAGGCTAGAGAAGTGGTTAAACATGTTCCAAGTTCTATTCTCAACCACTATCCTCTTCATCTCCAACTATTCCCCTCCCACAAAATTTTTGAAACACTAGCCATTCAGCAGTTAGAGACATCCTCTGCATGGGGACTTAAATGTTTGCATGTGGGAAACAGAAGTGCCATGGTCCCTGCTGCCCTCACTACTATAGACTTTGTTAACTGCTAATGAAATGCACTCCCCTAACCAGGGAGTGAGATGTTTCCTCCATGTCATCAAACCTACCCAAGTCATCCAACGCCCCCTCCTTCAGTTGGATGACTTGGAGTGTCTACTTTTGTCAGATGGTGGGTTGTCCACAGGCGACGTGTGGGGAAGGGGACACAGTCAAGGCACTGCTGGTGGATTCAAGCAACTGTCAACTGGGGGTCATCACTCAAGGTTAACAGGGCACTGAGTGCCCTTCCCCTCAGCTTCTGGGTCCTTACACTGGATGATTCTTTCTCCTCCTCCCACTTTAAGCCCTTTCATTCCTTTTATTCCTCACTCCTTCTCCCTCACCAGCCATATTTGATATAGTTTTGGAGAATGAAAACACTGTGCATTAAGAACCTAAACTTTTTCCTCCAATATTTTGGCCAGCGGCTACTTTGAGAGTGTGCCTATATTATACTGTGGCTGGGGAGGGAAGAAAGGCTTTTTTTAGGAGAAAGAGAGAAAGATAGGTGGGGAGCAGAGGGGGTGGAGTGAGAGCTATGCAATGCATAGAAAACGCATATTTTCACAGTTCCAGATACAGTCCTGTTACATGTTTGTGCATCACTCTATATCACATATGCCCACCTCGCCTTCCCTACACATTCTCCCAAGCAGACAGATGACAGATTTCTTTTTTTCCTTTTTTCTTTTTTTTTTTTTTTTTGCTTGCTGTCATTTATGTGCATGTTGAAACCAGGTAATGGGATGATTTTGCCAAAAAAAGTGGTCAGAGTTAAAGATTAAACCTATTTCCTATGGGCTACTCTGTGCTTCCCTCCATGACAGTCAAGGCGTATATGGAGTTTCTGGATTAGCCAGCAGTCCTGTTGGTCAACCTGCTGTGCCTGTCAGGCACAAGGGGCCATTCCAGCCTGAAGACGGAGGAAAGAAACAGGGCAACACAGAGTGCGAGGAAAGGACTTGGGAAATGAGCAGGGGAGGGGATGTAATTTTTAATCCCTTCTGTGAGAGTAAAAGATTAGGATAAGATAAAGATCAATCAAAAGGTTTTTAAGAAGGTTTAATGAGCATCAAAACTAAGGTTTCAGGCTTCCCTGGTGGCGCAGTGGTTGAGAGTCCGCCTGCCGATGCAGGGGACACGGGTTCATGTCCCGGTCTGGGAAGATCCCACATGCTGCGGAGCGGCTGGGCCCGTGAGCCATGGCCGCTGAGCCTGCGCGTCCGGAGCCTGTGCTCCGCAATGGGAGAGGCCACAACAGTGAGAGGCCTGTGTACCGCAAAAAAAAAACTAAGGTTTCATAAATGAAATAAAATACTTAGACTCCTTTCAGTTATATATTTTGGTTGCCAGTCTGTGCTTCTTTGAATATAGCCCATTTATGTTTGGGTTACATATAAATTATAGTTCACCCACTGATCATGTTGTTAATGAAAATCAGCTTTAGATTTCAAGTCTTCCATGTAATATGTACTGGGAATTTGCAGAGGGCACACAAGAAAGTAAGAGACATTGAGAAGTTGACAAATACGCTAAGGACAGAGAAGGCTGAGTCACCTGGGATGGCACATTTCACTATGGAAGACTAGGGTTTCGGTGAAGACAATGAGGCTTTATGAAACTGTCCAATCACTTAACTCCAACAAACTTCGTTTTCTTCATTTGTCAAGAAGGTGTTGCAAGCACTTCTTCTAGATGAAATGTTAAACAGCAATTCTGAGAATGAGCTGTGGTCCTTCAGTCTTTGCAGTAAACAACGGGCTGGAAGTGGGGTCTTCCCCTGACGGTTGCAGTCAGATTGCCCTTTCGCTCTCAGCTGACCTTAGCAATGAGTTCTTACTAAGCAGAGTCTTTAAGATTATGACACTTCTTGAGGAAATGCTTGCCATCACTGCCCCTTCCCACTTTTCCAATCCAAGGCAAAGACCACACACCATTTCATTTCCAGGAATTTAGCTCTTATCTATTTCTCTAAGAGAGGCAACAAATCATCTTTCTACAGTGGTAAACAACAGTGAAACGAATCACCAGGATAGAAACAATGACGGTATTGCAAGGGAACTGCTCCAATGGGACACAAACACTTTCACGAAAGGGGAGGGTTGTTTGGTGAAGGGAGAAGGAAAGCTTAGGGAAGATCCTACAGAGGATGTCCCTACAGTCACTGAGTCTCTAATCAATCATCTGTTTCTAGGAAACATTCACTTTCTAAAGAGTTCATGCAGAATACAGGTGAAAAAATATTTCCTGGACCAAGAAGTTCTCTGGTTATCAACTCTTATTTATCAAAAATAAAATCCAAAGTTCTGTATGTTCAGTTTTCTGTTAATACTTGATTGTGATTATACTTCAAGCCAAATCTACACTAGAGAAACTGAAATATCTAGATTAGAGCTTTACTTCACTTCTCCATCATGCCACCTGTAATGATGCTTCTCAGAGGACTCCAGACTAAAGGGCGGAGGAAATATTCTTTTCTTTCCATGATATCAAGTGGTACCATTGGAATGGACTATTCTCATTATCATTAGTATTACCTAAGGTAGAAGTCAAGGAGATAAACAAGGCCTTAGTACTAATATTTATGAAGATTTATTGTTTGTCCAGTAGACGCTGCACTCAATTTGATATGTTGTGGAAAGTGGGTTTGATTAAATAAGATACATATTTTCTTTTTTATAATAAAGACTATCTTGGGGAGTAACTTCAACTGAGTAAGAAGAAGTAACCTTTCTTCAATTACATTCCAGAAAGGTTAAAACCATTCTGCCAGCATCTACCTAGATACCAAGCGTTCCCATGGAAACCACCCACTGGCCCTAAGTTTCGGGGATGTCCGCAGAAACAAACAGCAGCTGCCTTCGCCCTTCAACCCCTTGAGACCTTGTACACTTTTCCTACCTCCTCAGAAAGTGAAAAATATCCATGACTTACCACCATTCTCTTAGTCTCCTCTTCTCAAAGTTAAAGTTTGAAAAGAAGGAAGTTTGAAAAGAAGGAAGAGACAAAAGTTACAGAAAATGCAAACTAGCATAGGCCCCACTGGCATTATTTTTGGTTTCTTTTACCTTGATCTGTCCAAGTCTATCCCAAAATGATTCTATCATTCATTTATTCACAGTTACTGAACACTTACGAAGGTCTCAGTATTTATATGCAATATGTGAGATTTTGTAAATTCCGCTTTTTGTCTCTGAAGTATAATTATAATTAACCCTGCCCTTTTGTTTTCCATTGACTCTGAAGAAGTCCATATTCAACTTTCACATCCAATAGTAGAAATCTTATCAGAATAGGCTTGGGGCTAATGATCTTCTCCCTTTCTCTAAACTAACTTTTTTCCTTCTTCCTCCCTTCCTTCTTTCTCTCCCTCACCCCTCTCCACACTGTTGAGCAAAACTCCTGAGCTAACATTATTTTCAGTAGAATAAGAGAGCCCATAAGGTACACAAAATAAAGCAATATGGTACAACTATCTGCTATAAAATGGGTATGTCCAAGACACAGTAATAATAAAAAGGGTGGAAAGATCATGCTTGGGAATGAGTGTTGGGTTTGTTCTTTAATGGATTTATCGTTAATATTTTTAAAAAATTACGTAACACAAAATCTAAAAAACATACACCACCTCACACTTTTGGAAAAGAGTGGTATATATGTCATTCATTAATAAAGCATTGTAGGACGAGTAGGGATATTTCATTTCTAGAACTATGTAACAGGAAAATGACAGAATGTATATTTAGACAGTATTGATCAATTTGAGAACTTTTAGTCAAAAAAATCCATAAATGTGTGGTTTAGCTAATATACAATAACAATGATCTATGATTTGAAACTTTAAAAACTTTCATATCCATTACGTATCTCAACTTTAAAAAACCTAGATGGAAGATATTATCTCCATTAAGAAATATATTTGGCAAAACTAAGTATCTGGCCTTAGTAAAGGAATTTATGGCTCTAATCCCATTTTTTTTTCCTTCAAGTAGGGAACATTTTCCACAGTCCCATTCAAATTCTTTAGTAATTAAATTTCTATTCTCTCTTGTATTCAGAATCCCCATATAGAAAGTTAAGGTATTTTAATAACTGTTTCTTGTTTTCAATTGAAAGTTGAAAAACAGATAAGTTTTCTAAGTAGGAACACCATCGCGAGTATCAAAAAAAAATATATGATCCGTGGTCATAAAGGAAAACTTACCAAAGCTTTTCACACTAGGACTTCCCATCCCAGCTTTCACAGGAGCTCATCTACCTGCAAATGATGACTTCTGCACAGGTGGTTACAGACACATATATTCTTTGGGTCTCAATGCTTTATAAAGGTTTAAGGTGATTCTTGACTCTTCACTGGCTTCCAATATTCAGGTAATTGAAACGTATGATTTATGTTATAAATACCCATAAACTATTTTATTAACAAGTGGGGATTGAGAATGCTTTATAAGTTTACTTCAGCCAATGTCCAAACCTAGAAATTAGGCTTACATGTACTAGTCATCTGCTCTCCAGTACAGAAAAACATCACCCTTCACTGCACCCAAAGAAAAGCGTGCTGCAGGATCCCATATAGAAGCTTCCATTCACTCAACCCTCACCTAAATCTTTCAGTATGAACTGTCAGAGCCAGGTCTTCAAAGAACTTGAAGCTTATTTTATAGTCAAATGTGATTATCAGTTGGGAGAAGTCCTCTTTAAAAGCTAATTCCCTTTCCTTAAATCCTTAGGGGGAAAAAAACACAAAAATTTAACTACTAGTAGTGCATACAATTTCCACCTTACATTTCCCCAACTTATTTAGTATCAATCACTTGAGAAATAATACCTAATGTGGAACAAAGGAGGATCTGACAGAATCTGATCTCACCAACTTCCTTCTAGAAGACTGTTTAGTCTACCAAGCTCATTTCTTCATTCCCTCCCTTCTGAAAAGAGACTGTACCTAAAAAGGAAGATGAAAATAAAATTTATTTATCCTAATTAACTGAACATAGAGGACTGAGGAGGAGAGATTATAGAGTGATGGATATTGTACAACTTCCCATTTACTTTTCAAAACGAGAAACTTGGCTTATTATGCAAGCAACGGGGCTCAGATTGATGATAAAACCTCTCACTAGGTTTAAATAACTCCCATCCCCAAAATACCTTATTTAAAATATTAAGGAGTGACACATTTGCTTCACCAACCGACGAGACTATGCCATTCTCAGTTTTCCTGGAATCATTTTTGATTTTGCTTTCCGTTCTAGCAGAAATTATGAGGATGTTTCTAGAATGAGAAACTAAGAGGACACTTCCCAAGTTTATGTTTAAAGTTGGGATATAAATTAACAGTAGTGACAGCACACTCTGCTCCAGATGACCCTCACGATTCCACTAGAGATATCATTGCAGCCCTGAAGTTACATTGATTTTAGAAATATTAACAATATTTCTATCATTTACCAAGGGCCACCACACGCAGACACTTCATCTCTTTTGACACTAAAAGAGCTGTGAGGAAGATGCTATTATTCCTTTTTTACAGTTAAGGAGGCAGAGGCTCAGAGAGATCAGCTGCCTTTCAGTCAGGGACCAAGCCAGGATATGAACCCAGGGCCTTGAGACCCAGAGGCCCATGCTCTTCACACTGCATTTCAGAGAAATCTAGAGCTCCTTCAGTGTTAAGACATTTATCAGCTCTGACTTACATTCATTCAAGGCAGTCAAAGTAGGTATTGAGACATTGATGACTTCATTACATGAATACCTGTAATGTACAGAAAGGAAAAGCTTTAGGAAAAAAAAAACTCAACTACTGAATAGAAGAACTAATAGTCAGGTATTTACAAATAAATGCAGATGAATGGGTTGAACCTAATTCCCATAGTTTTAGTTATCCAAATGGCAAGAAAAATTATAAATGTATATTTTAAAATGTATAATTCCTTTATTTATTAACCCTAAGATTAAAGAGTAAAAGATGAAAAAAATCATATGCTTCCTAGCCTTAAATTTTTTTTCTTTAAAGTGAGCCAGCATCCTCTATCATAAAATGAACACCTGGCACCAGATCTCCTATTTTGATAAAAACTGTACCTGAAAAAGAATATTTTACTTGTCCTTTTAATTTTTAAAATATAAGCTATAAATATATACCTAATTATAAGAAAAATAATGGGTGTGTATAACAAATATCATAAAAGCATTTTAAAAATCATTCTGAAGCTAAAACTGGAAGTTGCTGGTTGTACTTTTAACTGCATAGGTATCCAACTGCAACAAAATGAAGTTATGAGAATTCACATTCCTTAAATGAAGAAAATACATAGTAAGTTTTACAAAGTTCAGTGACATCTCTGAAATAGCTGTAGTAAAATATATTATCTATATGCATAATTATTATACTGACATCTTTTCTAGAGTAGCTCCTTTTTTTTTTGAACACTGGGGTGCATGTAACTTTTTTTTTTTTTTTTAGGATTTTTCACATGTTAACATTCTAACATCTTTATTGGTGTGTAATTGCTTTACAATGTTTTGTTAGCTTCTGCTTTACAACAAAGTGAATCAGCTGTATGTATACAAATATCCCCATATCTCCTCCCTCTTGCCTCTCCCTCCCACCCTCCCTATCCCACCCCTCTAGGTGGTCACAAAGCACTGAGCTGATCTCCCCGTGCTATGCGGCTGTTTCCCACTAGCTATTTTACATTTGGTAGTGTATATATGTCAATGCTACAGAGCAGCTACTTCTTAAAGAATTGAACAAGTTGATAAATATCTGAGTGATAACTGGCCAATCTAATTTGTACCTACAGTAAGAAGTCAAATCAACTTATTTAGGATTCTATTAGTAAATTTCTCTTCTTAACTAATGCATAGTAAGTAAACTTAAAATACTCCCTTGCTGGCTTGAGAAAAATCTTTTCCTAAATGGGACTGACACATATTTTAATATTCACAGAAAGGACAAAGACCATGACTCTAATAATGACTTATTTTAAAAATCAGGTAAATAGTTAATCATTTCACTTACAGAATTGCATGTTTACCTCAAAAAATAAGTATGTTAGGCTATGTTTCTTATGTATTGTGTTGCCTTACTCAAATGTGTCTGCAGCCAGTGAATGAACATATTTTATACTCAGTTGAGAGATTTTTATCAGTACACTTAAAAGGCAGCAGGGTGCATAATTACGTATGCCTGCCATCTGCATCACCCTCCAGGTGCAGGAGACATTAGCTTTATTTAATATTACCACAACATTAATTTTACTCCATTAATTTATGTCATTTGTCCTTTATTTCAAACTCAGATTGCCAAAACTAAAGCATTAGAGGTGATGACCCAATTCTGATTTTAGTGAAAGTCTTATGAACAAAATCTTAAATAACCTCATTAGCTCAGAATACTCTTAAAACCGGAATTGACTGGCTTGCTTTTACTTTTTAAAAAAGGAGTCTACAAACAAAACCTTTCCGATTTTGGTATAATAGTTTCTTCCAAAGAGAGAGTATATTGTGAGATCACAATATAGGGCTCACTGATAAGGCACTAGAAAATACTAAATCATATCATGAAAAAGGTATTTTCTTTCAGTTCTTTTAAGTCCAGGAGAGTCTCTATTGCGTCATTATCGCCATTCTAGTATTTGCAACTCTCCCTTTCTGACAGAGAGAGCAGACCTCAAGTTCTGATCCTCGGTAGGCAACTGTATTTTGATAGAATTCAACAACATCACTTTTGCTCATAATTACCCTAAATTTGTGGCAAATTATATTGGTTTTCCACTTGAAGTAGTGAGATATAACTCCTTTTTAAAGCACATTTAAGTTAAACAGGAGTCTAAAGATATTTAGTAATTAATAGTAGAGTTATATGAGGATATGGGAAACAGCATGAAGACTGTATGCAAAACAACTGAAATTTTGGTATAAGTTGATTTGCATCCAACTTCAGAAGAAAAAGACATGGTAATACAAAAATGAAAATGGAAGTCTATTTAAAGAAAGCTACTGAATTTCCATTACTCTATGTCTTCCAGGATATAATACTACAATACCTCTTACCATTTCTTGATAGCTTATCATGTGCATGGTATTAATGCTTTAAATACAGTTATCTCAGTTAATTTTCCAAAGCAAGGTAAACCTGTAAGTTTTACTGAATGGAATAAAGGACCTTTAGGTAAATGAAATTCAGAGAGTAGAACCTTGAATGCCAAATAGTTCAAGGGAGACTCAGGTGAAAAAAATCACAACTTCTAATACATCAATAAGAAAAGAAGAGGAAAAGTAGGTTTTCCAAGGATAATTGTTTATTTCTGAAAATCCACATGTGAGGAGGAGAATGGGGGAAGGAGGGAGAAAGGATCACAAAGAATCAGCGAATGACACGGCTTTCTGAAAAATGTCCAGTATTAAATGAATAAGTTACAGCTCCCTCTCAGAAGCTGCCGAAAGCAGTTCTTCTTTGATGGCAGTACTTTCTGAAACTTCAAGAAACATTTTCAGCGAGAGAATTCTGAGATCATTACCACAGATTTGCCTCTGTCTTGACAGAATTCCTTGGAAGGACCTACAATTGAACTTTCAGTACTTGAATGATAAATAAAATTCCTAGACAAATTATACAATTTTTTCTAATTTACATAAAATGGAGTACCTGTATTTTGAAGGAAAAAAGAAGCTGCAATGTCAAAAATCAAAGTAACCATATTTGCTTTGCCTAGTTTCCATGCTCTTCATTTAGAAATATTCTTGTCACCAACATGTGTTTTTCCTCCTGAGGTAACAGAGGCCAATCCCACCTTACAAATAGCTCCCTTTAGGAAAGGTCAAAGTTAAACATGAATTCCTCGTAGACAAAGTTGAGGAACATCTTTGCACAAATCAAATGCATTCCAGAATACTTGTCACTGACATGAAACAACACAGCAGGGCTGCTGAAAGCAGGTGATGACAGTTTCGACATTCCCACACCTAGACCCAAGAAAGCATACTGATTCTTGTCTCCCTGCAGGCATCTTTTCAACTTCTCCACTCACCGTGATGGAGATCTGAAGACAGGCACTAAATCTCTGGCATTCTCAGACAATAAGCTAGATGACCAGGTCTAAGACAGCTTGGCATGGTATACCTCAGAGCAGGGAAGAGCTTACTTTGTTTCTTCGAATCTATCAAAATCAGCTTTATCAAGATTCTTAAAATGGAAATAAAAAGCTCCTTTTTCTTGTCTTTCATGAATTTTAATCTTTTATGCTTCCAGTTCCATCACTGTTCTGACGTACGGGCTCTACTGACTTGCCACACCGCATTGCTACATCTGCTGCTATAAATCAGTAGGTGCTGAAATCAAATACATCATCATCATCACCATCATCATCATTCTGGAGGGGTCACAAAGAACACCAGAAATATGCAATATTCACCAATGTAATTTAATCACAAAAACAAATATTCTGAACATATTATGGGCAAGCCACAATCTTGAGTTGTACATGGTCTTGAGTTGCACATGGAATTAACACTATAACGTTCAAGTCTTCAAACTCTTTGATCACTTTCTTCCTTCTCCACGGAGAAATCTTACATTTCCAAGAAAGAATAACATAGGAAGCATAAGCCTTTGTCACTCTCTCTAATGTTGATGCATCGATATTCTTTCCCTCTCAATCTTCTTTTCCTTCCTTCCTTCATTCCTTCCCTCTCTTTCTTCACTTCTACATGCTTTGACTTCGTTAATTAGTAGCAGTTCAGGAGGGGAGCTTATCCCCAGCGTTTTACATTCTTAAGTGGCATTCCCACTGCTTCCTGTTTTGCATTCAGTATGAAGGCTGCAGCTAGCTTAACTAAAACAAGGTAAGACCATGAAATTAATCACAACCTATATATAATTCAATCATTTACATGCTGAACAAAAATGTATAGAGCCTCTCCTATTTGCCAGGCACAGTGATAGTAGCTAAGGATATAAAAACATCCAAGATACTATACTGGTGTGTCCTAGGGCTTCCGTAGCAAAGTTCCACAAACAAGGTGGTTTACAACAACAGAAATTTATTCTCACAGTCTTGGAGGCCAGATATCTGAAATCAAGAGGTCAGCAGGGACAAGTTATCTCTGAAGACTCCACAGAAAAAACCTTCCTCATCTCTTCAGCTTCTGGTGGTTCCAGGTACTCTGTTTTGTTTTTTGTTTGTTTGGTCCCCATCTTTACACAGTCTTCTTCTTCTGTCTCTGTGTCTCTACATAGCCTTCTCTTAAGGATTTAGGGTCCACTGTAATCCAGCATGACCTCATTTTAACCGAACTGATTACATCCACAAAGACCTTATTTCCAAATAAGGTCGCATTCTGAGGTTCTTAGTAGACATGAACTTGGGGGCAATGCTCTACAGGCTAGTACAGATACCCAGCTGGGTGCTCTCACTGGAGTGCCTTCACACATTTACTCAAACTTCAATATGGCTGGTTAACTGGCCTTCCTAGGGTGTGCCACAGAGTGGCCTCCATAAAATCTTTGCTGGTTAAAACATAAAAGTGGGTGGCTCAGCTTCCAGCAGCCAACCATGAGAGGATCCTGACATGCCTTCATGACAGAGGGCCATTAATTGGTGAGTAAGAGGTTAGACGTGTCACTGGGATAGTAAAATGAGTTTTGTTACCTCAAGTACCTCAGTTTACAATAGCTGGTTGGGGAGAATAGCTTCCGAATTGATGCAACGTGTAGTTGTGTCATTCGTTTCGTGTATCTAAGAATCACAGAATTTTTACATTTTAGAACTTGATATAAGCTTTGAGATAAAATCACCTATCATTTTACAGATGAGATAAATCAGAGGGAATGCATATGTTCATTAGCTAATTAGGGGAAGAACTAGCAGAACAAAGGTTCCTCAATTCCTTGCTCAGTGTTCAAATCAGATTTTTCATGTTCATTATTACAAATAATTTTCATTATGACTTCTTCTATCTGAACATGCTTTAACTCTTGACTACTCTAAAGAACAACTTATAATATTGCATCACTCGTAGCGTTTCAGAAAAGCACATACAGGCACAACACCTCTCTTTTTTTAATGCTGTTTATCTTCCTCTGCTCCATGAGGAGTCTGTGCATTTTTAGCATTAGTAAAAATTCTGGGCATAAAAAGCTTTGAGCTTTTCATAATGTTGTTGTCCAGAGTTTCTCTAACTGTAAAACTATGGACACCATATGTTCAGTTAGACATGATAAAAGCCAATTTTAAATTGTAAATCTTGAACAGTATAATAAAGCTTTTCCCCAGTAAAAAGAACAAAATAAAAATGCCTGCTTTTTTTTGTGCACCATGAAACTTCTTATTTATTCACTTCAATTCCGCATTTACACAAAAGCGCTGTAATAAAATATCTGTACACTACTTTTGTTACAAATATAGATAATATTTAAAGTGACTTTATATATTCTACTGTAGGAGTTTCACGCTCTAAAATGGGAATGAACACATGATAATTCCTCACCAGTTGTCTCAATAAACAGCTCCATCTGTTTCCCTTAGTCTTAAACTATTGTATTATAAGATGTTAATATAAGGCAATGAAATGAACTTATGTTAATCCCCTTAATTTTTCTATCAATTTACTAATGGCATACAACCAAAATAATTACTAACACATTGCTTTTTCTCTGTCATTAAGATTAATACTAATTGAAAACCAACTGCACAGCACACTGACACAGTTTCAGTGTTGCATCCCTTAAAACCATCACTAACAATTCAGAGAGCCTCCTATGCTCCTGCGTGGTTAGCAAGGCTGCTTTCTAGAGAAACTGCAGTCAATACAGGGCAGCGTCATCATTTCACTTATAGAAATGTGAAAATATTGTATAATAGGTCAAAAATGAAAACGAACAGCAAGATGTGCAGTAAGTGGTTTCTTTACAAACTTAGGAACATTGCTTCCTGTTGTTACTTACCCAATCTTGCAGCCCGTTTTAGGAGAAAACTATATATGTGCGTATTACAGCTGGGAGTTGCAATGTTTTAATAATAGTCAACATTTTTAAATACTGAAAGTATTTTTAAACATTTTCAGTACAACTTTTTTCTTTTCTTTTTTAGTTAGAAGTGAGGAGAGAAGGTGGTTTAACGGAATGCATTTTTATAAAACTTGAAATTTTCTTCTTTAATTTATATTTTCAATTTTCACCTTAATTTCATGAGACCATTTCCCCTTGGTTAGCTTTCGAATGATTTTTTTTTTCCTTTCTCTACTAACCAGTTGAGCCCATATTAATTTCTGCCCACATGATTATAAAATGTCATATATCTTCAGGAAGAAAGACTGGATTTATCTACGCAAAGAGCCCTTCTCTTTGAGTTTCCATCACAAAATGCAAAGAGAAAGGGAAAGTGATGCTAGGTTGTAAGAAAATCATTTCCATATGAGAAAAACAAATTTACATGCGATTTTTTTCCTACAGTTTTGAAGAGCCGGATGAACACAGCCCAGGAGGAGTGCACAGGACCAGTTCCACTCTCTTTGTAGCATGGGATGTTAAGTGAGAAGTTGAGTTGGCTCAATTCTGGCAGCTAATTCAGGAGAGAACCATCAAAGTGACGGTGCCTTTTGTCCGCTTAAGGATGGAAACGGCTTCTTCATGTGTTACCCCTTCTAGACTCTGCCCGTTGACAGCAATGATCTGATCACCCCTCTTTAGACGCCCATCTTCAGAGGCTGCTCCCTGCAATTATAAAGCGGCTTGTTTACTTCTCAAAAAATGCTGCCTTGCAGTTACACAACAGAAAAAGATCCAAACAAGAATGTGAATTGCTCTGCATGTACACACACATTGCTCTCAGCGCTCCACAGGTGCTCCAAAGCCATTAAGCAATGATGAACAGACACAAAGGAAGCCTTTCTCCTAAATGGCTTCAGCCCTGAGATTCCAATTTGAGAGAGAATTTAGCAGTCAATAGATTAGTTGGATGGCTTTTTGGCTGTTCAGCACAGCAGTTGGTAGGAACTCAAATTAATAAAGAATATTTGGGAATATGCTTAGTAGGAATGATTTCATAGAATCCAAGATTTTTTATCCTATAAAGAAGACCTACAGAAAGAAAACAAAGGATTAGCAGTTTTACAGGACAAAAGCAGTTTTATAGGACAAGGGCATGAGGGCCACCAAACCCAAAGGTTTGCAGAAGCACAAAAGCCCACATGTATGCTGACAAGGACAGGATAAGGCACAAGTCGTGCTAACTCTAATTCTAATTCTTTCTTTGACTTTCAAAAGGTGGCTTAAGCTGCTTGATTCTTTACTTCCCAAGGGTGGACAGTCTTCATATTCCTTATGGGCCCTAAATGATTAAGACTAAACACAGACACTGCTGTTTGGAAAAGAACCTCATCTTAGGCGTAAGTATAGTAGGCAATTATGCAATTAAATATAAGATTAAAAATATGGAAAAGTTAATGAGGACTCCATAATGATGAAATTCTTAAAATATGTTCTAACTAGCATGCCTTAAATAAATTGTTCCGAGGCTGAGAAAAAGGACTGCATGACTCTTCTATTTACTGGCAAATGCTGTTTGTATTTTTGGACATACCAATGGCTTTAAAAAATCTCATAAATTAAGCCTATAGCTAGAGAGATAGCTATAGCTATAGATACAGAACTTTAAATTGGTGAAAAATAATTTTTTTTCAAAATAATAGAATGAAACCTCCCTAAGTAAGCACTTTAAAGGACTATAATACTAATCTAAAGCCCCTGTACCAAATCTTTTAATGGGTTTAACATAATTTTGTTTCCTCCGTGCTGTAAAATTTTGAGAATCTGAATTTTCTCCTGCAGGAAATTTTGTCATTCCTAAAAATTGTCTTAACAAAAAATTAACAATAATTATATGGGTTTAAGTTATTTTAATAGCTTCACCAATGTTGTTAATAACTTTATTTGTATTCTAAATATTCTTACCAAAGAAGAGGATGCTATATGATTATAACTATATACCAACAGTTTTCTTTTCTTTATTGAATCCCTTGAATGCAAACAGCTGATCTGTGGTAGGTGATAGAGCTGCTGGATACTCCTTAATATTTTTAGTAGTTATTTTTCTATTCCATTCAATGAAATGAAACTTGCAAAATAAATGCCCTACTAACTAGTTATTCTCCTTATGTATTTTATGTACTTTTCTGTGCCTGTTTTATATTTCACAACAAAAAATGCAAAGAAAAAAAATGTCAGGTCTCTTTAGCATACACATATTTAAAATGTCCGATTTGCAAAAGACGTTCAATCACATACAACTTGTTTCCAAAGGAAAACAATCAGGCCTGACTGTCTAACTAACGTTCATTAATAGTTTTATGTATATTGTCGAGAGTACCCATGGAACTTCAATTTGAGCCTATTTTCCTTTAAACATAACTAAACCTCAAATTGGACAAATATATCTAACGACCTATTCCGGTAGGGATTTCCAAAAGAAAATAATCAACTGTTAATCATTGGGCGTTACCTCAAGCCATAAACTTATAAGCCCGCTGCTGACCACCATTAATGAATGCTTAGGGGGGAAGAGGGTGGTTAAAATTTGCAAGCTTACCTTCGCGAACACTGTTTTAACATAAATGGGTAAATCTCCGTGAGGGCTGCCATATCCTCCTACTATACTGAAGCCCAAGCCATCTGGTCCTCGGTCTAGTGCAATAGACTTACACTGAGGAGGTCTACAGTAAAGGGGAGAAAAAAAAGAGTCTTTAGACTTTAAAAAAATATATACATATATGGCATATATATGTATCTCCATGAATCTGTAAGTTATGGGTTAGCTGACATCCACCTAAAGCTAGTATAACTCTCTGTGTTACCGACAGTGAGTACATCACGGGTATTTTGGGGATGCTTAAATTGTCAGTGTGTGCTGTGCTATGTATCTGAAATTTACATAACCTAATGAAAGACTACTTAACACCCTATTCTCTTACTCATGTATACTACCCTTAACCTAACATATTCATGGCAAGCTCTCATTGTATAAAGCAGCTCCTTCCTTTTCCAGTTTATTTAAAGTGAGAGGCTAAACTGCCAAAGACTATGATGGAATAAGTCATAAACATCAGTATTCCCAAGCTCAGAGACAAAAATAGATGATAAGAAATATAAAAGCTGCATCAAATTATGTAAAAATTCCAACATGCTCCTCTCTCTATATTCTAATTCTCGTGTACTCAATTTTTGGGTAACTGTGAATTTTTTTTTTAATCACAAGTATGATTCATTAAATGATTAGGCAATGTTGGAATTTTTAAAAGGATAGATTGACCCCCAAGACTAAAATGTTCCCTCAAAAAACTCAGAGATGAAAATGTGGGAAGAGTAGTAGCATGCATGCATATCTGCTTGTCTATCTATCTACCTACCATTCCATAATCAAAGAGTTTAGAAACACTTGGTTTTCATATTTTGTACCTCATCTTCCATCATTTCACCTTTACGTGGGTAACAGGGACATACAAACCACAGTATATGAGCTCACCCTAAATCATCGTGAAATATACTGCTTGACGTCAGCCCAGTGAAAGAAAGACTAGAACTGGCAGGCTCCTGCTGATGACCTGTGACCACACTCACATCTCCTCCAGCAACCACCTGTACACAGGAGAAATATAAAGAGAAAAAACACACGCTCACGTGGCTAGGAAGACATCATAATTTTTCTTCAAAAAGAGCACTGGGAATAAAATGTGTATTTTATCATACACTTAATCATTTCTGTTAACATAAATTCAGGAATTTCATAAGGTCCAGAGGCCTCTTTCAACTGACACTAAGAATACGCTACTAATTCAATTCTACCAAGTTCTTTGATGCTTTTCAAACATGGTTTCACATGCAATTGTTTTCTAAAGATCTTTAGAATGTAAGTCACTCAATCACACCACTTAAAATTTCAGCGATTAATCATTTCCTGCCAAGACCATGAATTTTCCCCCTAAGATATAAAGTATGAAATGATAAATGCATCAGGATAAAATGTGACAGAATGTGTTTCCTATGTACTTTCTTGGAATTCTCAAAGTAATCATTTATGTTCAAGGGAAACAGTAAATACAATAATAGGAGATTTAATCATTTTATAGCTTAGCATTAAATCTCATGTGTCCTCAAGCTACCCATATTAGAAGAGTTGGGATAAAAATCTTACCTGCATTTCAATGGAGCCAGAGGCATTTTTCAGAAAGTTAACTGCCTGGGTGTGAGTCATCCCCTCAGTGGATGTGCCACAGATAGTGACAATCCTATCCCCAACCTGCGAGGGAGAGAAATAGCCATCTGCTACAACAGCCATGGAGAGTGGGATGATTTCCTTCCCTACCTTCCACACCACATATATACTACTAATCAGCAATAGAAATAGAACCAAGGAAACGTCCAATTCCAAGCAGCGGCGACCACAAAGAGAAGCTGCAAGTAATGGCTGAGTTCTATCATCTTTGGTGCGATGGGCAGGGAATCACGCTTGCCTTCTCTTTGTTTCTCCTGGTTAAAACATTACTTCCTATTAAAAGAATACCATATCTGCTATCTTTTGGGAACCAGAATCTCTCTGGATATTATTATTATACACATTAGCTGTGACTCTAAGTCAAGGGTTGGCAAACTACGGCTGACAGGCCAAGACTGGCCCACTGTTTATTTTGGTTAATAAAATCTGGTTGGAGGACAGACATGATTATTTGGCTGCTTTCACAAGGCAGAGTTGAATAGTTGCAACAGGGACACACATGCATGTCCTGCAAAGCCTAAAATATTCATCTCGTCCTTTACAGAAAAGTTTTCTGACCCCTGTGTTACGCTTACAATCTGTTTTTAAGTGCCAGTCATAAATTTACATAGCAAAAGGGAAATAGAACCATTACCGATTTAGACAGTATTTAAATAATGATTATGGTTTGAGACCATTTTTAAGGCATGAGGCCATACAGATTTTACTTTATAGAGATTGAGTTACTTTAACGGAATATTCACATTATTTCAGAACTGGGCAGTTAGCATAAATTCTATCATAGTGCTCTACATATGCAAAATCCCTCAGTTTTGAATCAAGCTCTGTATAGTTTCACATTGTAAGTCATGTTTACACTAAACTTTTGCAAAACTGATAAACAAATGCAACATAAATGACAATTTTCAATTTAATAAAGTTAAACCAGCATTTAAACCAAAAAAAACACGTAAAGAAAAAATTTCACTTCATTCTGGCAATACCTTCTGAGAATACCTTCTGTTTTATTTTAACTTCTTCCACAGGGTTTCAAACAAGTAAAAAATATTAAGAAATAACTATAAATCATCCCATTTCATTTACTTGAAAATCTGTATACAACAACAAATTCTCCTCTCAAGCCCTGATGTGGCTGGGTAAGCGGATTTAAAAGTTGACAGACATCTCAAACTGCCTGCAACAGTTGGCCAGAGTCAAAGGGTTTATAAAACCTTTCGACAGATTTGCTAGGGCTACCAGGGCTATCAGTAAAACTTACTCTGAGTTTCTGGGTCTGAGCTGCAACTCCATTCGGGTGCATCATTGCAATAAATATAGGAACATCACCAAGTGGGCTGCCCACTCCTCCAGCAATGCTGATCCCCAATGAGTCAGTGGGTCCCTGCCATTGGACAGACAGAGTATTTTGGTCAAACTGATATTTTTAATTGGATTTTGGTCTCTTTGGCACAATATTCTATAGTTAACTTTGATCTTCTAGATGTGAGGGTGGAAAATGATGCCCAAGAAAATTGTATTACTTTATTTGATACAGGTCCTTAATGTGATTTAGAAAAATAAGCATCTGTTCAGGAGGTAAAAGAAATCAAAACTAAATGAAAATCATGCTACAGGGAATGAGGAAAATCAAGGAAGCTGATGAAGTGAAAAGGAATCAGAGAGACCCGTGTTCAAAGCCAGAAACCCACACTTACAAACGCTGGGATCTGGAACAAGTCCACTGCTTTCAATGAATCCCTAGATCTTCACGGACAAAATGGAGATTACCGTGCCTCTCACAAAGGGCGGCAGTGACTATTAAATGAAATGACGATGGTATGAAGTGTTTACAAGTGTGCTCAGCACTTATATCTGCTTTTATTTTCTCTGTTGTGCATGGCTATCAGAGGAATCTGTTTCAGGAGAATGGGAAATCTCTGTTGAAGGCAATGGCTAATTTATCCTAATATGAGAAGTGAGAGAGACCCGGCATTATTTTGCGTGGGGCTGGGTTGATACCATTTGTGGCAATAAAGAGTACACCAAAAATGATTTTTCAAACAAGGAAATTCAGCAAAGACTGCATTGGGCTATTTCCACTGCATATAATACATATTTTATCAGATGGTACTATAAAATAGTAAGGCAGCTAACAGGAAAATACATATGCAGATGCCTTTGGAGTCAACAGAGTTTATATTGTTTCCTCTCTCCCAAGTTACCTTTTTAATTTCAACTGCTCTTAATCCCTGTATTTCAGATGCCACTGTAAATAGGAAAAAGATAAAATATGGTTATTAGTACATTTTTAATGTTAGTTTAAATTTCAGTTGATGTCTACAGCTAGATGGGACTAAGTGAGGTACCCTAATTTTTTTGCAAAGGGGGTTTCAAAGTTACTAGCACACATGATTAAATCTGTCTTACGGAGGGACTTCCCAGCTGGAAAAATGCACACACCATCCTGTTTCTTCCTTCTTATTTCAAGCATTGCTTACACAACTCCAGAATCCACTTTGAATGAGTTAAGGACAGGATGTGCTTTGGATAGAAAGACATGTGCACAGCTGAGAGAAATAAAGTCATGGAAGCATTAAAAAGAATCCATGGACTTAAGTGCCTAAATTTCTAGAATATTAGTTACATTGCAAACAGAGACTGCCATACGGTTAGTTTCTTCAATTTGAACAACTTTCAACCAATGCTCCAAGCCAAAAAACCCTCTGCCTCATGATTTCATGTAATTAAAACACAGGAGGATCATATTAATTTTATCAAGCAAATTTCTTGCAATCTTCATGGAGAAAGAAAGCTTCACTTAATGGGATCTTCTGATATACTGGTGTTACATTAAACAGAAAAAGGGAATAAAAATCAAATACAAAAATCTGCTTCGCAAGAAAAAAATTGCAGGATCCTGATTCTAATGTTTAGTATACCTCGTAGGGAAAACATCAAATGGGAAATGCCGCTATAGGCATTGCTTCATGCTCTTCTGAATTTTTGCACCTATACTAGGGTTTGGGATGATTTAGAGGAAAGAGAGCTTCAGAGGTAAAGTAAAACAGGGGAAAAAAATCACGGTTGATGGCCAAAATTCAAACCACTTAAAATTTCAATCCACTCTTACATGCATTCTTCTTTGAGCTGCTTTCCAGTGACTCAGATGTACTGGACCCCGCAAGTGGAAAAGTGAACGATGACAGGCTCCCTTCACTTATCTACAAATACATAACAGTTGTTTTAGAAAGTTTGGGCAGTAATAATACCCGCTAAATACAACTTATTTCAGAATTCTTTTAATGGACTTAGAAATACTTGTTAAGCAACAGTGGCATTTGGTAATTTGAAGGGCAATCAATATGGAGAGTTTCCACTGAGTTTTCTCTTTTTTTTTTCTTTTTTAGGAAGAATTTGTCCAATGACATAAATAAATTAAAGGCAAAAGAATGGATGCAATTGATTCCAACCTTCCTAAAACTTTAGTGGATTTTCATAATCTCACCCAAGCTAATCTTCTCTAAATTTAAACAAATGCTGTACATAGATGGGGACTTCAACAACTGCAGAATTAAGGCCAGTCGACAGGAAACGAATGGTAATCATTCAAGGGTGACTAAGAGGTCCTTAAGGACAGGCTGATAAAAATGGGCTTCTGTCATCAGAAGGCAAGACAAGAGAGGGGCTTACCAAGAGACTCCAGCTATCTCACACCATATTTTATACGTGGTGGCGAGCTTCTACAGTTCACTTACATGGGATTTTTTCAGTTCAATACTGATTGATAAATGTTTGTTATAAAAATACTTTAAACGTATGTCTTTGTAGACTTTATATGTATATATTAATAGGTTTACTTTTGAGATTATGGAAAAAGAATCATGTCAGAAAAGAAGAATGGTTGGAATTAAGTTCCTTAGAATGACTCACAAACTACTCAAGAGCTCCATCCACCTTGCTTGCCTGTTCACTCCCATCTCTCGTTCTTCCCTATCACAAACTCTGCACCTCAGCCACTCTGCCAAGCTGCCAGGTGTATACATGACCCTGAACAGACTCATGGTCAGGGCCGTCTTTGAGTTCCTTTTGGCCTATGGACTGCATTGCCCTGATGAATTCCACAGCTACCCACCTGGCTGCTTTGAGAAGGTCTCCTCTCCGAATGGAATGGGCCAGCTTTGACTCTTCCGACTTCCAAGGTTACTGTGCCTAGGGAACACTGGGGGGAAGTTGTTCGATGAAATGTTTAAATAAAATGCTACAGTCAGCTTTAGAATTACATTTTACTCTTCAAAACTGGGTTTTTGAAAGGCATTTTCCTTTTGGGATTTCCACGGCAAGGATACCTCCAATCCTTTGTGGAAAAAGGCTTTTCTAAAACATTAAAACTAGTAAAAAAACAAATTATAACAACAAGCAGCAGCAGCAACACCCAGTGTCTGTCTTACTGCCTCATGATTTACATGGAGAGCATGTCTGTCAAGGCAAAGAGAAATGGAGAATCAAGCAAGTATCTCACGAAATACACTAATTTAGATAGGCCAAAAGAACTAAGGAACTCAGATCTTAAAAAACAAAACAAAAACAATAAAATAACCACTACCGCAACAATTCGTTTGCCCTCAATAGCAGAGGTACTCAGATAATTGGGTAAGCTCCCTACTGCCTCACTGTACCTGAATAGATATATTATAATATACAATACTTACACAAGCCATATTGCTGTAAACACAAAACAAGAATTGAAGACAATTTCCCTGTGGTCCTTTACGAATAAATCATAGGCATGCAAGAAATGCTATACAGTCTAATGTGAAAGTAGCACAATGAGGTGTTTGAGAACTCAGGCTTCTGGAGTCAGATACACTGGTTTAAATCCAGACTATGTGATTTACTAGCTGTGTGAACTTAGCAGATGTTTACCCTGATAAGTCTTTTTACTCTGCATTTTAAAAACAGAGACCATTATAGGTTGTTGTGATAAAATAATCCATGCACAATTCTTATCAAAGTGTTGAGCACAAAGCAGTATCGTCAATTGTGTTGCTTCCAGTTTTCTATTATTACAAACAACACTGCAATGAACCTTACGTACGTGAAGTTTTTTGTGTATTGAGGATCCTGCAAGATGTTTAAATGAAGAAATAACAAGTCAAAACAACAACAAGCAACAGCTGGAGGTACAAATAGCAAAGCTATATAAATATTTAAGGCTCTCATTATATACTGCCAAACTGGGTTTTTAAATGGTGATTTAACTGGTTCTAAAATTATTTAGGTTATTTTATGGATGTCTCCTTCCCTATCTTTGAGAGGTATCTATCTTCCAGAGTAAACTATCATTGTTAATTTATCTCCTAAAGGAAGCTACTTCTCCTTAAAGAATTCTAATTATTTTTTGAAAATTGATAACTCTAAGAAGAAATGATAGACTTTACGTGTGCTTTATTAATAACTAAATGTATATGTATATACCAGATCCTATGCAAACCACAGAGGTTTTAACAAGATGCTCACTGGAAAATCACTCCATGAAGCTAAGCTTAGCCACTGAAGAGGCTCCCACTAGCATCTGAGATCTCTGACATTTCTCCTGCTGTCAGACACTGTCATGAAGTTATGTGCTCATGTTACTGAACATGTGCCACATGACATGGATACTGATGGCGATCGATTTTTAATCAGCACTGAACTACACTTCAGGTCCTAAAAACACATGTTAGCTAAAGGAAAACAATGAGATAAACACTGCTTTATTTACTTGTAGGAACACAAATCCCCTCTGGAAACTGGAATATTCCCTGATAGGAAATATGTCTAAACTTCCACAAGTTGTATTTTTAAGTGACTATTCTATATTTTACATTTTTAAAATGAGACTGGATCTTTCCAATCAGAAAATGATTCTTCATGGAGAGTTTACTCCATGGAGGAAAGAGATTTCACAATGTAAAATGTACTTAAGACTAGCAATGGTACCTTGGGATGGAGGCATTATAATTACTGAAATAACAACAATAATAACTGTTGAAGGTACTGCCCGGTAAATCTGCATTGCATTGTCTTCATTTCATAAGGATGACCCATCCAACTATGATTCTACATGTCAAACTTTAAATAGTTCAATAGTTTTGAATCAGAATAAGATGTGAACCAAACATTCTCTTCTGTCATGCAAAAAGAATAAAATATTTCTTCCACATTCTTCATCTCTGGGGAAATATAAAGATTTCCAATTTAGCGCCCAGTAAGGGGTTAAGGAAGAGGCTGGGACAGGGCAGTCCAGAAAGCACAACTTCCAGAGGTGCCCTTCTTGCCTCCTATGATCTTCCGCCTTTCTGCTGAGTCCCTTTTCAAAGAACACCCGTGCCAGGGAGGAGATTCTTCCCTTAGGCTAGGGGTCATAAGAATAAATCCAAATATAAATATGGGGGGGCAAGGGAGAACTGAGGTTAAGACTTTTTTTCTCCTTTGTGGACTGAAAATGTGTTTTTCTTTCAAGAAAAGAGCCACACAGTAATCACTTTGTGATAAAAGATTTACTAAGAACACAGATACTCAGTTCATAATTCTTACTACTGCTAAATAAATATATAATAATATAATAAACAGCTGATTGTAAGTTTGTTATTTAGAGATATATTACTGAAATATGGTGTCTAATGTATAAACATCTTATTTGAGAGAACATATTAAATAAATACGTGTTTGAATGTGGCCGCCCCTCCTTCTCTTACACTATTACACATGAGCATTTGTGACACTGGATTTCTACCTTCAGCAGAGCTGCCACGGCTTCCTGGGTGGCGTGACGGACGTCTTCTCCATTCACCATTAGTATCTGGTCTCCCTGCATCAGTCTTCCGTCAGCATCTGCAATTCCTCCTTTCACAATGTCGGACACAAATACTCCAGTATCATTTCTGCAAACGTAAAATTTTGAATGTCAACATTATTATTTTTTCCCAGCTGTAATGCAATGCTTATTTAATGAAAGGCTAACATTTTACAACTGGAAATTGTACTTCTATTTTTACGACTTTGAAAGTTTTAAGCAATGCTGGTGCAACTATGAGAATTATTTTTTGTAATAAACAGTATCTTATGTCTTTACAATATTTCATAGATTGAACATATCTTTCATAAGCATATTTATTCAACAGTTCTACACTGTGAGTAGAAGTGGCTATTATACTCATTTCATGAGTCACAGTTACTAAATGGCAAAAACAGGACTTGAGAGTCAGTCACTGGGAGCTAAATCTATTGTTCTTTCTACACCATAACGAAGCCTTGAATGGATATTGACCTGTGCCTATATAAATATGTTGCTATTATCACCAGGGTCATTAACGTTACTGAAAATAAATAACGGATATGTATCTCAAACTAAAACCATTTGTTCCTCAAAATTAAGTACCGTTGCTGTGATGTCTCTTCTTTTAAATCATTACAGGTCTAACTTTCATACAAGATAGGTTTATGCAAAATGAACAAATATTCAACTTATTTCAATCTTCCTTTCATAAAAGTATTATAAATAACTCAAGGACTTCTTGTTGAGATGCAAAGATAACTCTTAGTAGAAACATTTAGTAAAAGTTGAATTGTATCACTTGTTCTTGCTAAGGTCATGACCTCAAACAAGCCCTTTCACCATCTGATACTCTGCTTTCCCATCTTAAGAATAAAAGTGTTGGAACTTACTGGATTATATACTTTTTAATATTAACTATACATACATATTTAAATAAATGAGGTACTTACTTTATGTATATTCACCAACCTACTACCCTGGCCTCTTAATTTACACTTTCTATTCCCTTCTGATGGTGTGCTCTTGTTCACAGTGATCCTTCTCCCCAGAATATCCTCGCCCACTTTTGTCAGACCAACTCTCACCTCTCATTTTTGGCTTCATCTCTGGCACCTCTTTATAAAGGGGTTTTCCTAATCTACTTCCCTTAAATAAGGTCATGCAGTCGGTCCCTTTCTCCTGTGCTTCCACGGATCCCCCACAATGCGTTTCTGTCTCTCATCAACAAATTCCTTTGTTGCAAGAATATATTTAATACTCATTTACCAAACTGAGTTTTTGGATCCATGGATCCAGGATCCATGTCTTATTTAACTCCGTTCCCCAGAACCTAATGTATCTCCTGGCACCCAGCAGGTCCTCAAAAGTACCAAATGGCTTTTTGTCTAGTACTTTCAAAATCCCCCAAAATACTGACTAAAAAATTTCAACACCAATGTCTTCTGATGTTCCACTACTGCATGGGCTGAAATAGCTACCTACAGAACACTAGCAGTTGGGAAAGATTCTACTGCTGCTAGTACTCTTCCAAGGAATTTAAATTCAATCATTTCCAAGAGGTCATTGCATTTGCCCTGATCAGTCATACCTTTTACCAACAATACTCAACCCCAAGCCTTTGCCCGGCTTCTTCTGCAGCTCGATGGTGAGGGTGTCGTACACATCCTCCTCTTTGTACGGGGCCTCATCTCTGTAGAGCGTCAGGCGCACCCTTTGTGGTGTCTGTCTCAGCACATTTATTGCTTCATCATGTGTGGCCTTTCTCAAGTCAATTCCATTCACCTGTACAGAAATGGGACACACAGGGTGAGGAACCAGGTGAGTTGAATAAAAGGAAAAAAGATAGGGAGAAGGGAGGGAGGGGGGAGAGGAAGGGAAGGAGGGAGGGAAAAAGAAATAAGCAAAGACCATCCTCCCCAGAGTAGCCTTTTCTTTGTTAGTTGTAAAGTTCAAATGCACAGCATTCTGTACCTCTAAAATCTGATCTCCAGCCCAGAGTCTTCCATCTTTACATGCTGCTCCTTCTTCGTAAACTTCATGGATAATAATGGCACCCTAAGGGCACAAACAAAACACAGCCATGCTTTATACCATTCTCCCTAGGGAGGGTGAGCAGAAATGGAGTCAAAGCACACTTCACTTTTAGAGACAGTGATAAGGGTTATACACTCACTGCATCCGTATGTGAGTCACATATCAAAATTGAAAGAAAAGCATAAAAAGACAAGTTTTGCTAAAAGGCTCAAAGAAGCTTACATTTCTTTCACATGATAGGGAAGTTTAAAGAAAAAAATTATAAAATATATAAATCACCCACACACGCATATATAATAGATATACATCGCCTCATCATCTTTCCTATCCACAAAAGGAATGAATGGATTTTAAAAGCATTTCTGACGTTTAGAAATTTTTATCTATAAATTATCCAAATTTTCAGATTTCTCTCAATATGGGTCTAACCCAAGAGTATCCAGTCAGTAAAAGGAAAATTAAAATATGGCAAGAACTAATAAACTAACAGAAATATTTTGAATCTAAAGGTCACAGTCACAAGTATAAAGAAATATTATTAAGTTGGTGTTGGCTTACTCAAAATAAAAATCCCAGTAGGCAGCTGAGTATCTGCCCTATAAATTAAAATAACAGTGAATGATACATTTTTCTAAGCCTCTGTATTTCCTTTCATAAAACTGATGGAAATCTCCCTGACAATGATCTCTCAGGGCTCACTGAAGAGGCTGCCTGTGTATGTGGAGCATCTCTGGCTGTGTCCTCACCAGCAGTGTGTCAGACCCCCCAACGATGCTCAGGCCCAGCCCTGTCCGCCCTTTGGAAATCTCAATTGTTGTTTCACAGCCTGGGATGATGGGGCAGGTTGCAGGATCAGAAGCAAAGATTGCTGGTGTTGATGACCTGCTTGTACCTAAAAATAAGTTAAAAGTGAAATGAAATACAAACAAAAATTGATTAGAAGGCATATACATCAAACTTACCACACTGGGTGCCTTTGGGGGATGGAGCAGAAACATGGGCCCAAGTTGGGGACAAAGAAGACTATATAATTCCACCTTACTCTTTTAGTTATATTTAAAACTATCCAACAAATGATTAAATCGTCATTGTTAATTTAGGGTGGTGGGTACAAAATTACCTGTTATATTATTTTATGCAGTATTCTGTATTTTTTTAAATTACTGGAGGTAATGGGTAAAAGGAATGAGAACAGAGAGTTGAACTGAACCTCTAGTTCCACTTTGATATTCTACGTTTCATGGGACCCAAACAAACTTCTTATGAAATTATGATTTGTAAAACTCAGAACTGAGATATGTGGTGGAGACCTAACTCACATTCAGGGAAGATGACAAAACACAAAGGACATCAGTAACTCTGGTCATGGTGCCTGCCATTCAGGGCTTTTTAGATTTTTGATTTGGTTTCCCTTTTCATCTTATCTTAGAGCATCTCTACTTATGTAATCAAATCTGAGCATACAAGCAGCTGGATTTAATATCTGAGTTTATAAGACATCAAGTGAGACCCACTTGCAGTTTCTTTCCTTGTGTCTCGATGTTTTATGAACTCGGATATTAAATGCTGGTGCATAAATGCTCAGAATTAAATAAATAAGATTAGATTATGAAAAAATAAGGAGAATATAATTTTACACTTTGTTTTATGAGAGTCTTCACATCATATGTTTTGTGATATACCAAAAAGCATAGAGCAAATGTCATATTTTGGGAAAGCTGGGATACTTGATAGATTAGCTTTAGAAAAAGTGTTCTCTTTCTAGGAATCAGAGGCAGACTATTTTCTTGCTCCTGAATGGTAAGAACAGGTGTAACATATTTTCTTTTATGTTATGTTTCCATTTAGCATTTTATATTTTTATAGACAATGCTATTTAGGGATTACTTAAAAATGAAAAATGAAAAAAATTCCATATATTTTTTTAACATTTTAGTGAATTAGTATTTCTAAATAAAGGATTGCTTTCATCAGATATTTATTACTTTAAGACTTTTTAGACAACAAGGTCCAACTGTATAGCACAGGGAACTACATTCAATGTACTGGGACAAACCATAATGGAAACGAATATAAAAAAGAATATATATGTATGTGTGTGTGTGTGTGTGTGTGTGTGTGTGTGTATATATATATATATATATATATATATATCTATATATAGCTGAGTCAGCAGAAATTAACACAATATTGTAAATCAACTATACTTCAATAAAAAAAAGACTTTTCAACCAACTATATTACAAATGTTTTAAACTGCTGTTTCCTTAAAAACCTGTTCAAAAGAACTGAATGTTTCAGTCTGGAGGCCAGAAGAGATTTTTTTCCCCCAGTTGCAGGAAAAAAGCAATGTTTTTTTTGTTTTTTGTTTTTTTTTCTTTTTCGCGGCACGTGGGCCTCTCACTGTTGTGGCCTCTCCCGTTGCGGAGCACAGGCTCCGGACGCGCAGGCTCAGTGGCCATGGCTCACGGGCCTAGCCGCTCCGCGGCATGTGGGATCCTCCCAGACCGGGGCACGAACCCGTGTCCCCTGCATCGGCAGGCGGACTCTCAACCACTGCGCCACCAGGGAAGCCCCAAAAGCAATGTTTTTAAGTACTTTTATTTTCAATGCTGCAAAGCTTGAAATTTATTCTTTTATTAAACGCCAGTGTAATTTTTCTCAAAAAAGTAACTCAAAGGAATAATTTGCCTCAATATACTAGACTGGCATTTTAATGATACACAAAAGTTTCATTCCGTGCTCTACATACAACTGTTTCATCTACTTTGACAGTATCTACTATTTACACTCAAAGGATAACTCATATCAACTACATATATGTGCATTTTTAAGAGTCTGATGTAGTGCCAGGCAATGTTGACTTCACACCAGTGAAGTGGTATCACTGTATCCATTTTAAAATGAGAATACTGAGGCTTTGGGAAGTTAAATTACTTGTTCAGTAGTATAAAAAAAGGAATGTACAAAATGGTGTATCTAATGTATTAGTAAGATACCTGGAATCACAGATATCCTTAGCAAAAGATCCTTGGAGAGCAAAGAGTACCACTCCCTTGTCTTAGAGATGAGCAAGCTGAGGCTCAGAGTGGCTGCATGGCTTTCCCAAGGCACTATGGATGGTTAATGTACAGCAGGCAGATCCCCTGCCTCACAGTCCAGTGCTCTTGCTTCAGGAGCCCTTTGCTTTGTACCACCCTTTCACCAACAGGCTCCCTGACTACGGCCTCTCAAGCAGTGGGCTACATACAGGCAGGTGGCTCCCACATAGGGACCCGATACTGAGTCTGAATGCATCATACGCGCAGGACTAGCAGGAGACCAGCCCTTACTTCGGATGGGCTCTGGTTCCGGGGAGCCAGACGGCGGGACCATCAGAGACTGGGGGCTGCTCTTTTTTTCTCCATTGGCTGTACCAGCTGCTGAAGCAACAGCCTGGGAATCTGGATTCTCAGCACGAATGGTCAGTTTCACTGTTGTCCTCGCTGTCTTCAAAAGGCTAATAAACTGGCAGGTGTTGGTTTAGAGGGGAAATAAAATTTACAGGCAAATTAGTAGACTTATACTTCCACTATTATAGCTGGAAACTAGAACCATCTATGGTTGAGAGAAGAGTCAGGCAAATTCTTTCCCTGTCAGGACTTGAGTGGTCAAGCAAGAATGGTTGCAGTTCCTTTCTAGTTTCTCCAATTCCCTGATACTGATTAAGGCCACAGTTAATTTCTGCTATAAGTCTAGTTCTGACCATATTCTTCATTATATAAGTAACGGGCTTTCAACTTTTTACATTTCTAATTAATACTGCCCAGTTCTCTGGATTCTTACAACCCTTGAAGACATATGGGGTGCTTTACCCACTTCTGATTCTACAGAGAATGTGAAGCAGTTTACACAAACATTTTTAATAATATGGAAACACTTAGGTTAAAAGCAAGATAAGGAACACTGTGCAGCAGAAGAATAAAGCCAAATGGCAAGTTAGAACATACACATGTGAGTTAAAGGATCAAACCCATACAATTATTAAAACTGAATTTAAAAATGGTTTAAGCATCCTGCTGGCCAATGTAGAAATGGAAACATTGACACTCCAAATCTCAAGAAAAATAGGGTTTTTTTCCTAGCACTTATGAAAGGCCTCAAATGAGACTCCTGGTAAGTACGGTATTAACATCACTTTTGAGGAGGAAGAAACTCAGGCACAAATAACTGTTTAACCCCAATAAAAGTTATAGATTTAATGGTTGAGTTTTAAAACCTGTTTATAAAGCAATATACATAGTGGATATTTTATAGGAGCGAACATCCATTAAAAAATATTCCTTTAGTTTTAACACTAAGTTGACCTTTGTTTAGAAGTTCCAAGTTTTCCTAAGGAAAAACTGAAATGATATTTATCAAAAATGCTGACTGAATCCTGAATTTATCAGGTAACAAAAAATACCTTAACATCATCTTAATTGGAAAACAGAAAGGAGAAATTAAGTAAGTCCCAAAGAATCTCTTTTCTTCCTTGCAGATATCTGTCTAAAATAGCTACACAGCTCTGATTCCCTATGACTGACCCCCCCTCCCCACACACGTTTAGCCATGTTCAAGGATGAGTTTATGGTATCATCTGCTTTCTTTTGGAAAAGTACCTTTTCAACAGGATAGCCAACAACAACTTCATCATCTACAGCCAAAATCTGATCTCCAACTTTGAGCCGTCCATCCTAGATGGAAATATGGAAGATTTTGAGTGAATTTACAGAAAGAATTCCCTCCCCACCACTTTCTGAGAGTGAGAAGAGGGAAGGCTCACCCTGGCTGCTGCCCCGTGCTCTGTTAGACTCTTTATGATGACCCCGCTGAGTGTATCTTCTTCACTGATGGCAATGCCCAAACCCCCCTGATCCTAGAGAAGCAAAAACAGAAACACTCAGAAAACGTGAAACAGGTTAAATTTATCCAAATGGAAAGGTATGTGACCGAAACTTCTGAACACTGTCTTCTTACCCAAGGGCTAGAAAAGAAAACTGTTCTAAAATCCACTACTACAGGGCTTCCCTGGTGGCGCAGTGGTTGAGAGTCCGCCTGCCAGTGCAGGGGACACGGGTTTGTGCCCCGGTCCAGAAGGATCCCACATGCCGCGGAGCGGCTGGGCCCATGAGCCATGGCCGCTGAGCCTGCGCGTCCGGAGCCTGTGCTCCACAGTGGGAGAGGCCACAGCAGTGAGAGGCCCGCGTACCGCAAAAAAAAAAAAAAAAAAAAAAAAAACCCACTATTAGAAATCTCTTCTTAAGCAAACTTTCAATTATTTTAATGGGATTAAATTCTCCTCCATCAAATAAATAGTCAAATGTTTTCACTCCTCCCATATGTCCACTATCTCTAGTATCTTTAGCATATATATCCAGTAACATATCTCTAGTAACTCTAACAAAATATCTAGAGAACTAAAACGTATTCAACAATTTAATGACTGTACAACGTCTGAGAATTTAGCTCTGTGTAACTGGCTAACCAAGTGATTCAACACCAAAATATCCTCCTTCTTCCTCTTTCTGGCCTACAGCTTAGAGATAACCGCTAACACTGGCCCCTTCATCCCTTTCTGCTGTCCTTCCTCCTTTAGCAGACAGACTGCCATGACTGCTCACGCGCTGTCCTTTCTGGGGCTGAATACCCAGACTGGTTACTTCAAATACTCGTGTTCTGATGTGGTGCAGAGTGAAAATTCTCTTAACTCTGAACCCAAAGACCTGCACTGAAAACCTGCCAAAGCTAGAAGAGCTACACCTACTTTTGTCTATATTTTCCACACTTTTTTTTATTGAAAACCAAGTGTTCCATAACATTGGGTTTTACCTTTTCTTAACGTTTACGTGAACAAAATTACCATAGGGTTTTACACATTTCATTCTGGTTAGAGCTAGCAACCTTTCTCATTAGAGTTTGCACCTAGGGAGATGGAAAGCAAAGAGAGAAAAGGGAATCTTGCCATGGTTTCTCTGAAACGTATACATGAGAGCAAAGGTTGCCACCAGACATTTAAGATCACGACAGTGAGATAAGTCTTCACCATCATTTTAAAGATTATCAACACTGTGGCTTTGCAATGATGATTAATGCTTGACGACTTTCCGACTGTCACTGTGCATCCTCTCTGCCACTGCTCTTTTCAAGTGTATACAGAGAAAATCACACGCTTTCAGGGAAAGCAGAGCTCAGCTGTAATTTCCTTTCTGGCTAGCTCTAGAAATTTGGATACGTTACCTAACCTATCTCTTAACCTCAATTTTCTTATCTCCAAAAAAAGGGAAAATAATTCTTGCCAACTACAAGTTTGCTGTGAGGATCATGTGTAGTAAGAAAAGGCTTAAAAGCCTGATACACTATGCAAAAGTGTTGCTATCACATACACATTCCTTCTACTTATAACTCTACAGGATATAATCAAGTTGACTTCAGATAAAGTGCCTAAACTTGCCAGCATTTTGAAACCCCGAACTCTGATCTAGTGGTCAAAGAATCAGGCACACTGAAGAGGAGGGTCAACGTGCTATGAGACTGACAAGTCTCAATGCTGATGCCAAATGTAAAAAACTGAGCTACCCTCTGTTTGGGACACTCCACACCAATGCTCTTTCCTACTACCACAAATAAATATTCGTTTGAATAAGTAATACTCTGTATCTACCATGACTGTATGTACTCAATTCTGAGAGTTGATTCTATTATTGTCTATTCACTTAACTGTAGTCAGAAAAGTACTTTACTAAGTACAGACGGCATTTGCCGGTTGTTTACCTAACATCCGTTCTCGTCGTACTCCTTTATACAAACTCAGAGACTTCCACTAGAATATCCAGTCCCCTCTCCCACTGCTGCCTCAAACAACTCTTTCTTAAATGGCAATAGAATGAGGGATTCTTGAATGGAAGTGTACGGACTTCTTCATAGAAAAAGCTTTAATAACTTCTTTTCCCTCTATCCACAACACAAACTGCCCACGATGACTTTTCTTAAACGTATATGATAAGAACAGAGCAATCCATTTTTGTAGTTATTTTTTAAAAAAGAAATCAAACCAAGAAAAGTCACAGTATTTTTTTCCACTAAATGCTTAACAAAATCTGATCACATGCCAGGCTTTATGCCCACCACTTTATAAACAACTCACTTAATCTTTATAATTACAGTATTATCAGAGGTAATACTATCATCTCCAATTTATAGGTAAGAAAATGGAGGCAAAGCAAGACCACACAATGTGTGAAGTCTGGACCTGATGAAACAAAGATTCAATTCAGACAGACTGCCTCGGGACGCCCTGGAGCTGGGGAGTTGCAGAGCAAGCACCCCTTTCTGCTGCAGCATTTCACGTTCAATCCCTCTATCCCACCACCCTACCTCCTCCCTTCCTCTCCTCTTCCCTGAGCAGGTCACTACTCTTTCTGCTTCTACTCTGCTCATCCACTGCCCACCTGCATTCCAGCATAAGCCTGCAGCACTTGAAAACATTTACAGGTGCTGTTCAACATCTGTTCAACAAACCACTTCTTTGAAGTGGTCACTTGAACCCAAGGCTCAGATCTTTGCAAAAGCAAATACCTCAGGGATGCCTATCGGTGAGACATCTAGTTATCTGAGCTTTCGGTTTCACGAAGGACAAAGACAATAACTTCCGTTTCTTTACTCTTTTTATTTCCTCCATAGCAGGTCCTTGGTAAATAAATCAAAGGAGAGATCACTAAATGTCATACCTTGGGATAATCATAAAGGCAGGAAAAGCTGGGTCCCTGCCCAAGTATCAATTAGCACAGTGGTTCTCAAACTTTAGTGCACACTGGCATCACAGAGAAGGTTTATTATTAAAACACAAGATGCGGGGGCACCCCCCAAAGCTACTCATTCAGGAGGTCAGGGTGGGCCCACACACCTGTAGTTCTAACAAGCTCTCAGGTGATGCTGATGCAGCCCACTTTTGAGAACCAGTGAATTAAAACACCAGTGTCAAGGAGGTCACATCATTTCACTCCAATTCAAAGCAGATTTACCTTGGGAAGCTCCAGATGTTGCACGTTTGGAAATGAACCGAGGTCCACAGCTGCATCGGAAGCAGTAACACTCGGTTCAGCCTGACAGAGGGAAAGAAATGACAAAATAGGCAACTGAGTGTTATATAGTTTTGTTTGTTTAAATACAGGGACTACTTAAACAAAATTATTTCATATGGTGTAATTCCTTATTACTATTTTATTATTTCATGACATTTATGAACATTATATTCTCTTTAAAATACGAATGAGGTGTGATTAGACAGCAATTATTTTGGAGCACAAAGACACAAGGTGCTCCTCAAGACTGCCTGGGTTTACTCCACAGTGCTATCTAACAAGAACCCAGCTCCAAATGGTGCAAGCACTGAAACACAGAACACCAGCAGAGGCACCATTCACTATGCTTTACTGTGCTGGTCATCAAGTGTATTTAGGAGCTATTAAATGTTTTACCTGAAAATTACTAAAATCCATTTTCTTAAGGGACATATTTAGTACAATATGAGTACCAATATTTGGTACTCATAGGAAAATAAATTTTTCTCCCTTATAATCTTGAAAAACCACTTGACTCAGTTCACCATTATGATCAGTGAGTTAGTTCACCAGCATGAGACAATGATTTCTGCATCTTATGTACAAAAAAACCCAATGTATAGATACTAATTTAGGGAAGAGCGTTTCCATTTCTATGCCTTTTCCTACTGATAGTTATCATGGTTCCTCTAATTTTAAGCTTTTCTCTCTCTCCTGTCTCCTTTTACTCATCATTCTAAGCATGTATCCAATGCATGTCCAAATCAAAACAAAACTCCCACCAAAAACTCAATTTTTTGTCACCCTCTAGCCATTGCCTCATCTTTCCTAATTTCTTATCCATCATTTGCTTTCTCAAAATCACTAATACTCTCCTAATTGGGAAATCCAAAGAACTCTATTCACCTTCTCACTTGAGCTCCCTGCAGTATTCAAGGCTGTGGAATACACCCTTTCTCAACGGGGCTCTCCTCAGCTGCTGTGCAGCATGCCCGCCTGGTTCTTCTTCATCTCTGGCCTCTCTTTGTCAGCCTTCCTCCTTACTGTTGATATTACACATTTCTGACCTGGGCCCTCTTCTTCTCTAAATATTCGCCATAGGCCAGAGCCTCAGCTCCCATGGCTCCCAAGTCGGCATCTATGGGGATTCATCTCTAAACTCTACACCAGACGTCTCCATGGACGCTCCTACCAGGCTTTCCAACAGGCGCTTCATTCCTAAGTTGCCTCAGAGAGAATGTTCTCTACTTTTTTTTTTTTTTTTTTTTTAACAAATATCTGCTTCTCTTTTTTATTTTAATGAAAGTTAGCCATCTATCGAGTCACTAAGTCAGATATCTGGAAGCCTCATACCTCTTGTCTGTATCATTCACCAGTTTATTCTCAGCCCAAAACACAGAACCTATTACAAGGCAGATACTCACAAATATGTGTCGGATAAACAGATTATCAACCAGTCATTTTTCCTCACTGAGTATATTTAGTTAGGGATGAAGTAATGCCAATTTGGGTCCTAAATATCTGACATAACCACTTCTTCTCTCTCTCTTTTTTTTTCTGCATTTGTTCAGGCCCTCATTATCTATCCCCTGAACTACTCCAATAATGTTCCTACTCCCTTTAACTTAACTTCTCTGCCCTGCAACCTGTGATTTTTCTCTGCACCATTTCCAGAGAAGTTTTTAAAAATATAATTTTCATTCTTTGAATTTGCAAAGACATGGCCTCAAAGACAAAGTCTGCACCATGATCCCCATGATCCGACCCTACCCATTCCCTGCCTCCCACCGTTAGTAACACTCTGCAGTTATCAATTCTCTTCACTTGCCAGAGCCTCCAGGCCAGTCCTCAATCCACGTGCTCTGCCTGCAATGTTTATGGCCCCCAAGTCATCTACTTCCAATATACATTTCATGTGTAACCTCCCCTATGAAGTCTTACTCTCGCTTTCCCTCCAGAGGTAAAACTGTCAACTCCTTTTCTACCTTCATTATTCCCTTTGCAGACTCTACTAGTAGCCTTCATGTAAGCGGTGTGCTTATTTACATGAGTGTTTCTTATACTAGGGTATAAACATCTTGGGTGCCACGGCTATGTCTTACTTATCTTTTATATCCCTGCAAGAGTTCTATAATTGTTAGCTGAATTAATAAGTGGTGTATCAAGCAAATCTTCCCAGAAAAACAAGCATAAGCTACATACCTCCTTATTTTGAAGATTCTCTGAGGTAGCAGGCAAAGGTTCCACTGTATGCCCAGGACATACGGCCATCTGACTCACTGCATCTTTACTTCTAAAGGAAAAAAGCACTGACCTATCATATCATGAGCATTCATATGATTTTCATTCTTTAGCTTGAAGACTCAGATTATTAGAGAAAATTCTGGGACCTGGAACTACAACACTCACACATTTATATATGTTTTATTTTCATTCAAAAGAATTAAGAATTGAAAGGCGAAGGAAAAATATTTAATAAACCAGAAAAAATGCTCACCTGATAAAAATTATTTTTACTTTAGAAGGGGCACATTTGATGATTGATGAAGCATTCTGATGACTTCTTCCATATAAAATTTGACCATTGATCTATGAGAAATAAATATCATTAACTGAACCTAGAATTTTAACTTCACACATTTTGATCATCCTATCTAATGAAAAGCACATTTGTTATCTAATGAAAAGCACATTTGTTTCTCCCTTTAAAATATTATATATATTTTTCTTCCTAGAACATGAACCTGACTTTGATGGTGAGAAAAGAAAAGCTCGTGTTTAAAGCCAACATTAAAATAACATGCATGTAGTCTGATCTCCATGGACTAAAGAGACACCACTTGGACTGACTATAGGACAGTATTCAGGCAGGCGACAAGCTTCTAGAGTGCTTTGTACCAAGCAGGGGCTCTGTGGAAGCACCTGTGACCCGCACAGATCATCCTGGGAAGGCCCTGACTGTCATGGCTCCTAATTAATCTCAAAACTCAAGGCCTGGGAATAGGCCACTGGGAGAAGCAGTGCCAGGGGATTCAGGGTTTAGGCAGCAGAATGTGCTTAAGCAGCACAGTACCTAATGGAAACTGCCAATCATCCTGTCATTTAGCCACTGCTGACTGAGCCTCCCTAGCCAACAGGGAAACACACGAGGCATGGTTCAAGCAGCGTAAAGACACATGGAGCCCAGACTACAGGAGGCGAGGACGGACAAATCAAGCAAACACAATTCTAATACTGTAAAGTATGGTCCACGAGTTTATTTTGCTCGGCGGGCTGAAATTACTGTGTTTGTTATTTAGCCTCAAATCTGACCCCGCCACGTCCCACCCCCATGACGTCTACCATTAGGGATTCAACTCCTAGAAGGTTCAGTGGATCAGTCTCATTACCAGGGCATGATTGGCCATTTGGTTTTTTCAAAAGCTCCTAATAAAAATGCAGCACACAAAAAAAATGTATTTGAAGTGTGATCTTTATTACTGTCTTGGGGCAAAAATTGTTTCTCGTGCTATATAGTCACAACCTTTTAATGGAAGTTAATGGGAACATGGGCTGCAGTTAGTAGAGATTTGGTCTAGAGCCAAATTTGCTGCAATGTATCTATTTTATTAGAGAAGCGGTAGTTTCCTCAGTCATCATATGAGACCCGGGTGGATTTTCTGGAAACTGATGGTTCCACTGCACCAATTCAGCGAGAGTAAATTCAGTGCTTTCCACAAGAACTTACCTCTAGAAGCTCGTCTGCAATCTGCAACCGACCATCTTTCCCAGCTGCTCCATTTGGATCAATCCCCACTATAAAAACACTCATCCTGGACCGGTCTTTGTTCCCAGCAAGACTCAGACCCAAACCACTACGACCCTTCTCCAGTTCAATCATATGTAGCTCGCCTGTTAGGGTTCCATAACGCTCTCTGATATTTTCTACACACAACAAGAACAAAAAACCCACAGATAGTAAGAGCTAATTCACAGCAAAATGCTTTACTATGGAAGGTTATTTAGGATGGCATCATAAGGGCATATTTGTACCAAAATGAAATCCTTAGCAGTTAAGAAAACGCTAAATAGACTGGCGGCCTGGGCGTCAAGACTGGTTTCCTGGAGCACCCAATCTTTGAGGAATTTCTCTGCATCCAGCGTGCAGAGCACAGTATCTGATTAATCAGTTCACCTGGGGTGGTCAGGCCCAAAGAAGTGATCCACATTAACAAACTCTCAAAAGACTGTGATTAAAACAGAAAGTTACTTTATCATTTGCAGAGAACAGAACATCCAGAGGACTTGTCTCTACTGGTCAGTGGAAGCTTTTCTTCCACAGGGAAATCTACATGACATGTCACATCATGTTGGGTGGTGCTCGGTACAAAGATCCAGAATAAAGGGGATGGGTCTTCTTATTGCACAGAGCCATCAGGCCACACACACTGATGTACCTGCTGTCACTGAATGAGACCTTTCATACCTCACATCCCACGTGTTCAAGAGGTAGAGTTTATTCTTTAATCTGAGAGGGCAAGGCCACAGGTAGGTGCCCCAGGCCCAGATGCACAACCAGCCAGTGGCCAACGCTAATCACCAGGTACGTGAGGGAGCCATCCTGGAGGTCCAGCCCAGCTGAGCCCAGTCAACCACAGCACCTTGACAGGTTAATAATAACTTGTTTTCTTAAGCCATTAAGTTTTGGGGTGGCTGTGACATGGCAATATATGAACATTCCATTTGATGTTTTCCTCAGAGTACATTCTGGCCACCCTGATGGATTAGCAAAACATTCTAATTTCATTAGAAATACACTGAGAAAAGTGCAAACTTTACAAATCATTTCTTAGAAAACATTACTATTTGGCTAATGTCATGCATTCTATGTTGATTCTTAACTGCGTCAGTTTCATAAATTGCCGTGTCCTGATTCCTTCTTGAATCTTAGCAGCACAAATTTTGTGCTCTGTACTTCCTAAGAGCATATACTGTAGTATTCTTGAAAGAAATAATTACAGTTTTAAATGAAACTTTTTAAAGCACTGACACAGAACTTTGAGCTTAATATTTCCCTGTAAAATGGCTTATTTCCTTAGGAAACGGAGATACACCCATGATCCTAATAACAGCTGCCTTCGAATGCTTCCTGTGCATCATTATGGCTCCTCAAACATTATCTAATTCACTGTTAGCAACAGGGAATGTAGGAACTGAATTTTAAAAAGGGGGATATCACCAGGCTGAAACTTAGAGGCAGTTAAACAACTTCCCAAATGTCCCAAGGTTGTATCTCAACAATTATACTATGTTACCATCTTAGTACAGAAAATACCTAAAATCAAGGCTGTTCCACCAGCAACAACAAATAGATTTTTACAGTGAGGAATCTGAGGCCTAGAGGGGGGTGACGACTTGTTCGAGACCAAGAGATGGCTCATCCAGTTCAGCTTCTGAAAGAGCGCCCTGTCCTTTTTAACTCTCATACAAATGGCAAAGTGGGCTTGAACAGGGATGCAGATTTAAAAAAAGAACATGATTTCATGTCTCAGGAATGTGTGTATTCAAGTATGACGAACAGCAGTTTTTTCCACACAAAACTGCAGCATGTATAACCGAAGGTGAAACGTACTTATTCATCCAGGACATAAGCCTTGAGAAACCCAGAGCTACTTTAATACCTCTTATAAGTCAATGCATTTCAAAAAGACAACTTACTCCAGCTGTAACCAAACTCATCCTCTTTGTCCACATCTGCTGAGATTTCACTTGCCGATGACTGTGCATGATCCTCGCTCATTTCTGCAAATGCTGGAGGAGGGGGCGGAGGCACACTGCACAGCGGAGCCTTTTCTGGCTCGGATTCTGACTGACTGGGAGCCTGTGGGAACAAGAAGAATGCAGTGGGTATGCAGTCTAAGGAAGGAAGACTCAACGGAAAGAAATAAGTCTGCAATGTCAAAAAAAAAAAAAAAAGTAGCTTTAAAATATCTCACATATTAAATAATGGGAAAATATACATATATAAAAAATGGTAGAAAGGATTCAGGTAAACTTTAAATACACTAAACAAAATAGTATGTTCAGAGCACAATCCATTAAATGGTTATATGGTATTTTAAGGTGAAGAATTAAAGGCTTAAATAAGATGAAAAGTTGTACAAACTTGCTTTTTTGGAAAAAATATGCTCATTCGAAAGTTATCTGGGCAAGATTTTGGGGGTCTAGGAAAGGCTTCCAAGAAACTAGAAAAAAATTAATGAAGTTAATCATATAATCAAGCAAAGCAGTTCAAAGCTTGTTAGTGAGAAGATATTTAAGGAATTTTTTATTTCTTCCTGAATCCTCTCTCAAACTGACTTGTAACAAATTCATGAAAATGAGCATTGCACATGCAGGGTTCATCTACCAGGGAGACTTGTTAGTAAAGAGCACACAAATTCAGATCTCAGGGGTCTGGTTTTAAGGGACAAAACCACCGGCCCCTTACCAACGTAGCCCTAAAGCAAAATGGGAAAACAGGGTTGAATACTTCATACAAACCCCAAGTTTGGCTGGTATATTTGCTGTCACTTAGGGCTACAAGTCTTATTTCAAAAAAAAAAAAAAAAAGGACTTGGTATCATCAGGTTCTTTTTTTCTTTAATTGAAACACAGTTGATCAAATTTTTATATTATAGATTATCAAGCAGAATATTAGAGTTAGAAAGGTCCTTAAGTCATTTTATTCATTTATTCATTTTGCAGATTAATAACCCAAGGCTGTGAGATGTGAAAGATTTTGCTCAGAATCACCCAGTGATACTAGACTTCTTTTTGCTTAATTCTTAACCTAATCCAATGCACTTTCCATTATATCATGTTGTCTCCTCCAATTTCTACAGTTAAGACAGAGAGTACCTAACTCAAGGGTCAGAGATACCCAGCTAAAGTTCCAACATTGCGGTCAGGCTGTCCCTGATGCCTTGAACATACGTTTTTCCTTCCTTCTTTGTTTTACCTTTTTTTTTCCTATATAAAAATCCCTCTGATATACCTTATTTTGTTTTATATGTGTATATCTGGAAAAAGATTGTGACTAAGAAATATTTCTTAGAGAACACACTAAATGACAGGCATGTACAAATACTTAAGAATAATTAATGTCAAGAATCAAAATATACCTAAAAATAAAACTATAGGGCACTGAATGTGATCTTTCTTTGATGATTCAGAAAACACTTTGGATGCTAAGCTGCCCCAAAAATGATCCTGGCAAACATGAATTACTATTTTTCCGGCAAAGCACAGGTGAGCTGATTTTTAGACACTTAGGGGCAACAGATTTTTCAAGTCACAGAATCTGCTACATTAAAATGTTTGGTTTACATACCATTGGCCAAACAGACAAAAACTACTAATAGAAACAGAATCCTTGTTATCCTCCCAAGTGTTGTGCCATAAAACTCTCAAATTAGCAATGTACAAATAAATATAAACAGACAAATAAAAACTTCATTTGATCCAATGGAGGTTCATTAAATATACTAGGGTAGGAAGGAACATGTAATTTAGAATTTTTCTGGTTAAAAGTTTTTAAAAAATTTACCTCTCTAACAATGGAAAATGTGAGAAAACATGAATTAAGCCCATTTCATTTTTAAAAAGTGGAACAAAATCTAATATAAACTTGCCATAATTTTAATGAATTTATGGATGCATATTTTATAGATCTTACTCTCTGCATAACTTTTCTGAGCTGTTATTTTCCTTAAAAACAAACAAACAAACAAACAAAACCTGCTTGTCTAAAAACTATTCAGAATCTTACTTAGGCAGAACATTTTTCGCACTGTGAATGAACTCAAATGGTGCCCTAACATAACTGATTAATCATAAAGCTAATACAAGCCTACATTTACTAAAGGGGCAACTAGGTGTTCTATTTTATTATCCCTGATACTCTCATTCTTACTGAGATCATGTAATTTAGCTTGCTGTTGACACTTCTTAAAATTTACCAGTGAAAATACAACTCTTTAACAAAGACCATTTAGCCTTCATTGGCAAAAATGCAAAGTGTACTTGAAATCATTCCATGCCATGTATGCACACAAGTATAACGTACACACACAGCACACTGTAACACACCCACTTACTTGTGAAAATTTCACATTAAGACAAACCTTAAATGGTGTGGGAGCAAAAGGGTTAGTTGGGGAACAACGGAAGAGAACTCTACTTGAATTCTGTAATGCCTACAGTAACAGAAAACATATTCCTTCAGATATAGCATCTTTGGTTATCCATATTACAATAACATGAAAAATCCAATGAATATTCATAAAATGCTTCCTGAAAAAAATTAACAGCTTTCTTCCTTTCACGATCAAATTATAGTATACAAGTTCTTGTAAGTTTTTGTTTCAATTTTGGATTTATAATTTCATCAGAATATGAGAATATCCAAGTATAGATTTACAAATGTTGAAACAGTTCCATGTTTCCTCGTAAGGCATTTACACGGACATACTTTATGAATATTCAACAAAATCCTGCATATACACAATTATGTATGGAGTGATTAACTAACAGAAGAGCTTTTAGGACTACCTTGTATAAGTCTGAGAAGGATTTAAACCAATACAAGGTTTTTAAAGAAATTATGTGTGAAAGTAGCTCATACATTTAGCAACTAACAAAAATTTATGTATCTGAAAATTCAACTCACACCAAAATATAGGAAAGGCATTGGACTCACGATTCTCCCTTACTCTTCAGAAGGGCCATGTAATTTCAGCTATAAAAATGAATAGGTTCTGGCAAGAAAATGTGCTTAAGAAAGGATTTGCATGCCCACTCCAAACACACAGTTTTTTGTTTTTTGTTTTTTTAATCCTTGCCCAAATTTAGTAAACACTGAACTGGGACAAAGGCACAGTAGCAACAAAGAACAAAACATTGGCAAAAGGCAATGGCAAGACAACGGTCATTATCCAACCTTGTCAGCGTTGAACTGTAGAGAATCAGCAAATGGGTTAGTGCTGCTGAACTTGTACTTAGGGTAAAGGTTGTGCGGCAAGGAAGGCAAAGGGGATTTCTAAAAGGAAACATAAGAGGCGCTGAGCGCAAAAGAAATGTACTTAAAACAACTCATTTATAAGGACAAAGCAATTGCTGATTTAAATAACTGTGCAACACTAGATCCTGTCAGATCTCATAATTAATTAATAACATCTTATCAAACAGCGTAGAACTCAGGGTTTACCTCTAGCAACCTGAATCCACACTCAAATCTAAATCTGGTCACAAAACACACAGGAATCAAGTCTGTCAAACTGATCCCAAATTTCTTTTGTTTTCACTGAGTGTCTTCACTATCACCGACAGAGAAGCACATATATTTCACCCACTTATATTAACACATGTTCCATGCATATCAGTAAACATGCTTCAAAATTGAAACCATAAAAGGTTTTCATTTACACTTAAAAGCAAATTATGCTTTTTTGGTAAAACAAAGAAAAAAGAGTCTATCTGTTGCAGAGTGCAAATTAAACATCTGTCCGCTAGTCCATTGGTAAACTTCAGTATTCTGTTATCTTGTTTCCCAGTAAGGAAACTTTTCATACCTTGACTAGATATTAAGTTTGCTTCAATCAACAGTATTCTTTAATTTAAAAAATGAAATCAACAATTTTTAAAGAAATGACCTGCTGTACAGTGGTGTTCTCTATTTCTGCCCACTTTTTGTGGAGCTAGGAACATATATATATATAAATTTCCTATAAACGTTCCCATATTACTGGGGAATTTATGAGGCTTTGGGTAATTTTTGAAGTCCTGCCTTACAGTGTTCACACAGGTTTTGTGGCTCGCCTGTGATATGCTCTGAGCTTGGACTACTGCAGCTGAATATACGTATTACAGGCAGGATGACTGCCAGAGAGAATGTAGCATTTTCAGAGTAAAAAAAAAGGAAAAAAAAAGAAAAGTAATTTCCTTAGCACAATAAATTCTTCTCTTTTTTCACACTGCTATCTTTTTCTTTTATTGACTATATCTTTCAGGGGAAATTGCAGACGTTTAAAATTCATTTTGGCTCTAACTAAATGTTTGTGTTACTTCTCTCTATAAAAAAGCCCTACTGGCAAGCATCAAGAGTAGGGAGAGGTTGTCATGTGACACCACCCTGTATGAGAGAACACTCTACAAAGACTATCCTCACTCAATACGCCTGCACTAAAGCTTATGCCACATCACCCTTTCAATCTGCTCTTCTTGCAATGTTTTTCCTACAGAAGGAAGATGGGTAAAAGTAATGGGCACACTGACATTTCTGCTCATCTCAACTTTCTCTCTGCTTTTCAATTTAAAATGTCAAACTCCTGCTTTACAAAAAAGATCACAAATGCCAAAAAACATGACCATTTATTAAGGTGGAAGAAATGACTAGGCAGAGATTAAAAACACAATCCTAGGCAAAGTAACTCAATGCTATGGAAAGTAGATTATTTCTAATCCTCACACATGGAATTGTCAGGTTTTACATTTCCTTTATAATTCTGTAGAACAATATAAATCAAAATAATAATGGGAAGAAATGGAATATTTAAAAAGAGCTCTGTTTTTTTTTTTTTTTTGGCTTTGCTTTTTGTTATTTCAACTTGCAGCCCTTAAGGATTAGAATTTGGCCCTGATAGGAGAGTATAAAAGTACAGGATGAGCACAGCAAATGAAATAGTAGATCACTCTATTATGAGGGAAGGATTTATAGAAACAGACTATATCTCTTATTAAAAACTCAGTGATGAAACCTGTGTTTATAGTTCCAAGGGCTGATGAAAACAGAAACGTTATTAACTAAGAAGAAGCACAGGGAAGGCAAAATCATCCTCTGGCCCGTACTAGTGGGACCCACCCTTTAATGCGACAATGCGGTCAGACTGAGTTTGAAGTGTCATACTGGTGGAATTATCAGGGCTAGTTCTGGGAAGTTCTAATTCTCGAACAGTTTAAGAGCCAAAGAGACTGACTGGCTTTTCACAGTCTATGTACAAGTTTTTCTTGAAGCTTTATTATATCCAAAAATAAAACGTTTCCCATCAAGAGACTCTTATGTATGTGTAATTTTTTCCCTTTAGACTCCTGGAGACATCATTATTTTCATAGGGAAGTAAATCATTAAAAACAAAGTAGATCTCATCTTAAATGCAAAATTAATTCTAATTTCCCAAAGCAAAATATGTATGTAGAGGAGGAAAAATATCTTTCCTCTACCTGTCGTAGATTCTTGCCTGGACCTCTGTAACGAAAAACAAATTAACGAGAGAAAACCATGTGTATTGATTTAACGTAAGTTTTGCATGACATGGGGCCTTCATAAGGAAATGAAGACCAGAAGAAATGGTTAAGTCTGAGTGTTTTTATAGGAGGTCTTACGAAGAGTAGAAAGTTACAGAAAATATGATAGGACAAAACAGCACGAGCTAAGTGTAGTTAACTGGGGGAAACTTAGCAAGGCCTGTTCATTCTGATTCCTCCCAGGATTCCTCCTCGTCTGGAGATAAGGATGCTCCTTTCCTTAAGACCTCTCAGGAGAGTCTTAGGACCTGCTTCAGCAGAGAAGGGGGAGGTCAGAGTCTTTCCAGCACCTGCCTTTTCTCAAATAACTTCAGTTTAAATATTCAATATGCCAAGGTGTCGTATTTCAGGGTACCATGTCCTAAACCCTGTCACGTATCATTTGACTACACATGTCATTCTAAGCAAGATTTATTCTGGAATAATTGCTATAAATCAGGCTTCATTATACCTCAGATAATAAAATAGGAATATTTTCCAGGTGCATGAGAAAAATATCTTCCTAGTGCATTAGAAAATGTGACTAGCGTTGAAAGAAATGTTTGTAGTTTTTTCAAAAGTAATCTGAGAATCCTATTCAGCAGTTTATAGTATTGTTCTAAATGATATAAAAGTTGGAAATTAAAAATAAAACAAAAAAAGGAATGAAACCCACCCACACACAAAAAATAGCTTTAACTTAACTTAAACAGCCATTTACCAACATTATCATACTGTGTCTGTTTAACACAACAAATGGAAACAAAGGTAGAAAGATCTGTAGTTATTTAAACAAACTGAATAGCATCTGAAAAGAATGCAAGATGATACAGCCCCACCATTTGGCAGATTTTCTCATCTGAATGGATAATTGTCGCGTAACAATCAACAACCGAATGATTAAAAACTGCAGATGTGAAGATAACTGCTTACATTAAGAACTACTATTTCATTTCTTACAGTGAACTCAGACCAGAGCTACACCTGTCTTGACAACAAAGGGAAAAACCAATAGGATAAATCTGGTCACTTTGTTTCTCAGGGCACAGAATATTGACAAGTTCCTTTTACTGATCTCATCTAAAAACCTGTTCACTTGAGCATTGCTATCTTAAATTTTTAATTTTAAGAATTAAAATTAAATGTATTATACATAAAATTACGTATTTTAAGTTTTCTATGATTCTTTTTTCTATGATTCTTTTCACTTCCCTCACATGTGTTAACATTATCTTTCTAAACACAACAAACCCTAAAAACTAATAAGGAGGTATTTCAAAGAGATTCAGTATGACAGGGGTTCTTAAATCCAGAAGTGGAAATTCTCTATGAGCCTCAGGACATCTAGGAAACTCCTGAAATGCTATGCAAACTTTGCAATAAATGTGAAGAACTTTCTAAGGGGTATGTGGCCCCAAAACATTCAAGAACTGCTGCACAGGAAAATATTATTTTTTTCACCGAGGCATAAAGAAGAAATAGAAAAAAACAGTTTTAAACTCTTGGCATAATTTTCATCTTCGTAATTTTCAACACATCGAATACACAAAGCTTCACTTAGTATCTTCATAAACAACATTCACTGAATGTGCTCAGAATTTCTAAAACATTTTTTAAAGCCACTTCACCTGTGACGACTGACAGTAAAATGCATTAGTAGGTCTCTGTCCACCAGGGGCTATACAGTAATGAGAGCTATACAGTCAGTGATGATGGCTGGGAAACAGCAGGTATGAAATCACTAGATATAAACATACAGCTTGAACAAAATCCATCATGTGGAAAGTTAATGTTCACTGGGATAGACAAATACATTAAAGATCATGCACAGGAAATCATGAGATTGCATAAACTGGAAATTCTGTCCAGAGAATAAATTTATAAAGAAAATGAAATCTCTCTGGCTTCTAAGGGACTTGACTAGACGTCACAATCAACCTGAATGACTCCACCACAACCCTCTTAACAACTTAAATATTTTATGACTAGTGTGAACACTAATAATTATCCATCTAGATGCCTATGAGCCACCAATGAATCCTACTTGTGTGTTTTTAACAGGCTTCAAGTGTCTGTTAAACATGGTAGAAGGGATTTCCAGGACAACTCAATGGGAAAAAAAAAAAAGCAAAATAAACTTCTAAAAAGTCTCCTGAGATTTCAAGACTCGATCTCGGGTCCTAGAAACAACTTGGCCCTGGATACATTAGATTCCAAGTTGAATACTGTTTGGATATGCCTACCTTGCCCTTTGTGTTTGCTTACCCTTGGTCTGTTTATAATGCTCTGTACCATAAAGACTACAGGGTTGCCTGCTTTCCGAATGGCTTCCACAGCTTGTTCATGGCTTGCATCTCTGAGGTCCATGCCATCCACCTGCAATGGAAGGCCTCAGCTTAACATTTCAAGAAGCTACAGAACAACAGAACAATTTGTCGATCTGGAGTTTTGAGGATCCTGGGTGAGTCTCCTAAAAAATCTGTTTCAGATTCAAAAATAATTGAGAGTACTTATGAGGCTCCAGGACTTTTCATTTGTCCAGCAGACTTGTGTTCCCTTGTTTTGGACACAGATTTCTGTCTCCAATAATCAACTGAAATAATAATCAATTAGAATGAAGGCTCTGCTTCTGCTTCCCTTACATTGCCCAGTTGTTCCCTTAAATTAATAAATCAGCATCATTAAAGAAATAATATATGGGAACTGCCTAGCAGCACTGCTTTCATCGTGAAAGTCACTTTACACATTTTCTTCCAATTCCTTACAGAGCCGTTTGGGAAGTGGGTGTGTGAGGCTTTGTGTATTTCTCTCTGTACAGGAAGCTTGAAGTTAAAAACAAAATTCTGATGTTCAGAAAAATCAGGTTATGGTAAGGTTAGTTTGGCAAAAGAATCTTTGCAGTAGACGTGGTAGGAGCTGGAAGCCAAGAAATCGTGCTTATCTGTTAGTAATTCTTATATAAATAGCTTGAAAGTGAAAGTTATTTTGTAACGTTTTATTGACCATGGTTTGCCTTGGTGATGATCAGCTCAGCTTATGCACTATATGAATAGGAAGGAAAATAGTTTGAAAGGCCAAATGCTAATCCTGCCAGAAAACTATAGGACACTGGTATAATTTTATCATTTCCAATTACCAGAGAATGGTATATACAACAAAATAGAAAAATCAGAGTAGACATAATTCTGAAAAAGAAAATTATTAGATCTCTGCATAGAACATTATCACTTTTAAAAGAATTATATACTATATTTAATTAAAAACTTCCCTCATGTTGATACTTAGATGAAATAACAACATCTCTTTCAGTTCATATTAAAAATGGCTTCTAGGGCTTCCCTGGTGGCGCAGTGGTTGAGAGTCCGCCTGCCGATGCAGGGGACACGGGTTCATGCCCCGGTCCGGGAAGATCCCACATGCCGCGGAGCGGCTGGGCCCGTGAGCCATGGCTGCTGAGCCTGCGCGTCCGGAGCCTGTGCTCCGCAACGGGAGAGGCCACAGCAGTGAGAGCCCCACATACCGCAAAAAAAAAAAAAAAAAAAAAAAAATGGCTTCTAACTTTCTGTAAAATAAAAGTATATATGTTTACTATATATTCCATTAGTGGGAAAATTTAACAGGACATTAAATATCTTTGCCCAAGTCCAAAGAACTCTATACTTAGAATGGAATACTTCTCAGGTCTCTAATTTACATACATTTTCAGAAACTCTTAGCAGAGACATGTTCTAGAATCCCCAGGATTACAGAGGCCTAAGGCTCCTTATTTACAGCAAAAAGCCCTTGCACGTAACAATATTCAACAAACTGTTGCTTAGCAGTATTTTACCACACGCAAAAATCCTTTCTTTTCAATTTGAAAGGGATGTTTTAACTCTCTTAATACACTGAAACAAACATTTTGGTGAAAACTATGATTAATCTTTTCTTGAAATAATTTATAAACATTTCTTACTTTTTTCTACTTAGGTCAAAGGTATTCAATAGTGAAGTATCTATAAAATAAACTGCCTTGTGATAATCTTAAATTAGAAATTTTATGTAGTACTATAACTAAAAAAGAATCCTTTAACAGGGGGCTAAGGTATCATCTAATGAAAAGTAAAGATGCAGGAAGAGAGAAAAAAAAGCCCATCATTCTTCCTTATAAATGGTCAGAAGAAAAAAAAACAAAACACCAGACATGGCCCTTGCTTTCTCTCAAGTCTCAATCTTCTTCCTTCTTCAACTCTCAGAGACAATCAATAAAGGAATAAATCGATCAATGCCCAAAATGTTCATTTCAAAGTTGTGACTGATATGGATAACTTTCTTCTACACAATTAAGGCATTTTAGTGCGTAAGTTATATGGATTTAGAAAATGAGATACAATCACTTGTACAAAGTAAAAATAATGGTTGTTATAATAACAAAGTGATCGGTTTCTATTTGGAAGTTGTCTCTTTTAGTCTTCTAAATCCTGGAAACTCAGCAAACCTGGGTTCAGCTACCCCTTCCTCTACCCTAAACTAAAACTATGCTTATGCTGATCAAATAATTCATCACACTGTTCTGAAGTGACTTGATCACTTGTCAAGTCTGTCCCACTTGACAGGCAGGCACAGTGTTTTATTTACTGTGGGATGCCCAAAGTCTGTTACAGCACCTGGAATGCAACAGCTTCTCCAGGAATATTTGTTGAGTAAATGATGAGTGACTCGTGCGAGAAGAGTTAATTTAAAATATTAAACCTAGCTTTGAATTAAGGGATTAGGTACAGTTTGACCAAACGCTTCTCTCTCACACATAACAAAGTACTCACACATGCGTACACACGTGTGTACGTACCAACTCACACGTGCACACACACATACACACACACACACACACACAGCCCTTAGTGATGGATGGGGAATGGGCACAGCACTGAGATGGAGGAAAAGCCACGCTTGGATTGGCAGGGGTGGTGGGGGAGACATTTATATAAAAGGCAATAGGATCTTAGCATAAAAATTTTACTAAAAAGACTCACTTTAAAAAATCTCATCCAACAACATTTAAGTATTTCTAGAAATAAAATCTCATTTAAGGGATTAATTATGATGTACACATTCTGTGTGTGTACGTATACTTTTAAACGATTCAATGATTTCCCCAAGAAATTTGCTTTGTTCTTTAAACTGAACTTAATTATTTTATCTTAGTGCCAATGTTTTTTTAAAAAGTTGATTATACCCCCAAACACCCATCTCTACATCGAGATATATAATCTGTCATCATATACTGAAGAGAAAAATTATGGACGAAAACAAACAAATAAGAAAGAAATGCTTTAACAGCAAACACATTTTACTCTAATATTGGGTCAGTGTAAAGATGATGACTCCCTTGGTAAAGAGGACGGCCCAGGTGAATAGTTTTAGCACAGAAAGCTCACTGGAGGGTACCTCTACTATTCTATCTCCAGGTTTCAAGGTTCCATTTTTGCCAGCTGGACTATCTTCAAGAACATGTTTGATGAAAATGCCCCTCATCACTTCACCGTTGCTTAGACGACTCCCCATCCCTCGTCCACCAACAATGCTGATGCCCAAGGATTTGCTTGGTTCTCGCCAAAGTTCAACCCTATAAAAAATAAATGAAATTTTAAACTCTTATAAGAAAGTATAGGGGCAAACCCTCATAATATTGGGTTTGGCAATGATTTCTTGGCTATGACACCAAAGGTACAAGGCAACAAATCCAAAAACAGACAAACCGGACTTCAATAAAAGTAAAAGCTTTTGTTCATCAAAAAAGTAAAATGGCAACCCACAAAATGGGAAAAATATTTGCAAATCACACATCTAATAAGGGATGAACATCCAGAATATCTAGAGAACCCCTAAAACTCAACAACAGAAGAAAACAAACAGATCAAAAATTGGGCAAAGGACTTGACTAGATATTTCTCTAGGGATGATATACCAATGTCCCATAAGCACATAAAAAGATGCTCAACATCACTAACATTAGGTAAATCAAAAGTACTATGAAATACCACCTCACACTCAGTAGGATGGCTACTATCAAAAAAAAAAAAAAAAAAAAGAAACCCAGAAAATAAGCGTTGGCAGGGAAAAATTTTAGAAATTATGGAGAAATTAGAACCCTTGTACACTGTTGGTAGTGATGTGAAATGTTGCAGCTGCTATGGAAAAAAGTATGGAAGTTCCTCAGAAAATTAAAAATAAAATTACCATATGATCCGGCAATTCCATTCCTGGGTATATACCCACAAGAATTCAAAGCAAGGTTCTGAAAACATACATGTACAGCCATGTTCATAGAAATATTATTCACAACAGCCGAAAGGTGGAAGCAACCCAAGTGTCCATGGACAGATGAATGAATAAACAAAACAGTATATAAATACAAAGTAACATTATTCAGCCTTAAAAAGGAAGGAAATTCTGACACATGCTAGGACATAGATCAACTTTGAGAACGTTATGCTAAATGAAATAAGCTAGCCAAGTGAAATAAAGGACAAATCCTGTATGATTCCACTTATATGATGTACCTAGAGTAGTTAAATCCATAGAGACATAAAATAGAATGGCAGCTGCTAGAAGATGCATGGGGTGGGGGATGGAGTTACTATTTAATGGGTACAGAGTTTCAATTTTGCAAGATGAAGAAAGTTCCGGAGATGGATGGTGGTGATGGTTACAGAGCAATGTAAACACACTTAATGCCACTGACCTAACACACTAAAAAATGATTCAGAAATTATAATAGGAAACACTTTTTTTTAAATTCAAAGGAATAAAATGTTACGTATGTTAATTTCTGCAAATATTATTTGCTCAATTTATTAAGGTTTTACTAGTAGTAAAACAAGATCATTTTAAATACTCTTCCAATTATCTGTTTTATAGGGGCTGATAAATACTAATGTATTTCTGAAGCTGATTTGTTACAGGTTAATATTGGACTCATACTCCAGGCTGGGGCACCGATGAATGTAAAAGGACCATTTTCCAGAAGCTCTAATACTGCAGACATCAAAAAATTCAGCTACCCTCAAACAGATGGTACCTTCTAAGCTTAGCAACCCAATCAAGAGAGAGAACATTTCTGCATGCACTGTTTCAGAAGCCTACCTCTGTAGAAGTCTGTCTTGCCAACACAGATCTAGAAACTAACAGTCAGCGCAAGAAGAGCAGTTCTTGTTAGCAGCGCTAACAAGATCCTCCGTGACCTGATCCCATCACTACCTTCTAAATGCATCCCTCACAGCTCTCCACTTTCCTCTCTCCAACCCAGCTACAATATCATCTTGCCGTTCCTTAGGTTCATCAGACATGCTCTCCCGCCTTCGGGCCATGGCGCTTGCTACTGCCTGTGTCCTGAATGTACTTCCTCTACCCACATAATAACCACATGAACTCTTATCTGATAATTGCAAATAGCTGTCAGAGTTATGGATGAGTTGAAAATACGTGTCTTTTGAAAAGGCGGGATATAAGAATAAGGTGATTTGCAGCGAGGTGTCTGGCCAAGATGAAGGAGCAGCTCAGGTGACTGGAAGCAAACAGAGATACTGAGTAGAAAGCTCTGAGATAGGTAATGAGACTGTACAGTCTACTCCCAGCTGCAGGAAGGGAGTCAGCTGACACTGGACATCAGATAAATGAAGAAAGCACGGTCCAGCATGCCCTCAAACTTGACATTTGAGGTGCTCCCAGAGGAAACGAAAGGATGGAGGTAGGACTCCTGTGCAATGAGGGAGGTCACAGTAAGAAAAGACTGGGATAAAAGAGTACTACAGGTGGAGTGAGAGGGCAGGCAACTAGTCACATGAAGGTAGATGATGAAACCCACATTTTCTTTGGTCAGCACTTTTTTCTTTATTAGAAATCTAAGATCCTAGAGATCTACTGTTTAGTCTAAAAGGATCTCACCATGATTCTTGATCTTAACAAATCTGTGAGAATAGCTTACACTAGTTAAAATCCTATTCATCATTTTCTTTCATTCTAGGAATTCTGGGAAAGACAAGAACCAACTTCTTCCATTTCCTAAGGTAAAATGGCAAAGTATTAAAGTCAGCAGAGTTAGCCATTGTGTTTAATATTTAAGAATCCAAAATACATAGATGGGGCTTCCTCGCTCTTTTTTTTTTTTTTTTGCGGTACGCGGGCCTCTCACTGCTGTGGCCTCTCCCGTTAAGGAGCACAGGCTCCATACGCGCAGGCTCAGCGGCCATGGCTCACGGGCCCAGCCGCTCCGCGGCATGTGGGATCTTCCCGGACCGGGGCACGAACCCGTGTCCCCTGCATCGGCAGGAAGACTCTCAACCACTGCGCCACCAGGGAAGCCCATCTCTTCTTTTAAAAATGTAAAAAAAAAAAAAATAAAAGAAAGAATGAAAGAAAATGTCTCCTAGGGCTCTTTGTGGTTGGTGTAAACTAGAGATTGGCTCTTACGATTCCCCGAATACTAAAAAGAGCAGCACAGCAAACACTTATTAAGGGCTTATCATGTGCTCAGCGTTGTTCTCTAAGTGAGTTCCATACACTTTGATTTAATTCTCAAATCACTCCTATGAGGTGGATACTCTTGTCAGCCCCAGTTTACAAAGGGAAGAGGCACAGAGAGGTTAAACTGCCTTTGGGTACCAGCACCTTGTGCTTCCTCAGGATGTGGCACAGACAGTAAAGTGGTTTCAGATCCACTCCTCAGAGGAAAGGCTGTAACTCCTCAAAACATCAGAGCAGATATCCAAAGCCAGAGCTGCCAAAAGGACCCCAGCACTGAGGAACCAGACTCAGGATTCACGGAGCAGAACATGGTAAACGTTCCGTGGAAAGAAAAAAAAAGAGACCTATAAAAAAAAAACTTTACAGAACATGTGCAGAGCTGGTTTTACAGAAAAACGGCAGCCTTTCTGGGGAACACAGGTTTAAAAAAGAGTGAAATTCAGAAAAGCAAAGGTAATACAGAGCTCTGAGGCCAGGCTGCTTGAACTTAGAACCAAGAGCTCCTGGACTCAAGTCCTGCCCTTAGGCTCCTTAACAACTGTGTGACCCTCTGCAACTTCTTTAGTCTCTCTTTTACTTTCCTCAGCTGGGAAACGGATCCAACAAGAGTCTCGACATCAGAGAGCTCCGGTGAGGATTACATTCATGAATACATGTAACGTGCAACACAAAGCTTTGGGACATACTAAGCAATCAATAAATCCCTGATTACTCTTATTATGATGATTATAATTACGATTACTGAAGTAATGTCAACAAGGTATAATATTCAATTCATACGACAAATGAGCAAATGTACCCCAGCTCCTCAATCCTGTTATACCTACACATTGTTTACTAAGATAACTTACCATTTTCTACCCATCAGGTTGACAAAAACAGTTTTTAAATGATCATATGATGTGGTAACAAAGATGTGGGGAAAAGGAAACTCTTATATATTGGAAATAAAAGTAAAAAATTGGTATAGTCAATTTAAAAAGCAATTTGACAACTTCTAGTAAATAATACAGTTAAATCTATAAGCCAGCAATTCCACTTTGGGATATACACCTAGATAAATTCTCATCCATACATATAAGAAAATAAGATATAGTTACTACACAGAATTATAATAATAATTAACTACTCAAATATCAATGAGAATAAACTGTGGTATATTCATATACTGAAATGCACTGCAACAAATAAACTGAATGAATTAGATATTTAAGTATCAACATGATAGATCTCCAAGACACTGGTTTGAGAGGAAAGTAAGCTGGAAAATGATACATACAGTATGATACAATCCTGTACATGAAAATCACACAAAAGTGTAACACAGATTATTTACAATCTTAAAATTTACGCTTCGCTAAAAAGTATTCTCTATTTCCACACAAAGTAAATTTTTCTTGACTGCATGAAAAAATGTCCTAGCAGGTTTCCAATGTTGTAAAGCATATTCATAACACTTGTTCCTCATCTACTAAAAGCTCTGGCTCTTTTGGTAAGCTTCCTCATGAACTTCTATGAACTTTCCCCCCAAAATACCTTAGTGCTTCTATGTAGGTTAGGGAGGGCAGAGTATCTTCTTTATGATTTATGGAAGCAGACATATCCTCTCTGTAAATTAGTTACTGCCTTTAGAGACACCTCTTAGGCTGACGTGAAGGCTAAAATCGAGGATAAAAGTATAAAAATCTTCTGGTCCATAAGTTACACCCTTCTCATAAGAAAATTTCATAATGATTCCTGCGTTCAATGCTTTATTTTCGTTGTTATGAGTAATGATGATGAAGATGCTGCTAAGACCGACACTGACTGAGTGCTCACTCTGTACTGGGCACTGTACTAAGGACTTTACATGCATTATGATATTGAATTCTCCCCCAAATTTAAAAGGTTCTATTATTTATTTTTAAATTAAAAATTTAATTATTATTTCAAAAATGTTTCTTAAGTGAAGTACAGTTGCTTTAACATATATTAATGTCAGGGGTACAGCATAGTGATTCAGTATCTTTACAGATTATACTCCATTAAAAGTTATTACAAGATAATGGCTATAGTTCCCTGTGCTATACAGTATATCCTTGTTGCTTATCTATTTTATACATAGTAGTTTATATCTCTTAATCTCTTACCCCTAATTTGTCCCTGCAGCCTTCCCTCTCCCCTTTGGTAACCACTAGTTTGTTTTCTATATCTGTTAGTCTGTTTCTGTTTTGCATATATATTTGTTTGTTTTATTTTTTAGATCCCACATATAAGTGATATAATACAGTATTTGTCTTTCTCTATCTGATTTATTTCACTAAGCATAATATTCTCTAGGCCCATCCATGTTGCTGCAAATGGCAGAATTTCATTATTTTTATGGCTGAGTAGTAACATTCCACTGTGTGTATATATACATAAAGATAGATATATAATTTCATCTAATATTTATAATTCTATCTAACTTACTTCTGCCTCTTTCTTCAAGAAACTTAGTATGTTATAATATTTTTTCTGCCACAGATCTACCACTTATATTCTCAATGTGGGTAATAATGTAGAAAGACCTTAATTTCTCTAAGCAGTCTAAACAGTTTTTAAAAAATTCACATCAAAAAGTCATTTTAGATGGCTGAAAATGCTTACTGTCTTTCGTGAAAGCAACATAAAAGGTTTCCTATACTTTGAACAGGATTTGACCTAGAGAATGCTTACATGGGATGGCTGTAGCCTCAAGCTCATTGGTGAGCAAGGAAACTCATAAAACTGCACTACACATCTGCAGAGTAGAAATTTTTCTCTCTCTCGAATTTTGTTTATTCATTGTAGAATAAATATTAAGTATTTACTATGTAAAAGGCACCTTTGTGATGGTCACTTTTAAATCTGTTTAGAGAAAGTACCCAACGATTACTTATATTTTACACTTAATGCAAAATACCTTACATTTTTCTTTAATTACTTTGTGCGTCTCTATATCTTGCCTCCCCAAATGCATAATAACTTCCTTAAAGGCAGTATTTATGCCTTATACTTCCCTGTTTTTCACAAAATCACCTGCCTCTCATCTGGGTCCATAATCGGGATTCAAAAAATTCCTATTACACTTAATCTGATTCTACTCAGCAGGAACATGAAAATACACCTTGGTGATACACAGTAGTATATCCGAGCAGATTTAGGGAAGTCGTCTTTTCTATTATATATGAGATTCGTTCTAGAAAGAGCATGGGTTAGAATAACTGCAGCCTATGATAAGATGCTTACACACACATTTTGAATATATATGCTTGAATATCTAGTTTCTACAAATGCTAGAAAAATTTCAAGTTAACATTTGGTGGTTTACCTAAGATCAACTCTACAAAAAATATTCCAACTACCTATGCCTAATTTTCTCTACTTTATTTAGTCCCTACTATGTGTCAAATCCTCAAATACATGTTAGTTTTAACCCTGTGTGATACAAATTATCTTCTCCACTGTGCCCATGTAGAAATGGAGGGTAAGGGATATTAAACTACTTGCTCAAAGTCACAGTAGCAAGTTGTAATCCAATACTTGAAACCACCCCTCCCCATCTTTAAACACCGAGTAGGTGGAAGACAGAAATAGTTCTTACCGCCTGGATTGATTCCAACTGCTGTATGTTGCATTTTGAAGTTCACTTTCTTCCCCCTCTCCTTCTTCTCGCTCTGGTAGCTCTGGAATGTCTCTGTTAAAGAGTTACACAGTGAGTACTCCCAAATCCTAGTAAAGCCATGCAAGGTTGTCTTGTATGTACTTTACTGTTGGTTTGGCTAAAAATGCAGAACTGCTTTATATTTTCACCATACTTAACTAATAAGTAGATAATAATTTACATTAAGGGGAAAAACAAAACCCGTATTTCATTTTACATAAAAGTCTTATATTAGAATCAATCTACTGTAACTGAGTCTGGAGATACAGCAGAACACAAAGAATCTTGTCTAGTCTGTCTCTTTCCTAATGAAACATGGACAAAGAAAGGAAAGGCATGAAAAGAAAGGGAAAATGCCAGAATTTTAAAGAGAACTATTCAACAAGTTTTTTGGGTTTTTTTTGTTGTTTTTTTTTTTTGTGGTACGCGGGCCTCTCACCGTTGTGGCCTCTCCCGTCGCAGAGCACAGGCCCTGGACGCGCAGGCTCAGCGGCCATGGCCCACGGGCCCAGCCGCTCCACGGCACGAACCAGGGCACGAACGCACGTCCCCTGCATCGGCAGGAGGACTCTCAACCACTGCGCCACCAGGGAAGCCCAACAAGTTATTTCTTAAATGCTTACCGTGCGCAAGAAAGTAGAAGCACCATGTGGGTTATAAGCTTGCAAAGCCCTGATCGATCCCTGGCCTGAAAGAGCTTATCATCAAGTACACCAGGAATGTAGCATCTCTGCTTCCTCAGGATGGACCAATGCTTTCCCTTCAACTTTTGAAGACAGATGGAAAATGCTTATGGTCCAGCTCAGCCCATCCAAAGGAGCCAGACACAGAATTCTCCTTACAGGAAGCAGTTTGCAGTACGCTTGTGTTCAAGGTCAGTTTTCAATTTCTGTAGGAATTCAGATTTTGCCAAATGCCAGGCATACAGCAAAATGTGTCCAATCTGTTAACTGACTATAAATAAAACCGTAAAATAATAACCTTGTCAAGAAACATTTTGTTTTCCCAAAGGAACACTTTGCATCAACAAATGGCATTGTAAGGGCCATAGAGAATGGTTAAATCAATTATGGTGTGGCCTTACGCTGTTAGTAAAAAATGGATTTCTAAAGAAACATGCCAACATGTTCTTTTGAAAATAGAGAAGGCTTTACAAACTCTAATTCAATAAATGTTTGCAGTTGATTTTTATAGAAATTGAAAAAATCTCAAGACAGTGTATGTTCAGATTATATCCATTCTCCCCTGACAGGAATAATGAATTTGATTCTACTCAGCATGAACATGAAAATACACCTTAGTGATACACAGTAGTATATCCGAACAGATATAATTCTATCAAATTATGTCATCTTCAGACTTTGAGATGAGAAGTCATCTAATCCAATAATCCAACTGTGTTTGAATGTTTCCCAACATTTCTGCCCAATAATTTGTCCAGGCTCTCCCTGAACGTCTCATTCTTTCTCTGACCTGAATGTCAGATTTTTGTTTTTCATCTGTTAAAAGGAAATCCACCTGCCTGTGGTTCCTACCCATCAGTTGTGTGACTAAATTCCCCCTCTGTGTAAACTGAGAAAGGAGACTCTAAATGAGGCTGGGGTCCCCAGAGCCTAAGCCCGACAGTGGGACACGATGGCTGAGAACGGCTCCAAAGAAGGATTTTCAAAACGATGTTAAGTAGCTGACTGAGAACTAGTCTGAGTGAAGCTCAATTCGTAAGATGCAAGGCAGATACAAGGCCTAACCCTCTGGAAACACCACTGGAGAGAATATGATAGAAAAAGCAGGTAAGGAACATAGACAGGAGTGAGAACTTTGAAAGAGTATCTAAAATATTCAGTTCTTACCCCTAAAGCCCAAGCTGGGGGAGCTGCTCAGACCCAAGCACACACATTACATCACATGCTCCTGCCCTTTGAGCTATAAGATGATGAATATCCTGAGTCTTCTGATACAAAAACCCCATTCTCTTCAAATGATTCCCCAATCTCAAATCATTTCACTAACTCAGATATGTTCCTGTAAATGTGCTGATTATTCTTTATCCATCTTAGGCTGGGGTTTATGGGTCTTGGATCATGTGCTCCAAAGAGCAGAATGGACCGGTTCTGTTCCCCAGCACTCACTCAGCCAAGAATGAAATTTGCACTCATGTTTGCTATTGAATATCAACGAAATTTCTGTCAACTATAATAACTCTCTTTCATGTGCATTAAGGTGCCAGAAATTGGCACAAAGTCACACAGTGAAGGAGCAGAGGTGAGACTTGAATTGAGGCCATCTTATTACAAAACCTGAACTCTCAACCTCCATGCTATGCTGCCCCATATTTTTATACTGGGCTTGTGCAATTCTTTTTTGGATCCAATGGTTAAGAACATGGAGCCTGACTGCATGCATCTAACCTTGACTCTGCCACTTATTAGCTATGAAACTTGGGCAAGTAACTTAACCTCTCCGGTGCAGATTCCTCCTGTGTAGGACAAAGACCACTTTGTTTTGAGCACCCTTACATTAATAGCAAATATACTTTTTCTGCAGGGAAGCAGCTAGTCACAGCATTGTACAGTTCAGGCCCTTCTCCCTTCTGTGCTGTGAGGGAAGCACAGTGCTGAAAGTGGCTCTTTTGCTCCAATAATAAATTTTTGAGTGCTTTTAAGGCCTCAGAACTTAGTAAGAATACCATGTTATCTTGGCATATTCTTTAATTAAGCCATCTGAAATGATATTTCAGAGGACACTGGAATTACTGATTTTACCACTTTAATAGGAAGTACCAGATAGCTGTAATCAATTCATGTCATTAACCCCGAGATGGAAATTCTAGACAGGAGTATGGCTGAGTTTTGTGCAGGGTGGAATGAATACTCCTTTTCCCATAAAATTCAAGAGGCCCTAAGGGCCATGACATTCTTTGCTTTTATTAAACACATAACACACCTTTCCTTCCCTGACGCTTTCTGGATAGCTGCAGCCATGTGCAATTTGTAAAGGAAAGAGCAATGGGATATCGTGATGCCTGCAAAGTCACTGGACACCAGGGTGCCCTGGGATGTTAGAAATTTTGTGAGCAAACCTCAGAATGTTTGCAAAGCCATTTTTCTCTACAGCATGCTTAAAGAGAAATCTGTTGCTCAGTTGCTAATGCAACTGAAAAAAAACAGGCCCACAGCTGGAAGTGTAAAGTGGTTCATTCTTCCCGGAAAAGCAGTATGACATTATTTCTCTCCCTGTGCTGAACTCAGCATCATCATCAAAACCTAGTTTCTGCCTTTCCTAATGGGGGGGTGGAGGGGACCACTTCTCCTGTATTATTTAAAGGTTCTTAATACACTGCATATCAAAAGGCTTTAAAAAGCCATATACACTATTTCCTAACATGCATACATACAAAGACATTCAGCTCAACGTTCTCCAAAACAGTAAAAACATAACTATTGAAAATGTTTCTGAATCTTTATGTACGTTAATAAAGAAATAAAATTTCTGAAAATGTTTGCTTATGAAAGAGGAAAAGTGATACAATACCATACAAATTGTAGGTTCCAGGGAGTTAATGAAATCATACTCATACCTGGGGTAAATTCCCAAAACTCAGTATGATGAAAGTGCTATACTGAGTGGTACAACTAAAGATGTTTTAATTTCTTGATTTGATTTTTCACAGTTTTTTCCAAATTTTCCACAATATATGATCACTCCTTAAGTAATATGGGGGAAAGGGCTGAATATTTTTTTAAAATCTTGAAAGAGAGAAAAGGAACCCAGTCTTCTTCATTTCTACTACTCTCTGACTCTGGATTCAAAACTCTTCTTTATAACTTGCTGTATCATTCATTCACTGTAGCAGATTTACAGTTTCACTTACCTGCCAGTGTAGGAAGAAAAAATATCCAGTGCCATTATTCCTCCAGACTGTTGTCCCAAACTTATTTTGAACTCTTCTAAGTGTTCTGCAGGCACATAAGTAATTCTGGAACAAGACACAATCCATGAATCCATGAAAGCAAAGGGAAGCAAAGTTTTGCCTGTTAGGGGAATCTTCCAAAATATAAAATAAAATTATATTGTCCCTTCACCTCTACTTTTTCACAGAACTCATTTAAATTGGCTTAACTCAGTGGAAAATCCAAACTTCAAAAGGATAAAGTATCCTATAGGCAAGAATAACAACAGAAATTAAAATTTTAAACACTGCTGATAAACTATGTGTTTACCAATAATTATATGGGGGAGGAAAATAGCATAATATCTATTTCCAGATGAGAACACTAACAGGAATTTTTTGAAATTAAAGAAATCTATAAATCCTTAGAAAAATTATTGTCAGTAATAACATTATTTTGTCCAAAGATTTTTGGGTTCCTTAGCAGAAACAAATGAGGTGAACTCTATTAAAACACTGGGTATACCAAATTACTTTACATTCTCCCATAATACACAATTAATTTTGGACATTAACAAGCATTATCAATAATCATATCCTAGCTTTATTAAATTATTAACTCCCAAGTCTGAAGTTAAACCATTATAAGTTTATGGAAAGACTCTATTACTAATTTGTAGCAACTTCTTATATGTTCATTTTGGTTTCAGAGAAAAGCCTACTGTGTACACCTGAATGGTCTCTTACTAATTCAACAAGTGCTGGCTGAATGCCTATAATGTGGAAGGCACAGAGTAAGATGCTTATTACAGCTATAATGCTTAGAAACTGACATTTGAAAATTTAAGTTTACTGCTGTCCTATCAGGCTACACAACTGATTGACTTGTTTAAGTAGTCTGTTCCGAGATCCTCAAATTAATGAATAGTAAGGCAAGAGAAAGAATGCATTTGAAGTCGGTTCAGCATATTTGTACAAAGACACAAAAGTATGTATCAACAATCAAAAAGACTATTAAAAAAGTCTTCACAAAAATCATGAAGACTATTAAACTGGCTAACCATAGCTTACCCATGAAGACAATAAGTATCAAAACCCTAGCACTGGGCTTCCCTGGTGGCGCAGTGGTTGAGAGTCCGCCTGCCGATGCAGGGGACGCGGGTTCATGCCCGGTCTGGGAAGATCCCACATGCCGCGGAGCGCCTGGGCCCGTGAGCCATGGCCGCTGAGCCTGCGCGTCCAGAGCCTGTGCTCCGCAACGAGAGGCCACAGCAGTGAGAGCCCCGCGTACCGCAAAAACAAAAACAAACAAACAAAAAAACCCTAGCACTAAAGGGCAAAGAAAAAGGATTGTCTTCCATGTTATAAAAAAATAAGAATTATACCAATGGCATAATTTATTGAGTGAGAAGATACATAATTTCAGACATACTGGTGATTTCCATAAAAAGCATTCACTCTGTGAGGTCGCTTAGGTTTAGAGTCAGAGGACACAGTTCTGCTGCTTCTCCAGAGTGTTCTGGTAGGGTACATCACCACCAGTGAATGTCCATATCCTCAATCACAAAAAGGATGTCACTTTTTATGAGACTACGGTAAGCCAAGAAGCACAATACAAACATAACACAGTGCTCTAACAGAGTGTCAGCCAGCGTGGCCACACCTGAGCATTCTGGCATAAGCCGTGGACCCTTACGACACTTTGCGACACTTTTACCTCAAGGATCAAACGGAAGTAAAAAACACAGTTTCAGTGGATTTAGGACTAGGCTGGGTGAGAGAGCTGCATTTTAATTCTGATGCTACTTTATTTATTCATCTATAAAACACCTTCTCTATAGTGTTACAAAAGTATACTGAATAGCAAATTTGCATTTATCCCTTCAAAAATAATGAGTCAAAAATGTTTAACACATTAGGTTGGGGAAGAAGACTGACTGCCTTTACACAAAGAAAACTAAAACCTGAAAAGCCTATTCAAGAAAACTGGTATTATTTCTGAAGGTTCAGTAAAGTTAAAACTCACCTAAATAATACCTTAAGAAAAAAAGCCAGGAAGAGGTGAGGAGAAAAAGCTAGAACACAACAGGCAAAATAAGAATAATCAGTTAAAAGTATTTAATTTTTTAATTGGTTTGAGAAGGAAAAGCTGTTTCTATCCCAAACACTGTTGAAAATGAATTCTCCTCTATATTTATTCAAAGGTGTTTACCCTTTACCAAGAGGTGGGGGAGGAAGAGCTTTACAAATATTTTTCTTATATTTTAGAGCAGTGAGAAAAAGGAAAGAAAGCAGTTTTCATAAATATTTAGCCCAACACAGACAGCAAGGCCATCGGAACAAGCATCCCACAATGCATTAGCCCATGCAGAACAATTATAATACATGCCTGGTCACACGGCCACACAAAACCTCCAGACACCAACCCAGAACACCAAACTACATTATGAACTGCATAAACACACTGAAACTGCTTATTTGAGAGTTGTATTAAAAATTCTTAAAAGCAAACTAACCTTAGGTTACATGTGGAGTGGAAGAAAAAGAATAGCATTAGTGATGCTGAAATGTGACACAGCTATTAATCCAGAGGTTGCGTCTGCATATGCAGACAGGATCGCTCCCTGAAAAAAGAGCTGGAAAGCTTAGTAGTAGGAAGATGTGATTTTAAAATGAGTTCACAATCACCAGTACAATGTGAAAATGTAACCATCTCACAGCTCTGTTGGAAGTACGTTCTTACATAAAGGAGAAAAAAAAAAAGCCAAAATGTATAGACACTGAATCTCTGTCTGGGTCTATCCCCACATCGGGATGTTACAAAAGCATGAAGAGGTTTCACAGACAAGTTGTAAAATGCAGCCATAATGAGCTTTTGAATCACCATTACTCACACATAAAAGGGGGCTCGATCGTCAGCAGGTGCTGCAGAGAATCTAGAATGTGAAGCACACACCGCAGCATCTTTTTACAATGGTGTTAACAAATGTCAATGTCTTGTGCTGAATGTGAGATGCATGTATATGTAGTTAAAAGTGGGTCCTCCTGGTTGTTTTTTCCCCTTTCCACCTCCCTCCTATCTACACCTCCCCCAGAAAAGCATCTGCTCTTTACTGGTGTCTATAGCAGTGATTATTAACAAGCACAGAAAAATGTAACTGCAATCAATCTTTTATTCCTTGATCAGGAATTCATCCCACACTTTAGGTTAAGGCAGGTGAATTCTGATTCAGCTCGGTAATTATCTGGCAGATGTTACAAGCAGCTGCTGCTAAGCGCAAAACCCTGGCTATTATTACAGAAACGTAAGCACTCCTGGCAAGGTGGAGTGCGAAGTGAGACAGGATGCATTCTGGTGAGGCTTCACATCTGGTTTTCCATAGAAAATAATGAAACCTGGAACTTACACTGGCTGTTCCTGAACTCTTGAAACTCAAATTATCTACCCAGGCACGCACGAACACGCATACACAAAGTTCCTAGTCATCTCTCGTAAGCGGCAAAAAAGAAGCCAGTGTGTTGTCTCAATAAGCAATGCTTTTCCTAAAACCAATCAGTTATATAACTGAACCAATTAGAGTCCCTTTTTTTAAGTCCCTGCAATACATTCCTCCACCACCAGCCCAGATTAAGCTAGCTTCCTAACAAGAAATCAAGAGGAAGGAAGAGACATGGATGGAGCCTAGATTAAAGCAATGACCACAACACTTAACTAGCACTTAACATTATGGTTCCATGCAGAGTAATGGAAGGACTAGACTTTCCATTTAGAAGGATTACCCACAGAGTTTTCAAGGTAATTTTACACCTTTTGCTTCATGAAGGCAAGTGACAGGGAGGAGAAAAGGCCAAAAACACCATGCAAAATGCATGGAACACACTGCTCAGCCCTGGTCAATCTAAATGGCTATCTGTTTTACCACCTGACACAATTTTTCTAAAAAAGGACTCTATGATTCTCATTTCTTTTTATCATTTACCCAATGAGTCAAAACTATAGCCATCCTAATCACAGCTTTAATAGGATACCTGAGGAGAAATCAATGTAATTTGTGGGTGTGTTTGTGAGTGTGTGTATGCATGCATGTGAGCATGTGAGAAAGAGACTGACTGACTGACTGACTGATTTCCAGAGGAGGGAAGGTTGTAGGATTTTTCTTATTTTCTCTTTTTAATGTAAGATACTACATTACATTTTGCTTCCTGGAATCCTAAATCAATTTTTTATGAAACTAGCTCTCTAGATACTCTTCACAGTCTTAATAAAGCTGCTGAATGCATAAGTGGGTAAATCCTGGTGCTAAATCAGAGGGTGGGAAAACAAACAACAAAACAAATCAAAACAACCCCCCACAAAAAAACCCCCCACAAAACAGGAAAGGAGAAAAAGGCTTTGTAGCCTGAAAATGTACCTGACTCCTTTTCTAGAGTTGACTAGGTACATGACTTACGCTAAATCAATGTCACAATGATCTTATTTTTGGGCCACTTTTTAAGATCTGCAGTACATTAGAACAGTGAGGTAAGGTTAAAACCAAGCACCGATTCTGGTACTCAGTGCCAAAAAGTGGACAGGAGACCTGCATCAGGGCTCACGACATAAGACGTGCATTATCACACAATAAATCAAATGATCAGTTACGAGACCATCTGTATTTTACAGTACTTCAAAACTACATAAGCTAAAACCCCGGCAGTAAAGAGTCTCCATGTAGATCCTTACCATTCATCTTTGAAGCAAAATGAATGGACACTAGCCTGCAAGTGGTGAGGAAAGCACTTAACGTTTCTCTTTTTATTTATTGTAGAGGCACTGACATTTTTAATGATCTTCGCTTGTACTTGCGTGATTAATAAGATAATTATGGAACCGTCACATGATCTGATGATCTGTTTCATTATAAAATAAAAGTCAAAAAGGCAGGCAAAAATATGAAAGCCCGTGAGTGAAATTCTGCCCTAAAAATAAAACCTCCTTTTTATAAGACAGCAGAATGCACTCTAAACAGCATATATTTTTCTGCTTTTTATTGATAGAAAAATGAGAAACAGGTTGTAAATACAGTTTTCTTACCTAAGCTCTACTGATATGTATTTTGCAGAAGAATAATACAGAATTCAGTCAGTTAGATAATATGAATACAAAAAAAGTCTCCCATACTAGTATTCATCATATCAATTTACAGTAAACAATCTTTCCCTGAACTCTTATTTTACTATTTTATCCCTTATATGCAAATATTCAGTTACTAATGCTAGAGAAAAAAAGGAACGCTTTTACATTGCTGAGGTGTGACAATAAAGTTATTAACTGATTTTTATGCTGGCTCAAGAAATGTCTAGTGACTTAAAAAACAAACCACATATATGACATGCTTTTAGTACATTATGGGATGATGAGAAACGTAAACACTTCCTGACAAAATAGCCTATATGACATACCATCAGACCATATCAACATTTTGGTGAATTCTCTTTTATCATGAGGCAGTTCAACAAAGGATAAATTATGGGTCAGACTGACACTGTTTTGTACGATCTTTACCATGCTTGGCCCTTACAGAACTGGCTGACTTGGAGGATTCATACAGATCATTAGGTAGTGCACAATCTGCTCTATTGAGGCCAATCCAAACTTCTTTGTAAGTTCCTAAGAGTGGACTGTCCTGCTCTATTAAGAGATTTCATATCTCTCACATCTAAGATTTTTGCAGAAATCACTGGAGAATTAAAAATAAAAATAGAAGGCAACATTGTTTTGAAGTATAGCTGTCCCTAGGTATCTGCAGGGGATTGGTTCCAGGGGCCCCCATGGATACCGAACTCCATGGATGTTCAAGTCCCTGACATATAAAATGGCAGAGTACAGCTGGCCCTCTAGACCCATGGTTCAATCAACCTCAGATGGAAATTTTGATCCAAGGTGGCTGCCCCTGAGGATGTGAAACCCAGAGAGAGCCGACTGTGTATTTACTGACAAAGATCTGGGTATATTTGGACCTGTGCAGTTCAAACCTGTGTTGTTCAAGGGTCAACTGTATTTCAGTACTGTTAGTATTAAGAAGTTATTGATTGTAGATATAGTGTCCTAAAGACTACAATCAATACAATCAATAACTTCTCAGGAATAGTCAAATTCTTCAGTGATATATATTAAATAAATATATAATAATTTTTGTATGTCAAACAAAAGTATGTACTGAGAAAAAAATTCTGATTAATGAATTGAAATTCCTGAATTTCCCAAGCCAAAATAGGATCCAAATGATACTTACTTTATGTCTGGCCCAATGAGAGAATGCCTTCTCAACATGGCTCGTGCTTGGGTATTGGTTAAACTGATAGTAGACTCTTCATTAATAGACAAGATGCAGTCCCCAACAGCAATCCGACCATCTCGACTAATGGCACCTCCATGAATAATGCTTCGAACAATCATCCCCAAGCCATCTTTATTAGCACTTACTGTCATTCCTATGGTAAAGGAGGGATACACATTAAATGCATGACTTTCATGGTCTCCCAAGGCAATAGAAACAAAAGCAAAAATAAACAAATAGGACCTAATCAAATTTATAAGCTTTTGCAAAGCAAAGGAAACCATAAACAAAACTAAAAGTCAACCTACGGACTGGGAGAAAATATTTACAAATGATGCGATCGACAAGGGCTTAATTTCCAAAATATACAAACAGCTCATATAACTCAATAACAAAAAAACAAACCACCCCATCAAAAACTGGGCAGAAGACCTAAACAGACATTTCTCCAAAGAAGACATACAGATGGCCAAGAGGCACATGAAAAGATGCTCATCAACATCACTAATTATTAGAGAAATGAAAATCAAAACTACAATGAGGTACCACTTCACACCGGTCACAGAATGGCCATCATTAAAAAGTCTACAGATAACAAATGCTGGAGACGGTGTGGAGCAAATGAAACCCTCCTACACTGTTGGTGGGAATGTAAATTGGTGCAGCCACTGTGGAAAACAGTATGGAGCTTCCTCAAAAAGCAAAAACGGAATTGCCATATGATCCAGCAATCCCACTCCTGGGCATATATCCGGAAAAAAAACTATAATTCAAAAAGATACATACACCCCATTTACAATATAGAACAGCACCATTTACAATAGCCAAGACATGAAAACAACCTAAATATCCATTGACAGATGAATGGACAAAGATGTGGTGTAAACACACACACACACACACACACACACACACACACACACACACTGGAATATTACTCACACATAAAAAAGAACAAAATAATGCCATTTGCAGCAACATGGGTGGACCTAGAGACTATCATACTAAGTGAAGTAAGTCAGACAGAGAAAGACAAATATACCATATGATATCACTTACATGTGGAGTCTAAAATATGACATAAACTTATTTATAAAACAGAAACAGACTCACAGGGAGAACAGACTTGTGGTTGCCAAGGGAGAGGCGGAGTAGGGGAGGGATGGATTGGGAGTTTGGGATTAGCAAATGTAACCTATTATATATATGTATAACTGAATCACTTTGCTGCACACCAGAAAGTAACAGCATTGTAATCAACTATACTTCAATAAAATAAATTTTTTTTAAAAAAGCACGACATTCGGGGCTTCCCTGGTGGCGCAGTGGTTGAGAGTCCGCCTGCCAATGCAAGGGACACGGGCTCATGCCCTGGTCCAGGAAGATCCCACATGCTGTGGAGCAGCTAGGCCCGTGAGCCATGGCCGCTGAGCCTGCACGTCCGGAGCCTGTGCTCCGCAACGGGAGAAGCCACAACAGTGAGAGGCCCGTGTACCTCAAAAAAAAAAAAAAAAAAAAAAAAAAGCATGACTTACAAATTCATTTTAATTGAATTTAGTAATCCCTATGGATTCACAGATAAAAGAATAGGAGTAACTTTTTCAGCAGTAAAAAAAAACAATCAAAAGGAAAGCATCAGTTTCTAACAAAAATATTTTTTAAGTAAATTTAGAAATGTTTGTGAAATTATACCTAAAGACACTCCATGTTAAATACATTAGAGATGAAACAGGGTCTACACTGTGGAGTCAATGTAGCTTAGGCTACGTGATGTGTCACCACTTACATAGAAAGCTCTCTCAGGGAGAACATTTTAACAGTATCAAATCAATTTTATAATAATAGTTCATCTCTTACATATATGAAAGAATAAAGAGCAGGACTATAAATGGAAAATTAGTTCTCTAAGAAACTCTCTGATATTACCTTATTTCTAGATCATTTGTTCATTTGGTATATATTTACTATATGTTTACTATGTGCTAAGTACTATACTGGTAGCTTGATATAAAAAAGCATAACAGAATTCCTAACATCAAGAAGCTTGTATTCAAGTCTTATCCGCAGTGCCTATCACAGTGCCTGAACATACAGTAGTCAGTTGAATTAAACTGATGTAAACATTAATCTATTACCACTTTATTTCCAAATGTGAACTTCAATGAGCTCCAGATTTGGATATTTGATTGCCCTCTTGACATGGTCCCTGAATGATTCATAGGAAATACAACCCTAGTAAGTATAAAATTGAACTCCCTAGTCTCCATCTCCCCTTATTTCTCCATTTGTCCTCCCCTTTTTGGTAATGGTACCACCATACTACTCTCCATTACTCAAAGCAGAAATGTTGGAGTTGTTCTGGATTCCTACCTCTCTCTCACTACCTATATTTAATCCATCACCAAGTTCCACCATTTCTATCCCCAAAACTTATCTTGAATTCATTCACCTTTCTCCACATCCAAACTAAACCTAGACCAAGCCAGCACTTCTCCTGCCTCATTTTTTGAACGAGCCTCATAACTGGGCTCCTGGCTTCCAAAGTTGTCCCTGCCAATGCATTCTTCTCATAGCAGACAGAGCAACCATTCAAAAAAGACAAACCACATCACATCACTCCCTTTGCTAACAATCCTTTAACAGTTTCCTATTGTTCAAATATACAACATACCTACATGGCCCTGTCTATGTGGAATTCCTGGCTTGGCCCTCTCGACATGCACCCTTCTTTGGGCTATGCCCTCCTTGCCCCACGGCCCCACCGTGTTCCAGCAACATGGCCTTCTTTCAGAAATATACCTAGTCTCCCTTTTCAGAGTCTTTGCCTGACACCCCCTTTCTTCAGCTCTTGCACAGCTAACAACTTCTCATTCTTCAATATCAATTCCTCAGAAAAATATTCTCAACAAACCCATCTGAATTAATGCTCCGTTCTCCCCCTACCCTCACTCTATTCCTTCAAAAATATAAGACCTACTGAAATTGAAAACTTTACATAAAATAATATAAATTCACTTAAAACCAAGTACTAAAAGTTCCTTCCAAAACAAGATTATATAATTAAACAATATAAGGAGAGCTGTAACTCTCTTATTAAAACTTTGAGAGAAGTCAATAATCTGTTTTTAGTTTTTTATAATATTTTTAAAAGAAAGAAATTCTCTCTGAATATTAACTTTAACTATACCAAATTAGACATGATATTTCAAATATTTTTTAAAGAATGATCCTGATTACAATGTGTTTCCAACCTCATATTTCATGCCTGGATTTGGGCTATCCAGGCTCCTAGTTACCATTTTCTGATAGGAATGAACCACTAATCAAATGTAGTTAAAAGATTCTGTTGAGATTCATACGAACTATTTTTAAGTGCACTGTTATTAAGGAGCTTACATAAACCAAAAAACAAGTCTAGACGCTGCTTCATCCAAGGGAGGTTTCATACAAGCAAAGAGGCTGGCTCTGAAACGTTTCCATAGGTACGCTGGTTTGCTCTGATGCTGCCATCTTTCCCACCAAGACCCACCAGACAACTATACTATAGCAAAATCAAAATGTATGACTACAAAACACAACTCAACTCAGTGGCCCATCCTGGGAATCTAACCCATCATCTTGTTCTCATTGGCACCATGCATTCTGCAATAAAGCAAGCCACAGACATGCAACAAGTCTTCACGAGCTATGGTCAACATGACCTCTAAATTAATTCTTAACAGCATATTCAACTCATAACTCTACCAGTTATTAAGGCTGTCAGGTCATGTCAACCACATGAACAAAAAGGTTGACATCAGTTAGCTCAGCTTGTATTTTCCTTTCACCAAATGATCATTTTCGGGCTTCAATAACTTCGAGGTAATATCCACTGACTAGATTTTGGTTGTAACTCATAAGATCTCTCAATCTTTTCCTAAAAGAGGTATAGTAGCATAGCCCAAACCATGTACTGTAGAACCAAAAAACTGGTTCCAAATTTGAGTTCCAGCACTTCTAATCAGTGTGGCTTTGGGCAACTCACTTAACCTCACAATGACCTGCATTTTACTCATCTGTAATATGGGGATAATGTCCACTTTCAGGGTTGTTTAAAGAATTTTTTGAGAAAAGCACATGTAGTGTTCCTTTCAAAGTGCTCAGTAAAGTACAAAAGAAAACTCACAGAATATATTTAAAAGACATCTCCAATCCAAAGCTACATTGCTTTCTAATGTCTTAATGCAAATCGTAATTCAGCTTCAAAATGAAGCTTGTTATTACAGCAATGCCACCGCAGCTCTGAGTGACTCAAGGACTCACGTGCCTTGTATGGTCTGTGAAAACCAGAGACAGACTCAGATTTGAGTCCTGGTTCCAGAGAAATTCCTGAGTCTACGTTTCTGTACCTCATCAGCGAAGAAAAGGTTAACACCTTCCTTTCCTTCTTATTTTTTTACCTTCAAGACCTAGTACAACATAATTAGCCAATGTACCACAGACGAATCAAAAATAATCACGATTACATTTTTCAAAGGTCACTACATGCATATGTACATAACTGTGTATATCTGCACATAACATCCCCCCCACTAAATTTAACAAAGTTTAAAAAACCCAGGTTATTCTTAAAATCACAGCAAATGGATGATGACAGCTTTTAGAGAAGCCTATCATTTATTAATAATTTCTTCTGATTATAACTAGGAAAGAAATAAATTACCCAGAAAGTGAAAACTGCAAACAACTTCACATAAAGGAGAGACCTATTCTATGAAAATGTGTTCAGTGACAGACCCTTTCATGACACACTCCTACCAGCACAAAGCCAGTCTCAATTAGATATTCTAAAATGCTACCACACTTTTTGTTACTTCAAGTTGTAAAGGCAACACCTTCCTACATTAAAAGCTTAAATGAATGCTTTAATTAAATTGTTTTAATGTTCTACTGAGATTTTAAAAATAGGCCTTTTTCATTATCCTTTACATCTAGTTACTCTGGGCATCGTAGAATATTGAAATCTCCTCCTTATCTCAAATGAGATAAGAGAGAAATATTCTCGCTTTGGCATACAGAATTTGCACTCCAAGATGCCAGAGGAACTCCACTGGGTCCCAGGAAATCAAACAGCTAACGACAAAGCCCTATAAGCATTTTGGGTATGCACATTATTCAAATAATGGAAACTAAGCAGAAAAGTAAAACTAAAAGATATATATTACATATATATGTTAACACTTTTATATTACAGTTTGGTTGGTAAACTAATGGTGTTATAATTTCACACAAGTAAGTGGTTTAGTCTCACAAAGCAAATTAAAGAGTTCTTTTATATTTTAAGGTTAAAATCAAACTATTGAGGTATAAATGGATTCCTGGATATGAAAGCAAGGACACTTCACCTTCTACTCTTTTTTTTTTTCCCCAAAATCCTAATCACTTTGGTATATTTTTTAAAATCAAAACTCAATGGCTAAAGTAGGAGCAACTAAGTTTCCAACGACAGGTGAGTGGATAAATGAAATCTGGTGTAAACACACACACACAGTAATGTTATTCAGCCTTTTATTAATAAGGAAGGAAATTCTGACATGTTACAGCATGGATGAACCTTGAAGACATTACGAAATAGGCCAGTCACAAAGGGACAAATACCATATGATTCCATTTACATAAGGTACCCAGAGTAGTCAAAATTTACAGACAGAGAGGAGAATGGGGAGGATGCCAGGAGACAGGGGAGAGGAGGGAATGGGGAGTTAGTGATTAATGGGTACAGTTTCACTCAGGGAAGATGAAGTTCTGGAGATGGATGGTGGTGATGGTTGCACAACAATGTGATGTACTTAATGCCACAGAAATATACATTTAAAAATGGTTAAAGTGATCAATTGCATGTTATGTATCTTGTACTACCCTAAAAAAAGGATATATCCCGACGTCATAAGAGAAAAAACAAAAAAATCCATATGACTGTCTCAACAGATGAAAGAAAAGATTTCACAAAATTCAACATTCTCTCAGCAAACTAAGAACTGGTGAGCAATCCACAGGGTCAGACTGTAAAATCAGATGTACTCCAACCCCAGCTCTTACAGCAGCCTCCCAACTGCTTCCGATCTAATTCATCCACCTGTGCCAGAATGATCGTAAAACACACATCTGGTCATGTCACCCCTCTGCCCTCAGCTCCCACTGGCCACTGGCGCTTAAGGCAGGGGGTGTCCTGAGGGAGGTCCTGTGTCCTGCATACGAAGAACTCGCCCGGCAGCTGTCTCCCACCTACCATTCCTTCAGCTTCAACTCTTCCTTTGCCCGCCATTATGCCACACTTCACCCACATCAAACAAACTTCAGTGATGTTTCACAGTTCTCTGCCTTGGCTCTTCCGACTTTCCCAATGCCTCAACGAGTTGGTAGAAATCTCCTTTTTCAAGGACTAAATCAAACATCTCCTCTTCTCTGAAACCTTTCTAGAAACTCCTCCACACTCAGAGAGCAGGGATCAACTCTTCCTTCATTTAAGGCTTCAATGTTCTCTGCATGAGGGTCTCTCACAGCAGGTATGATATTTTAATGCACTGAGGATTTTAGAAGTCAGTTTGTCTACTCTCCTAACCTCATATTCCTTGAGGAAAATGATTATATAATGGTGTCTATGCACAGTAGCCAGAATACAGAAAATAATTAATGTTTGAGAGTTGAGTAAATAAATACACTAGAATAGGATCTCTCATATGGGCTCTGCAAAATTTCTGTCTAATGAGTTAATAAAAAAAAAAAAGGCCAATGACATGTGAGAAATGCTGCATCCTGTAACCTTTTCTTAGAGATCCACAGTGCACATGTGACTATCAAAGCTACTGAGTGATGAAAACAGAAACACCTGTCTCCTTAAGCTTATCACATTCCAAACTTTGAAACTTGGAACCCATTTAATAACTCCCATTAACAGCCGACAAAACTAGTATTGTAAGCAACATGCTTTCAGAAACACTGCATTAGCAGATGAGATATTTTTGACATGTTTAGGTATCTATAGTACATATCCCATAATTAATGAATTAGAGAAAGTTCTGTAGCTTAAGTTATATATTATTCTATTAAATGTAATATATAAGAAATAGTAAAGCTAATTAAGTAGAAATTCTCTTCTATAAGTCTCCATGTAGCTGCTGTTGGTAGCGCCCAGCTGCCAGCAAATGGAACAAAATCTAGAAGGAGGCAGAGACCGGAATCCCAGTCACCAGTTAAGCACTGCTGGGCTTCTCTGCCAAGTCCACAGACACCAATGTGAAGGGTGCTGGCTGGCTACATCCTAGATGGAGGAAAAAGCTCTCTGAAGCACAGCTAACCAGAGAGTCTTGAGCTGTAATCAGACCTCCAGGGAAGCTGATTTATGGCCCTACTGATCAGCACCGAGCCCTAAAGACAGAGCTGAGCCATGTCACTGCTTAACTCAAAAGAAGAACAAATGTGATCTACCTGGATATAATTTTAGCTACTGTAATTAGGATTTTATTTCTACAGCGGGTCTTCTTTGCCCAATTCAGGAGATTTGGGATTATTAACCAGCCACAACCCTGTATAGGTAAAAGAGGACACAAAAATCCTGCCACCTGGGAAGGACTATTGAATAACTGCACTTAAATTTTGGTGGTTGCGCACCTCCTGTCTTTCTAGTCTTTATTTCAGCAAATGAAAGAAATTAAATACAAACTGACTTATGCATAACTGGTAGCATTCAAAGAAACTAATAATTTCCTTTTCCAAAGAATTTAGAATTCCAAATCTCTGACTTTTCATTTTCTAAGAATGCCTTTTCTGATTTGCTGTATCATACATAAACGCTTCGTATATCTTTTACTTGAATGGAAATGAGGCTCAGGAATACTTGTAAATAACTAGGAGAGTGAGGGTTATAAGCTAGTCTGAATTAAACAAACCTGTTAACCATTTCAGATAAAAATAATAAGTACATAAAAAGAATAACCAAAAAAACTAAGGGAGGGATCTCCCTGGTGGCGCAGTGGTTAGGAATCTGCCTGCCAATGCAGGGGACACGACTTTCAGCCCTGGGCCAGGAAGATCCCACATGCCTTGGAGCAACTAGGCCCGTGCACCACAACTAATGAGCCTGTGCTCTAGAGTCCGCGAGTCACAACTACTGAGCCCACGTGCCACAACTACTGAAGCCCGTGCACCTAGAGCCCGTGCTCTGGAACGAGAGGAGCCACCACAATGAGAAGCCCGTGCACCGCAACGAAGAGTAGCCCACGCTCGCTGCAACTAGAAAAATCCCGCGCACAGCAACGAAGACCCAACACAGCCAAAAATAAATAAATAAATGAAAATTTTTTAAATGCTTAAAAAAAAACCTATGGGAAATTTTACAACATCTATTATCTTATCTATACTCAAAAACATTGAAACTATGTTCAATATTTCCTCTTGGCCAGGGGTCTGGGAGGAAAGGTGTACGTGGAAAATAAGAAACTTACCCAGGCTAGAATTGCCTTTTGCTATCGTAATAGTCCTCTCGAAAGATTCTTTGGATATAGTTTGGAGCATGACACACTCAGCAGCAGAGGCCAGGGACCCCTGTTGAATTAAGAACTTGGAGCCCTGTCAGAAAATAAAAATAAGTCATGTGGAAAGGAAAACTAGACTTTGGAGCATGATTTCAACATCACCCATGTTCTCTAACTGGTTGTGCTTTATTCAGCAAGAACCTACAAACAAAACAAGTTCATAGGTTGTCTTCTGAAAATCTCAGTATCAGGAAAGCGCTGGCTCCAGATGAGCCAGAATAATGTAACCCCTCACTGTCCCCAACCTCATCATCATATACAAACCATCTCTTGAGAATGTCACCTTTCCAGCTGAATCAGTCAGCACAGGAGAACTCAGTTCTGCACTTGATATAACTTCATTTGGTCGGTGAGGTTCAGTCCACACTCTTGTGTTGTCACATCCGTATTGCTGTTCAATAGCATTGGCAGGTGTATAATCATTTATGGTAAAGCCAGAAGCAGTCCCCATGCTCAAGTCCACTGAAGGCGGACTCTCGTCCCGTCTTTGCAGGAGATTCTGGGCATATAGCTCCTCCAAGGACATATGCAAGTCAAGTACTGGATCTGAGGAATTTTCAGTAACATCCTGATTAAAGAACAAAAAATAAAAATTATGGCCAGAACTGCATCAATGCATTTCGTAAGATCTTAATGAACAACTATTTAGTGAAAAACAAACACAACATAATTTTTAATTACTCAAGAAGTATCAGCAAACATACATTCTTTGCTTAGTTGATAGTCCAAACACGTTTATTTTTATAAATGATTCTGAATACATTTCCTGCAAATCATACATCTCATACTGAGTCATATTAGTACAATATATTAGTACTTAAGATCATTAAGACGTAATATTCTGTTCTACTAATAAAATTACTCAGAGTTCAATACATATACGAAAAGTAAATATATATTTCTAAATCTCATTTAGAAAGTATCTCATATCCAATCTGTCTGAAAGTTTCTATTCATTATAAAATTCAAAGATAAACAGTATGACATTAATTGATTTCAATTTATAAGAACCTCCAAGAAAAACGCTGTTTGGATAGGGATTTGTAGGTATTTATGTAGTTGAAAAGGAAGTCATACAATTCATACTTTTATAGGGAAATTTTTCTCAAATATTATGCAAGTTGTAGCAGAAGGAATAGTACTAAGAAATGGTGTCATAAGATGTAGGTTCTAATCCAGACTCTCTTATTAACAATCTATATATTACAGAACCTCTCTTGGCTTTATGTTACATAATTTCTAAAATTCCCTGAAACTCTAAAATTCTACAGATCTACATAAATACATGTATCTACTTACAACCCATATACTGCATCACTTATGTGCTTTGGACAAGCAGTGCTCCTCCATGAACTGCTGTTGAATAAGTGTATTAATTGTTCCTTCAATCCTTTTACTGACATTTTTAAAGTATAAAATTAGGGTATGAATACATTATCCTCAAAAAAGATTCAGGCCATACAGAGGTATATTATGTATGCATACAGGGTATAGTAGGCAAGTCTTCCCTTATGGCTCATTCATCCAGTCCTTTCCTCAGTAGAAATAAGGGGCTGGCATCTGTTGGGTGTTTATTCATCAAATTTTTTATGTATCTGTCTAACACATATGTACAAGCACAGATGCACACATTCACATGCACATATACATGTTCATTTTAAAAATCTAAACTAAACTATATACTAAGTAGTACATTTCTACTTGCTTTTCTGAAGTATCTTTAATATCTTAACATGAGAGATTTCCTTGTCAGTAAATATGTTGTCATTGACATATTCTGAATATAAAGTCATTGTGATATATACTGTTAAGTATTTTCCAAGCTTGTTTGTCTCTTGTCTTTTTTTTAAAATAAGTTTATTTATTTATTTATGTTTGGCTGCGTTGGGTCTTTGTTGCTGCGCATGGGCTTTTTTATAGTTGCAGTGAGCAGGGGCTACTCTTTGTTGCGATGCACAGGCTTCTCATTGCGGTGGCATCTCTCGTTGCGGAGCACAGGCTCTAGGTGCGCAGGCTTCAGTAGTTGTGGTACGTGGGCTCAGTAGCTGTGGCTCGTGGGCTCTAGAGCGCAGGCTCAGTATCTGTGGCGCGCAGGCTTAGTTGCCCTGCTCCATGTGGGATCTTCCCAGACCAGGGCTCGAACTTGTGTCCCCTGCACTGGCAGGTGGATTCCTAACCACTGCGCCACCAGGGAAATCCTTGTCACCTGTCTTTTAAGTTTGTATATGTTATATACCTATACATGCTGAAATTAAATTCTTTATGTGATCAAGAATTGTTTATGTAATTTTTTTATGAAATTCTTTATGTAATCAAATTTGTCAATTTTTTTATGCTTCTGGGTTTTATATATTGCTTAATAATTCCTTCCTCTGCACAGAGTAAATGAAATGCTTTATAGTATTTTTCTCCAATTTTATAAATGGTTAGTTGGCAGATTCAGTATTAACCCATCTAGAATTTATTTCAGGGTGTGGTGTGAGATATGGGTCTCTTTCTTTTTTTTCTAAGGTGGTAATCAATGGCTCCAACACAGTTTATTACATTCCTCTTGTTCAATCAAGTTTTCGTCTCTCTGGAAATATCAAATATTCCTCGTATAAAGCACTGAGGCAAGTAGGAATATCATATAAGCAAATACCATCTTTAAAATCCTCAAGAACAAAGGATAGAAAGTATCATCCTCCACACTCCTAGAACCTAAATAACAACCTGTTGGCTCATTCAACCAACTTTATTTTAGTCTTATGAAAAAAACAAAACAACGTACTTACTAGAGAATTGGTTAGCTTCTGTATTACTAAATTAATTATTATAATAATTATCAGTAAATCATCCCTACCACTTCTCAAATAAAGATGACAATCAAAACTACTTTTCATCACAAAAAGAGGTCAAGCTGCCCTTGTTAGCTGGGGTTTACTATAAATCATATAACAGAAATCTCCATGAATTATTCATGAAGGAGTTAACACCGGCACATAGAAAAGAAAGAGCTAATCAACATAGCAGACAACATACGCCTACTTCAGAAACATTTCTAGTTGCTGAACAACCGACTTTTATTTTTAAAAGTCTCATGGATCTAAAAGAAAAGCAGTTCTTCCCTCATAAGATGTCCAAAAATAACTACGGTTTCCCAGTGCAACTTGGTATCTAAACTGAAGTCTTTCAAAATTCCATATTAATAGGTGCCTCCTATTCTTGTTCTGCTTTTTTTCACATTCTTGTTCTTAGGGAAAATGGGGGAAAGGTTAAATTAAAATGCCAATTATATTTGAAAGTAGCTCTTTTTTTTACGCGTAATGCATATAATGTTATACTTGGGCACATCATTTACCCACAGAATATGTTTACATAGACGAGCTAAATACTTAAGCATTCACTGGACACAACCTGCTTTTCTTCAGTAATAACTATCACAGAAGTCCCTCTATACTTTTAAAAATATATCATAAGCACAGCTGCTCCAACTTAAATTGTTCTCCCACTCTTTCTGAGATAAGGTACCCTTCCTTTATTATCTGTATTCTTACCCTACTGAGGGAAAAGGCAACATCTTTCATACCTTTGCGAGCTTGCAGTTTTGTCACTAAGACTTCCACAATCACTCTCAGCATCTTGACTAGAATGATGTAATTAGCTTTTGAGACTAACCCTTTCTCCAAAAAATAAAAATTAAAAAATGGTATCAACATGTTAAACTTAAATGTGAAGGCAGCAATATTTTATGCTCCAGTAAAACACTAAGTGGAGACTTGTTCCTCTAAATATATAGATTTTTTAAAAAAATCATGGAATCCATTAGTTTTGTTTGGGGTGCAAGGTATGAGGAGGGGTTTCAATCGTGACAAACATGAAGTCCAACTTGCACTAGGAACAACAGCATTTCCTAGAGGGTCCAATATTCAGCAATGCAGGACATGCACCAAACTGGTAATCATTTCATCCCTGGAGCAAGAGTGAGAACGTGGGTTTACTAGGGAATGTCGGGCATGGCCTTGTGGATAAGAAGAGGAGATTCATTACATAGCCACTGAATCTTTTTTGACTGTACTTTTAAGCCAAAATAGGGAAAAATAAATGAAAGCATCTTCTTCCCCAAAACTATACTGAGCTTTTAAACGAAAGTCTACAGGTATTTAGTAAGTTTCTAAAACAATTATTTCTGCATTCTATTATGTCTTGGGGTGACAAAGAAAGGGGGACAAAAAAATTAATCGAAAAGTTAAAACCTAGAATAATGAGAAAACCCATTGGCTTCTTGCCTTTAAAATCCACATTTCAGTGACCTGATTCTATTAATCCAAATACCATTGAAGTGGCCATATTTTTCAGATTCTTGAGTAATGGTTGTTTCCCTTAAGTCCTTAAATGATAATTAATCAAATTAAGCAAATATAACTCCTTTAAAAAAAAAAAAAAGCAGAATGATCCCCCAAATGGGAGAACTTTGTGCAAAGGATGTCTACCATATGCCTACAGCCCTATGCCGTCTAAGCAGCTGTCATGGCCCAGGCTGTACCCTTAGGGGGAAGACCTCCCTCCATGATGAGTCCCTGCTCTGGGTGATCAGCTCTTGGAGCTTCCAGTAGCATACCTAGCAATGGTCCAAAGGCTTCTCATCAAGGTAAAGGAGAGAGGTAAAATTATTTGTGCATTTCCAGCCACCATTTAAGGCTACGAGATTATTACATAATTAGCAAAGTCAAAAGCCTGAGGAATCACTGAGATCCTCACACTCTATTATATCCTTCTTTCAAATCTGTATGGAAGCTTCTTTGTTTTTCTTAAGTATCATACATGGTATGATTTTATCAATTAAAGAATTCCAAAGTAAGCTCACTTTTCTTTAAGAAAAATGGTCTACTCTATATTCTGTAACAAACTGTCATTCTTTTTAAAATAAATTTAGTGCAAAGTAATAGGAAGATGAATGAATCATCTAATTTTTTCATTTTTCCAGTAAAATATCTAGGTACTAAAAAAATGCCACAAAACAAATACAAAAACAAACAAGCCAAAAAAAAAAGTTGCAGAGCTTTACCATGATACACAAACAGCCCTACTTTCTAAGAAAACCGAAAGCACACAGGAGTTTCACAATGTGTTTTAAAACACCCTCATTAATATCTTCTTTGTTGTTTTGTAGTTTAAATATTTCAGTTAATAGGCCAGCTTGCCAAAATTTGCTTCAACAAAAGAGTAAACTGTTTAATGAAAAGAAAAAAAAAAACGACAAACAGACTTCAGTAAGCCAATACGTTGTGCTGCATACAGCCAGCATTTGCCCTGTAAAATATATGCTTCTCAGTATCCAGATTGTGTAATCCCTTTAAGTAACAATTACTAAGGTAAACAATGCAATCTGTCCCACTGGCAAGAAGGAGTGTGCTATGCTGCAGATTAGGAGATTCCATGAGGAGATGAACTCAGCTTCCAGCCCTGAGGCCAGTAAAGATGGAATATGTTCCAGACAAGTACTCAGTCAGATAGACAGTCTCAGGTGTGGTGAGAGAGGAACAGCTGCTCTATTCAAGATTATACCTTGCAAACTAATTCAAGGAGATTACCCAGCATCATTTACAAGGGTAACAGGTGCACCTTGAACATGAAAGAAAATGCTTTGAAAATGTTCTGGCCAAAAAGTTACCTGTTAATCAGGAAAGGAGGAAAACTGCCCAAGGCCTATGGAAATTCCACTTTTCAACTTATACATAAATACAGATTCCCTTCCCACTGAATTTACATGAAAAACATATATTTCATATATTTAAGAAAGAATTATTATTCAGTCTTTTATCTTAATTTTTATATTTATTTACAGTATATTTCCAACACAGGAAAATATAACCATATATGAACCCTTTGCCCAGATTTAACAGACATTAATATTTTGGCATATTTTCTTCAATCTCTCTTTCTTCTTAAAGGATATAATGTGTTACAGATAGAGCTAATTCCCATGCTTTATTTTTTCTCCAAGAATAACTTCTTTCCTGAAGTTGAAAGAAATCATTCCCACACATTTTCAGATTTTTAAAGTATACACACTCACACATATACTCATAAATATACACCGAATTGCTCTTTATATCAATTCTGAGAAAATATAAACAACTCCAACTAATCAACAGAAAGACAAGCAACTCCACACAAAAATGGCCAAAAGATATGAAGAGGCCATTGGTGGAAGTGAAAACCAGATGGCCAATACAGGAAAACCTGTTCAACCTCACCAGTAATCAGGAGCTCCAAATTCAAACAGTAAGATATCATTCCACACCCAAAAGACTGGATAAGTTTTAAAATATTACTTAATAAACATTATAGAGTGTGTCATCAAGAAAATAAATAGCATTGGGTGGGGCACTTACACCAATAATCTATTTCTAAAATTTAGATGGCACAGACATGTCAAATAGTAGCTAAATTCTCCATTCGCATCCAGTGACTTAAACATAATTTTGCCATTCACTGGGGGTTTTTATATAAAGTATTCTTTGGCATCATTTTATATAAAAACGTAAGACAGCATTAACTTTAACTTAGCTAATAAATATTAAATTAATGAAAGGAATATTTTACTGTCCAACTTTCTATGAAAGTCAGCTTTAAAACCATTAAGAAAATAAAGTAACTCTTGTAATTTTTCCAAGGTAGACACCGCCAAGAACACAATTTGAGAAATACATTTCATTAAAATTTTTCTGTCTAACATGCAAATCCTAAGCAAAGTTTTGAACCTTTGTGCCTATCACACTGTATCACAGAACCTAGATTTAAATAGTCCCTTGGAGTCTACAAGATACCCAATTAACACTACCTAAAGGAAACTGCACTTTAATCTGATAATGAATCCCTGACTGGAAAAACATAATGTCTCTAACATACCCCTCCCAAAACACCCCACTAACAATGACCTCTGGGAAATTACGCACAAAGTTTTCCCATAAATAAAATGGCATTTCCTTTGTACCTTGGGAGGAGAAGATGGAAGGGAGGGACCAAAATTCAGATTATCACTACAAGCACTGCTGTGAAGAGATAAAATAGAGGCTTGAGTGGAGTAGATACTGTCGTTATCAGGAGAGTACTGAGACTCAAAGGCAGATTCATCTGCTAAGTCAGCATCATTTGTGTCCACCTAGGAATAAAAACAATAATATCATTGGGAATTCTGTTCTGATACATATATGACAGTCTCCACTTGAGACTAAAGGGCATACTGCTTTCATTCTTTTGTCTATTCTATTTTCTACATGACCTCCTCACCCTCTTCAACATATCAGAAACTAACTAATGCAACAGAACAAGGACAAACTGGTGCTAGCACAGAAGATTACTTTATTCCATCAATAAAAGGGCAAAAGGTAACAATTTACAAAGGGCTTGGAGCAATTCTAAGTATAAATATTTCCATAAATTAAAAACATACTTTTTTCAACTTCACATTTTTTTTTAAAAAGTGGCTGCCCAAACTCCTAGAATTTTATATTAAAATGAATGAGATCATCACTTTTCCTATTCAACTAAAATAAATTATTATTCAACAAGGCAGCTAAGCAATTATCTATTTGTAAAGCTCAAAAAACAATATATTTTGTTTAAATTATCCTTTAACTAGATTTTAAAACCATTCAAGTTACAGGTCCAGAATTTTATGGTGATCACTGGAAATCAAAAATAATATCTATGATTTCATGGTGAAATTATATTAACAAACACGGGACCTTATTATGATCTGGTTATAGTGAAGCTGTAAGTTATAAATGTCTACTGATGGAAAACTCAGAAAGAGTGAGCTAGACAATTTCACAACATTTTATAAAAAAATCTTATTACTATTTTCTGTCGCAGAACCAAGTGAAACAATTAAGTCATGATGAGCTTGTAGCTCTTCTTACAAATCACTCACAGTTACACAGACAGAAATGATGTAAATACTACCTTTCTCTAATATTACCAGTATTTGAATTAATGGCCAAAACCCGTATGTTCTATTTCTTTGTGATTTCGACTTACATGTTTAGCCAAGAAAAGTATCATAACATTATACCAGGTCACATTCTTGCAAAAACCTGATTAAGAATACAGGTTGGGCATTTTAAAGTGACCCTCTCTCTAATAATATATTTTAAATACATGTTCAAAGTTACTACTGACTATGTGGAGGTTTACCCTTTACAGATGCACATTATGTACAACAATCTAAATAGTAAATCTTTAACTTTTGCTATCTAGATAGTATTAACTAAGCCGAGTGTCACGGACTATAATAAATATTTAAGAGTACCTAAGAACAATTTGTATGCTTATCGTTGATGCCTTAGAATCTTAAGAGAGATCCAAATAATCAATTCATTTAATTATTTTAGAGATTAAAACACTAGGGCCCAGAGAGACTGAATGACCAACACAAGATTACATAGCTATTACCGTTGTAAGATGTTAAACTCACTTAAAAGTGGGTCTAATTTTTCTTTTTGACTGGCATTTATTTAAGAACATTCAAATATGCCATGTAAAATCTACAGAGAAAATTGTTTCTTGGGGCACTTCTAGAGACAGTGATATATTTGTGTCCTACAACATTTCAAAAATAATTTACTATAGCTGGGTACTATTTAATACATTTATACCATAGTACTTTATGTAGTTCATAGCATTCTAAGCGATCCAGTTTTGAAGTGGTAATAATGCCCACGGGGAATAGAGCCAAATGTTACCTGGTATGCTAAATATTATAATGTGAAATTATTGCACTGATTACAATATACACCAAAACTTTCCAAATGGCTAATTCAGGAGCTGACAGTTGAAAAATACTAATAGAAGTATTATTAGTATTTTAATACTGAAGAACTATCTCCTTCAACACTAGGATTATAGGAATCAAAGAAATAATTCATACTCCAGTTTAAAGCACGATGTGCACAATTGGTTATAAATAACTAATGGAGAATTTCACAGGTTCTAAACCTCTCACTAGTCCAACACCACTAAAACATGTATTAAAAATATTCCTGGGCTTCCCTGGTGGCGCAGTGGTTTAGAGTCCGCCTGCCGATGCAGGGGACGTGGGTTCGTGCCCCGGTCCGGGAAGATCCCACATGCCGCAGAGCGGCTGGGCCCGTGGGCCATGGCCGCTGAGCCTGCGCGTCTGGAGCCTGTGCTCCGCAACGGGAGAGGCCACAGCAGTGAGAGGCCCGCATACCGCAAAAAAAAGAATATATATATTCCTTTCTAGTTACACTGAGCAATGTTTCTCCCCAGAAAAATTTAGGTCAGGAACCTGACTTCAATGGTGGAAGTACTAGGAATAGGATGTGTAATTTGTTACACTTATATTGTATAAATGTCACGTGTATATTTATATCTGGTATTTAGTTTTATATTTTAACTGTTAACACAGTGTTAGCTCTTCTACCAGACAATAAGGTTCTCAGGATGAAGAATCATGTATTTACCTAACAAAGTGGCCCCCAGTGGTCCCTAAATATGTTTATTACAATGAATGATTTTATATAGATCAAGTAAAAATAAAATTTTAATTTAAAAGTTTCTGGTAAATCAGTAATGTTAACATACATGTATTCATAGGAAACATGAGTTCTGCCTCTTTTGGAAGCTTTTGCGCTCTTAATCAATAACTGAACCAATTTATGTCATTTTTCACTTTATTAACATCTAATGAAATAATATACCTGTTACCTCATTAAAAAGAAGCCAAACAACTGATATATGAATGAATACTGAAAACAGTTAAAGAATGCCTGGAGATGCCCAAGTATGAAATTAGAGCAAAATGCCCAGTTTTCCAAAACATAACGAACAATACAGCAAGACTTTAGAATATTTTGAAAAGCAAAAATAAGACACATAAGATTTTGAAGGAAAGCTTGATAAGCTGTGGCCACTAACCAGAGCCAAGTCAGCCCTGAAGAGGGCTTTGTCAGCCAGCCCTTCCTCCTCGCAGGAATGTGGTGGGTAGAGAAAAGAATCCTCCTTAGCAGAAACATAACCCTCTTCTGGTGAAAGCTGCAGGGAGAATGAAGCCCAGTGTTTGAGGATGAGTTCATGAAAAAGAGAGAGAACAGGAAAGAGGGAGGGAAAGGGAAGACAGAGGGTGAGGGGAGAAAAAGTAAGGGGAGGAGAGGAAAAAACAGGAAAGTTTTCAAATAATGTTTTCAAATAATAAAGTCATAATAAACATACAACTTTAACATAAATGATGAGCACAGAATATGATAAATATTCATATTTAACAGTTTTATATTTTAAGATACAATGAGGATGTTTATTCCAATACCAACATCATCTGTTAGATGAGAATCCCTTTCTACCAATTTCTTCATCCTTCTTATAAAAGATATTCAAAATCAGTAATTTCTTATATTATAATAATCTTCTGGTCATTTTTACTTGCCAAATATTTGGTTAAACAATGACTTCTTAATATAGAAAGAAGGCAACTTTTAGGTGTTAATACATAAAAGAAGATGAAGAAAAACAAAACATTAAAAAGAAGGACCAATTTCTCTCTGTCATCCCTTACTAGAATATTATTTTAAAGAATGTAATTTCCTTGACAAGGAAAGTTAGTGAACCTTACAGTGAAGTCTCTTAATTTAGCACGGCTTTAAAAGACAACCACCACCACCAACTCTGTATGTACACAACATGCTTAAATTGCACTCCTGAGATATCAAATTATAACCATGATCACAGTGACCGAAAACCTAGCATTCTTATTACAATCTCAGATAAAACAGGCTAAAATATTTAGATTGTCTTGCCTATATCACCAATACATGCAGAAATATTTTAGAGAAAAAATGTTTATCTTCTTTTCCCACACATAAGAGTTTAATGGTCAGTAAAACTCACTTTATGTAAAAGAGATATTCATCATATACTGCAATGCGTATTAAATTTGAAATATTAAATACTCTTATGAAAGAAACTTACTTTGGATCTACCCAGGAAAAAAAAGATTGCTTCTGAGTAAGTGGCATGGTTTCCCGATAAGGGCAGTAAAAAACATATATTTAGTCACGTTTGCCATTTTCTTTGTGTAACAGAAAGACCGGAACCAAATGTATGGTCAATCTTAATGAACATGTAGAGTCCCATAATGGCCTATCTTCATTCTTACACTCCCCGTTGTACTGATCTCTTGTTCTGATTTCTATAATCCTGGTTTGATTGAGGTTTGCTTAACATGCTCTTCCTTCTTCCCTTCCTCTTTCCCTCCCTTTCTTTGTGTTTTCATGAATATATTTTCATAGGTTACAGAAATTTATTGTAGAATAAAGAGCAAAGAATGAAAAATTTAATAAACATTTAAAATATATTAACAAGCTTACAATTTGAACAAACTCTCTGACAAAGTCAACAAATCTTCATTTGATGTTTATGCAAATGCATCTATGCATGTGTTTTCTTAAGAAAATGTGTATTTGCCCTTTCACTTAAAATATTTTATACACTGAAAAAAACCGAATACTGAGATTGTCTCTAATATTTCATTGCAATTCAGTGATAAGTGCTATGCTGCAATCACTATACCTAATAAGCATACTGACATTATGTAGCATGAATTTATTAGTTGTTTTTATATTGCAGTAATTAATAACATGAAGGTAATTCCCTCCTAGGAGGAGAGCTATAAGCTGATGAACCCACATTGGAAATTTCAATTTCTTGCTCTGTAGTAATTAGACAACAAATGTATTGAAGTCACTAGAATATAGGAACTTAACCCACTCTGACAGAGATTCTACTTTCTTCCACCATAATTAAAGATTCCACTGTCAGTTGTTAATGCTATTAATTTCTCTAATATGCCACCATAGTGGTATAGATTATTTTAAAGCCTATTTCTTAGAAAATACTTGATTCTATATTGATCATGACCTTATCTTGGAATAAAAAAGGTGAAAAGTAAACCACAGAATGCTAAGTTTTAAATTTATTTCTGAACTTCCTGGCTGTTTTCTGCCCTTTACTCTTTTCAAAAATATTACTCAAAATTAAATCTTTACACTCATGGAGCCAATAACCATGTTGATGAAAAGTACCAAAAGTCGTGATTCAATCATGAGAACACCTGAAGATAAAAGCCTGAATGCCAATACTGTTTGCAAATAAAAAGAAATCAGCAAAATCTGAATTCTTACGGGTAAAGGCTTGGCAACTCCTATTCTCACAGTTCCTGACGGTGCACCCTTCAGTGCCTGGACAGCTTCTTCGAGACTGCTGTTTTCCAAGTTAACGTCATTGACAAACATGAGTCGATCTCCAGGGAGAAGTCGTCCATCCTTTTCAGCGACACCACCAGGCACCAGAGAACGAATTACAATCACAGTGCTTGCTGGGTCAACTGGATCCTGGCAGAACGAAAAAGGAAAGAGAAGGCAGCTCCTTTCTACACTTAAAAATGTTGTTACAGGTTGTACACTCTGAATTGTAACAGATGGGTAACTGTTCCAAGTGTCTTTTAAGAATTTGATACAACACTCCCAGTGAATTATCTGGGTGAAGGATATATCCATTTGAAAGAGTTTAGGAAAAGTCTACGCTAAACAGTGGCACCCTCACTTTTCCATGGTTCCCAAGTAGACCTCTTAAATTATACAGGTAACTGTAAAATTATAACTTTAACTTTTGATAAACTGTTCAATTTTATAACTATCATCTGAGATCCATGAATTATTAACAGCAGCGTTTATTGATAAGATGATAGTATTGTGGGCCATTGGTAGATGTGAGTATAGTGAGGGAAGGGCCTGTTTTTGAAATGAAGAAATACAGAAGGAGGCCATATCATATTTGGTGATGCAGTGTCTTCAGATACACAGAAATATTAGAACAAGACTCCAGAACCAGGCCCTAGAAAGAACACAACTCCCTGGAGTCATCTGAGATGGCTTTCCAGCTCAGTATTAATTAATGAGGAACAGCAGCTGCACTTCATCAGACTGGCGTTCGCACGCCCTCAGTTACTCAACACAGAACACAACATGAGGATGCAGGCTACATCTAACCAATTTAAGATTATTCCTAAGTTTGGTCAAATAATAAGAATATTAGAATTTACAATATATCCAATTATAAGCCTATCATTCACTTCTAACAAAAGAAGTAAGTATTTAAAGTTTCTGTCTTACCACTCAAATATGAACCATCAGTTAAGAGCAAGGAAATAAAAATAATTTAGGCATATTCCCCAAAGGAACAGAAAGACTGTATTTCTATAACATTCCTAAAAAGTATTCTGCATACTCTTCAAACTTCCAAGAGCTGAAATATAAAAGAGCTCAAAGAATTCAATGTCAAAAGAAATGCTTTACGATAATCAATTAATCATATAAATTATTATTCTGAAAGACTTACTAGAAACAAGAATACATCTTTGACAAATCTAAGCAGTATTATCTGCTTTTTCTCTGCTATTAACAATATATGTTTAGTATCTGTCATCTTTTTTTAAAAAAATTGTTAAAAGTAGCATATATTTACCTGATAATCTAAAATGCTAAAACCAAGTCCTCTGCTCCCTTTCTCCAGCTCTATGTTCTGAACGTTGGCTTCCCACATGGCCAAAGGTCCTTGAACCTCCTCTGCATTCTGACCCACATCGGTCATCACCAGCACAGGATCCTCTGTCTCCGAGGACCCGATAAACTCACCTAGATCTATATGAGGCTGGATAAACAGACCAGACAGCTCTTATTTCAGACGCACTAGATCCACAGATGCACACACAAACACTACAAGGAAAACAAAGATTCCCAGCATCTGTCCAGAATAAAACATGCACATATGAGTAGCAACAGCTTCTCATGAAACCATTATGAATTAAAGTAGCAAGTCAGAAATATCTAACTTGTAATAGGCATTTAAAATGTATGGTTCAAAGAGCTCCTATAAAAATACATAGTGATTACATCTCGGCAGCATGATGGTGGGTGATTTTGACTTTTTTCATCAGTGTCTGTTATCACGTCTATCGTTAGAAAAAAAAAATGTGAAGCTATTTTGATATTAAAGAAAAATAATTCTTATGATAAATAAGAACAATTCAAGAGGAAGTGGCTATGTAAAAGTTCTGTACTCTAGGCAAATAAGGGTTCTAAAATCCTGTGAGCTGTACACGTGATTATTTCATTAATAAATTAACATGCACAATGGCAGGACGAGATCTGAAGTCAGATTGGCCTTGGCTTGAAGACTGTCTCTATGATTTTTCATCTGTGTTGCTTTGAGCGGCATTCTTAACCTGGGCTTCACACTTACCCATCTCATAGAATTTTTGAGGATTAAGTGAGGTAACATTTAAAAAGCACTTGGCACAGGGGTTCAAAACATTAGCTTCTTTTAGTAAAAATATACTAAAGTGAATCTGGTTCCACATTAGATAGGAAAAATGTGCTTTTGATGATGAAATGTTAGTTTAAATACTATCGTTGCTTTTTATCAATTATTGCACAGTAGAACCATGGATGCAAATCCGTCCACCTGCTTTATTATAATAATAAATACCATTACACCACATAAAATGTATTTGGATATGTATGGTGCTAGACTGACTTCTACACAATTTGGAATTATGTTTCTTATTCTCCCCTATTCTTACCACGCCTGTGACAAGCGCTGGGCTGGGGAGGTTACATAAAAGTATCTTCTACTACATATGTACCACATACTCACTACTTTCATATTTCAATTTTCTGTTAAGGGGAACGAGTGTCTAATTCATAGGAATAGTGTGAATAAATTATACAAGCACACATGCACAGTAATACCTAATATCATTATATATCATATTTAACCTACAGAGCAACCCTCTAGGATAGGCATCAAGACTCATATTTTACACAGGAGAAAAGTGAGATTCAGAAAGATGAAGTGACTTGCCCAAGGTTGCAGAGCTAGTAAGTGCCAAGCTTGATTCAAACCCACGTCTGTCTGACTCCAAGGTCTATCCCATAAGCCACAGGATTTGTGAGGAAATCAAATATCAAATAAGAGAAAAAAGGCTTAAAATTTTTTAAATAACATTTAACCTTTCCATTATACATTCAGATTAGTCTCCTATATCTGCAAACCTGGTACCTTTTCTGTTAGTTCAATGTCACATAAGTCCAGGCTCTCCAACTCTGACGGGGTGGTGGGTGGCACCGTTCGACGACAGCACACCATTGTCACCTCTATAGGCAGTTCTTTTAAAATAGTCACCACATCCTGGTGATTCTCCCCAAGTAGAGTTATGCCGTTCACCTGTGCAAAAAGAAAAGTGGGCCAAGAAAGAACATTTCCTAACATGGCTACTTTCAAAACCATTTTTTTTATTACATAAATATAAACTGTACTCAGGGGATAACCATGGCTCTGCTGTGCTGAGAACGATAGCTGGATCTGTAGTGGTGTTTCCTAAAACAATCTACACGCAACACTACAGTCTTGTTGGAATTGGACTTCTAAAGCACTCACAGGAAAATCACTAGCTTTCACCCATGTTTCATATGCCAGTGTAATAGTTTGGAAAGGGAGAGTTAATAAAATCATTCCCAAAGGATAAAGGGAAAAGGTGAAGTTTTCTTTAAATGATGTGTTATATCATTATTATATAACATAATGATATGTTATATCATTATATGTTATATCATTATATCAAAATGATATGTTATATCATTTTCTTTAAATGATATATCATAATAATCATTATTATCTTCATTATGAAAAAAATGAAGATAGAAAATGGCATGTATTATATGCTAGTATGTTATTAAAAGGGGGAGAAGCAAATATATTCAAATTTTCTTACTTATTCATGAAAAATATCTGGAAGATTGCATAGAACCAATGATAAGCAGTTACACCTAATGAAGCGTGATGAGAACTGAGTGGACTGGGACAGAAAAGAGACTTCACTGGAGTATATCTTTGTATTTGTGATTTTGAAACATGTGAATATATTACCTATTCTAAAAAGTGAATGTTTCAAAATTTTTAAAGAAAAGTTTTTTATAGTTCTCCGGCCCTAAAACAAACAAACAAACAAACACCACGCAAGGAATTAGGTAAGATCAATGTACATACAGATTGAAATTTCTGCTTTGGCTGGAGTTTTACTTGCCTATCTTTCTCAAGTACACTTTGGAGGAGAAATTTTAAATAAGAACTTACTTATTCACCACATTAAGCCTCCCACAGCCTTTTCAAAATTTTATTTACAAAGGGGAAAATGAAATAGCTGCTTACTTCCAATAGCTCATCTCCACTGAAAAGCTTCCCACTGTGTCCGACAGGACCTTCCGGTAGAACAGATCGGATAAAATGATGGCCCACTGTTGCTTCCAGACTTATCCCCAACCCACTGTTCTCACTGAACTTGCTCACATGGGCCACCTGAAACAAGAAAAATCATCACAATTTTTAATATTCTTTCAGTTATTTTCTTCTCCTGTATGTATTTTATGTTCACTCCCTAAAAGGTCAAGTTTCTTACAAAAGCTTCAAAACCCTTATTGTAAAGCGGCAAACGTTTAGAGCTTTGCCTTGGAAAGAGTGTTGATATCTATCAGTTTCTTGAACCAACACAAACCAAAACGAAGTAGCCAGATGCAAGCACCCAAGACACTTTGCAGTGCCTACGGGTGCTGATAACAGATAGAGGGTAATCAGAGTGACCACAGATAAAATCAAAAGTCTGAGCTCAAACAACAGGATAGAAAAGGCGCATCCTTAGCAGTTCCCGTGTGCCAGGACTGTGCTAACCCCATTACACAGATTATCTCACTTAGTTCTCATAAATAGGTACAATGTCTATCCTTGCTTCCCAAATTGGAAAACAAGGTTCTGAGAGGTTACCTTCAACAGAGTCACACAGCTACAAAAGTGCTTTGAACCTCAGCAGTCTGAACCTAGAGCCCAGGCTCTGGACCATACACTGTATCAAGGGGACAACACTTGCCTTTAAAAGTGAATCAAAGCTTAAAACAGGAGAATAAACTTTCTATTTCCTACTGTTACACTAAATAATGAAAAATGTTAGGAATTCACCATTTTCACAAAGAGTCCATTCATTATAATATTAAAATCAGAAAGTATACTAAAGATGATCTGCTTTATCCCCTTTATTTTATAGTTAAGGAAACTGAGGGATAAAAGGACTGAGAAAAATGTTGAATTATAAGAGATCTTTTTCAAATCTTAATGATAACAAGCACAGGGTTAATACTAGATGTTGCACTATCTGACTTTGCAATCTAATGCTGGATGAAATCCTTCTACTTCTTAAAATCCAATTTAGGTATCACTTCCTCCGAGCAGCTCTCCAGGTCCCCATTTAAATGTCCATCAATCCTTCTCTCTACTACTCCTCCTGTAACTTCATTTTTGCTGTATAACTACATAGAAAATAATTTGAAGTCCAGATCTATGTCAATATTTACCTGGAGTTTAATGAAGACCTATAAATAGCTTAGTTCTTTCTTACTTATAGTAAAATCCCACGCTTGACATATTAATGGAAGTGCCACCAAGAGAGCATGTGCACAAAGAGCAGTTAAAAGTCCATGGTCTTGGGTCTGATCTCTGTGAGAAAATGGCTGGGGAAAGGGCGCTCTTCACTATTCAGTTAGCGCCTGAAGGAGTGCAGCCTCAGTTATTCGTGCCAGTCACGCTAACCCCACCCCACAGAAGGAATCTCCCAACTTTCCTTTCCTGCTAAATTAACTACAGTTAAGCTGGACTTTGTTGTATTTTTTCCTTGACTCAATTTAAAATGGTAACAGCAGCTGTACTTACTCAAATCTCATTTGACTGTTAACCATCTTGAGTGTTTAAAAAAAAAAACAACTTTGTAATGAGTATTAAAAACTAAGAATACTACTTGGCACAAAGTACTCAATAAATGTTAGTTATTACTTATATTATATGTCATTATCTGTTGTGCTTTATCGCTTCTAATCTACAGTTACTTGAATATTATAAGCAATATGAAAAATTTTACCTAACCTAGTATTTTATTGTTCCTTTGGAAATTCCTGAAAGTTGCTGCTATATACCTAAAGATTCATAATTTGTGTCTACTTTGTTAAACCTCTTTTTAAAATAGCAGATCACAACTGCTACCCTAGGTATGCAAACCTTTAATAAACAAAATGCTCACTATGGCATAAGTGAAACAAAGAAAAGCATGCAGAATAAAAACCCTCAAGGAGAGTAAAAGCATAAGAGTGATAAGGAAGAAATAGCAAATTACAGTTCTGCACATAGGGCATGATGATTTTTGTTTTATTTTCAAGTAAATTCTGTCATTCTATTCTGATTCTTTCCACGAATCCTAGGAATAAGAATCAGAAAAACATTTCCTAATATCTAAATAATATATACAACTGTAAGAAATACTGATGAATTATAAGTTCTAAAACTCCCATCTCATTTTTACTTCAGCTCCTTGGTTACTCTCCAACTTGAAATTTTTAAATATCTGAATCAGCACATTTAGGTCTTTGAAAAAAGCCCTTGGCGTTTGTTACTTCTCTAAGACTTGAAAAAACCCCTGGGCGTTTGCTACTTCTCTAAGACTCTTCATGACGGTCATCTTTATTATTGTCAGGAACTTCCTGCTCAAATACAGTTCACAAGTTAGGAAGTTAGGGAGGAGAAGCTAACCCACCACTATTTCATAATTAATGCCCATAATCCTCTGCCACTTGGTCAGCAGGGCAGCTTCCTGTTGTTGAGCATCTTCTGTATCTTCTCTCTCAGCTGACAGTAATGGATACCCTGAAAGAGGTGACACAATTAGTGACATACCACAAAAATCTCCATATCTGAACATTCGGTACCAGGGACACTGTGATCACAACCTGTCATACCAAGTCTGACTGTTCACTCAATACATGAGTTACTCTTATTTCTCTACACATCTTAATAATTCAGTTCAGAAGCCTATCATCTGCATGTTCCAAAACTATTCTCTTTTAAGAGATATCTTTTAGGTCTTAACTATAGTTCCATTAAAGTATTCATATATTGTCTAAGTTTTATTTAAAAGAACAAGGACTCCAAGTAGCTCCAGGATTCACTTGGTGGCCCTCTTGTGACTCTATATTAAAAAGTCACACTGCCTTCTATGTTAGTGTATCTCTTTCATTTTCATTTGGTTCTACAGAGTAGAGAAGGGACCATGCTATGACTTAGCAAAAACAAACAAATTAACAAATAATATATGTACCTCCATGTACAATAAGAAAATATAAATAAGAAACAAATGGAAAATGTACATTAAGTTAAAACCCTATGACTGGAATCATACTAATTGGCAAAAAAAGGAACATGAAAAAATAGAAAAGAAAATCACTAAACAAGTTATGTAAACAATACTGAATTAAAACACTTAGCTAAAATAAACTGGTTGAGAAGAATTTTCAAGTCATATTCAAAGATTTCCATGACATCACAGTTTTTACTCATAACGGTTGTCTTCTAAAAAAAAAAAACTCTACACGCCACTACTCCTTATATTAGATTTTCAATATCACTTTTTAGCATTCAAATTTCCAATTTAAAAGTATTCTAAAATTCAAATTTCTCATTAGCTGCTTCCTTGTTAGTGGAATGAATGAGCTTCCACTCCAGGACTATTTTTCAGGTTTGTTATGTGTCAGATTAATAAAACGATTCTGTTTTCTCTTTGAGAAACTGGAAACAGTAATCGATATATTTCTGGAGACTAGCCCCCCAAAATGAGTGTTTTCTCATTCCAGAGAAGTATGAATGTGCAGCGGTGAACACAGACTACAGGAAACCTTTCAAGCTGATGAAGGTTAGAAAGAGGAGGGTCAGCTAGTCCTACCTCCTCCCATAACCCCATTCTCTGATTCTGTTGTGTTTACACAGGTGGGCAGTGATTCAAGCAGGGTGGGATTTGGAATGGAGAAAGTGGGGAATCTGTAAGCTGCTGATAACAACAGTCTGAAATTTGTATTCATACAACCAACCTACAGTCACAAAACCCTTCATTCTCCCCCTTTCACAAATGCCCCAAGATCAGATTTCAGGCATATTTAAAAAACCATAAAGTCATCATTTGTAGTGAGGTGGATGGACCTAGAGTCTGTCATACAGAGTGAAGTAAGTCAGAAAGAGAAAAAAAAAATACCGTATGCTAACACATATATATGGAATTTTTTAAAAAATGGTCGTGGAGAACCTAGGGGCAGGACGGGAATCAAGATACAGACATAGATAATGGACTTGAGGACACAGGGAGGGAGAAGGGTAAGCTGGGATGAAGTGAGAGAGTGGCATGGACATATATACACTACCAAATGTAAAACAGATAGCTAGTGGGAAGCAGCTGCATAGCACAGGGAGATCAGCTCAGTGCTCTGTGACCACCTAGAGGGGTGGGATAGGGAGTGTGGGAAGGAGATGCAAGAGGGAGGGGATATGGGGATATATGTATAGCTGATTCACTTTGTTTTATATAAAGCAGAAACTAACACACCATTGTGAAGCAATTATACTCCAATAAAGATGTAAAAAATAAATTTTAAAAAAAATTGAAAAATTAAAATTAAAAAAAAAAAAAGTCTAGTCTCCTGACGTTACTGTGAAGTCAAATGATTTGTCCAGGCTCACATTATGAGTCAAATTTCTGTGGAAGAGGCAACATCTTATCCCCTGTCAGAGGACCAGCACTAGAACAGATGCATTAGAATCATTCAGACATTTTTCCTTTACTTTATTTTTAAAAGAATGTAGGACTCCTGATTCTAAGTCTAGACCCTCTCCCACCTAGCCTCCCATACACATATGCACATTCACCAAAGCAAAACAGATGGCTGAGCCTTCAAGACCATCCCCCACACCCATCCCTTCTTACTCTCTCAAGTTTTATGCTTTGAAACATTTTTATCCTGTCCCACTCCTCTGGATATTCATATTATCCTAAATAATTTCTACACCTATGAGTGTAAAACTAGCAAAATGTGACTAAATCCCTGAGAGTCCTACACCTGTCACTCCTGGGATATCACTGCAAACACAAATATCCCTTTAAAATAAAAAAGTTAAATCACAATTTTCAGTAGAAAAAAAATAATGAAAGAGGAACTATTTTAAAGAACTACAAAGCTTCAATCTAATTATTTAGTGAAGGGCAGAATTCTCGTAAGGAAGATCAGTCTTGGACTTTGTTCACTGGATTTAACTTATCAAACACCTAAAGCAATATGACAGGTCAGGGAAGCACACAGCATCCAGCCTAAAACAAAGGCAGCAACATTCGGGCATAATTATATACTAAAACTATGCCGCCCTAAAATTTTTGAAACAGTTTGATGAATTCTAGGTATATAGTGAGAGAAACCTCAGAGAGGCTTAATAATTTCTCATGTAATTCCTTTCAAAATTTAAAACTTTCGAAAAATTTAGAAGAAAAAGTCCCCAAAATAAGGATAATTTCATTCCTAAGAGCTTATGCTTTAAAGATTCTCTTGTGTTTATTTAAAAAATCCTTTTAACTTCATTACTGCTTGCTCAAGAAGAGACAACTTGGATCTATCCTAAGAAATAAGGGGAATGAAATAAAGCCATGTATGTAACTGAATGATTCCTAAAGGTTCTGATTTAAAAAAATGTAGAAGAAAAAAAAAGACGGACTCAGCAAGAAAATCTGCCAGCTATAAACTATTTTAATCTACTGGAGCAATTAATCAATCTGTAAATAAGGATTTTCAAGAATCTTTTTTGAAAGTTTTTTTTTTTTTTTGTAATTTACAATATATCCAGAGAGGTTGAATCACATCTATAAAAATCATTTCTCTAAAAATCAATAAAGAACATAAAAACCTGGCTCCAAGTGTTTACCTTCTTCTTCAATTGGTAATATGCTGGTGTTTCTCCTCAAAGATAAAGAATCTTCATCTTCTTCATAATTTTCTTAAAGATAAGAAAGTTTAGTAGTTATGTCTGTAATATAATCAAGCACTTGAATTTTTCAAACCCCGCTTTATTTGAACACCTAAATGAGAGTTTGCTTTTTGTAGGTAAACTTTTCATCAACCACATGTACTTAAAGTTCTTCTGTTAATGGTACAAAGAAGTAATGAAGTTCTCCTGTGACTTGCTTCCCTCTCTCCTGGTCTGCAATTAGTAGTGTACGGCATAAATACCAGAAAGGTCAACAGTCTGAGAAATAAAACACACTTTCAAACCAACAGCCTGACTTCTAGCAATAAATACTTGCATCAGGGAGCTACACGAGGATTTCAGTAATTTTCAGACATATCCATGTACAAACAGCTTATGAATGGCATTTCTAAATGTGGAAATAGGAGTCTCATGGTCTACTGACTGAGCTAGCCAAGCCTACACACTGAATTAAAGTTGATTCCTTCAAGGAAAGGGTGGGCATTTAGAAACATTATGGGGGTCACACACATAATCTAGGCAGAACATATTTCCCCCTAAAGAGAAAATGTAGCAATGACATCCAAAAGTAAGGCAAGGACAGAAAGCAAATGACTGCACGTGTTTCCAAATGAGAAGTGGTGACTGAATAAACAGTATAGAAATCTGCTTTATTCGGAAGCCCATTCTATAGTTAATGGATGCATCTCTGGTTCCAGTTAATCTCAACTTTAATAAATTCCCTTTTTACTTGGTTCATAATGAATACTTAAGACAAAAAGTGACTCTTTAAATAATTTCAGAATTAGAAAAAATACAAAATGATGTTAAGAGTCTAACTGAAAACCAGATTCACGTGGCCTTACCTTTGCTTACACTTGCATTAACAGGAGACAAAACTGCATCTTTTGTGATGTCCTCCCGTGACGCGAGCTCAGCGTCCTGCTTTGCTCCTCTCCTCATTAATGTCAGGTGAACAGTCTGTCCTGTGTGTCGCAACACCTCTACTGCTTGTTGATTGGTAAAACCTTGAAGGTTTGTGCCATCTACCTATGATAAGAACAAGACATGTTAAAAATAAAAGGATAGCTGTATTACCAACCCACGAAACACACGGTTACTGCTTGTCAGTGAGAACAAAATTGGGAATGAGTATTCCCCTAGGTGGGGGGATGGGCTAAAACCTGTCTGGGGACCAGTACTGGCTCAGACGCACTGGAATCACGCAGGAGTGTTTCATCTGTTTTAATACAAACTAAGGGGTCTCACTTCCAGAAATTATGAGCCAGCGAGTCTAGAGAGGGGGCCAGGATTCTCCACCTTTTAAAATATTCTTTTATATTTCTTAGGGGAACCTAACGCACAGTCAAGTTTGGAAATCAGTCCTAGGCAGGATACAGAGGTATAGAAGACAGTGAGGAAGTGGCTACTGAGAGGGCTGACGAATTCCGAAATCATACTTACACCGGCTTTAAAAAAAGAAAGATGACAAAACTACCTTCCTTTTTATTTCTTTGCCTCTTCAAAAAATATTTTCCCTTTTTATAGTTCACAAATGACAAAACACTTGATGGTGCCCCTGTGACCTTTCCAAACTACAGATATGATTCCATCACCCCCCACCCCGGCCTTTCGTAGAACACTCCTTGAGACAATGCTCCAAATTTTTAACATGGCTTAGGATGGCTGTGTCAACCCCACCTCCCATCACCAACCTCATCCTGCGGGATGCTGCCTATTTCTCTGCACTCCAGCCCCAGAGGACCATTTCCGTTTCTCTGACCTGCAGTGCTCCCTTCAGCCGTGAGGTCTTTGCAAGTTCTGTTCCCTCAGTCTAGACTCTCTGGACAGCCTGCTCCAGCCCATGCTCTTTCTTATCTATTTACTAAAACACCCATAAGTACTTTAGATCTCAGTTCAATAGTTATTTCCACAGTTAAGCTATCTTGAGGCCCCGGACTTTAGTCAAAGTCCCCTTTACCATTTCTCCTTCACAGCACTTATCAGAAATTTAATTTTACGTTTTCTGTCGTTATTTGGTTTATTTCTGCATCCTCCAAGAGGACAGGCTCTGTGTGGCATCAAACACAGTGCTGGGAATTCCCTCACGGTCCAGTGGTTAGGACTCCGCGTTCTCACTGCCAATGGCCTGGGGTTCGATCCCTGGCCAGGGAACTAAGAGCCCACAGGCCATGCGGCCACCAAAACAAACAAATAAACAAACAAAAACACAGTGCTGTTCACACAGTAGATATTCACAAATGAGAAATGAGAAACTGGCTCATATGTCAAAGGTTTATTTGGAAAGCAAATTATATTTTTGAATAAATAAATGCAGATTATAACACCTTATTTTTTTAATACATAAAATTTGAAAACAATTTGGAAAACTGGAACAATAAATTTAATGTTGAAATTCAAAGTCACTGATATTCCTTTTGAATTGTGAAATGACTATAAAATGGCTATTAAGTGTCATGCTTTTCTGAGCACAGTGCTGACCACATTAGGCACTCAAATATTTACTAAATGAATGAGAACTACAATAAAGACCTAGATCAGTGATCTCCAAGATGAAGTACCCTTACTGCAGAGGTTTCTGGAAGAATATAACACACTCTTAATTAAACATATTTTAAATCTCATTTGTTTTACACACACACATATATAATACATACATTAACTATGTATATAAAACAATATATATAATACATACAAAACAACATATATCATATATGAATATATAGAGAGGATAAAAGAGGAAGGAGAAAGGGGTAGTTTATAGATCGATAGATACAGATTTTTTTACCAATGGGGATATTCAGTCAGAAACCTAGAGACCTCTGATCTAAATGATCAACTGGACTTTGGAAGTTACTTAAGTTTTGTACGACACTTTTGAGCTAAATGGCAACTTGCACATAGGTGTCTAACACTCTCCTCTTTCCTCCCACCACCACCTTGTTGATTCCCTCTTGGAAAGACTAGTAAAAATATAATAACAGAGAAAACACCATAACAAAACTGGAAACCATGGAAGAAGACAAGTCCCTATACCAGTAACTTGGAGGAACTTCTATGAGGAATGGTCTGAACATGACGAGATTGAAGGCAGGCCAGCTGGATCTCTAAATTTGAGGGAATAGTTTCTCTCGTCTGTTAAGATGAAACTTCAGTAAAATCCAACAACTGCCCTTCATTAAAAGGAGGAAGTCAGGGCTTCCCTGGTGGCGCAGTGGTTGGGAGTCCGCCTGCCGATGCAGGGGACACGGGTTTGTGCCCTGGTCCGGGAATATCCCACATGACGCAGAACGGCTGGGCCCGTGAGCCATGGCCGCTAAGCCTGCGCGTCCGGAGCCTGTGCTCCACAACGGGAGAGGCCACGACAGTGAGAGGTCCGCGTACCACAAAAAAAAAAAAAAAAAGAAAGTCAGATGGTACATGTGGACCCTAACCAGTGATTCTAAAAACTACACCAAGTGCTAGAGGTCACACCAAGCTGGGAGCATGGGGCAGCACAGAATTACATATGTGCAGTGAAGTCACACTATGCACACACATGCATACGCACACAACCCCAACTAACTCCAGGTTACACAAAGAAAACAATCTCTTACTATAGAGAGGTAACGTTCCCCATTGTGGTTTCCCGGTTTCCTCTCTATTAATCTACAAGTGAAACTGACTAAATTTAAACTTTCCCCTTCCTTCTTGCTTTGTCAATTCCTGAATTATTTGTACAGAAATCCATCTCAACTCCCTTTTGTACAAGCATAGTTCTCACTGAGATCTCTGAGAATAACTAAAGGTCACAAGAATTGAATACCACAGTCCAAAAGAAGGCAAGTGCCCTGAAGCATCAGTACAAACATCTTCCATCTTTCCTGTCACTGCAGTGAACAGGAAAAAAGGTATTTTCTGAAACTTCCCTTCAAAGGAATTCATAATTCATTATATTGATGGAAGTAGGGATTATACATACAAAGAAGGAACAAGTATCTACCAAAAAAGAAAAAGAAAACTGTTACAGTGAAGGCAGTCAACAGGATTTTAAATACTGCAAAAACAAAGTCAAGGAATGGAAGACAGGAATATGCAATTTTCCCATATTTCAGAGGATAAGAATAAATAGATAAAAATGGTCAGGGAAATAAGACTGAAGACATAATGTGGCTGATCTAGAAAATCAATGTAATTGTGAAAAGAAATACAAGGAGAAGAGAATAATTGAGGAAAATTGAAGAAGAGAATAATTGAGAAGAGAATAATTGAGAAGAGAATAATTGAGAAAAAAATAGTTGAGGAAAAAAATAATTGAGGAAAATAATTGAGGAAGTAAAAAAAAATAACTGAGGAAAAAAAATAATCAAAGAAATGATTAGTAGATAAAGAAATTTGCCTCTATAAATCAGAGGTATATGAAAAACTAGGGGAAAAAAACTAACACCGGACATATCATGGTTAAATTCTTAGATTTCAAAAATCAAAAGAAAAAAATCTATCAGCATCTAGGCAACAGAGTGAGCAGGTAATCCTTTGTGAAAGAAATTACAAACCCAAAATTTTATATTCAGTGTTAACATATGTGAAAATGGAAATTATGTTTGAGATGCTATGATTATTTATATCCTATATCGTGTTGTGAGATGGCCACCATGCAGAAATTTAAACTAACTGGTCAAGAATTATAATTTGTACACATTTAGGGCATAAATGGGCTGGGTTGTTAGAGATTAGGAAAAATTTAAAGGAGGTTTGTTTTGTTTTTTTCTAGAGAGAAGAGTGTTGTAAGTCCCCACTCCACCTAGATGTTTAGCCTTTGACCACAAGTCAGAAGAGCTGCATCACGTGTTGTAGGGAAGAAGGTAGTAGACTGTGTCTAGCTCTGTAAGGAGGTTAAGGGAGAGGCTGTTTAACTGCTCGGAAAGTGAAGCAAGAGAAAACTATTATGTTGAGAACTGCTCAAAAGCCTAACTCTGTCTGGGCACAGACCAGAAGGGGACCACACACACACACACACACAGACACACACACAGACACACACAGACACACACACACAAACACACACACACACACACGAGACAGCCAGGCTGGAGCCATCTTGAAACCTACCCAAGAGTACTCCTAGGGAATAATGGCACCCCAAAGAGAGAATCTATGGAGCAGAATGCTGAGAAACCAGGGCCAAAGGGAAGAAGAGTCAGTCAGATGAAAAAATCTACCATCTGTCATGGAAAGTTCAAATATCTCCACAAGGATCTCTCAGGAATCCAAGAAGGAACCCTAAATGACAGTCGGTTTTGAATATCCTCCAGGTTCACTCAGTACAAAGCCATCTTACAACAGTGTCAGTCAAGGATGAAGTGTCTTACTGTCTTTTCCTCTCTTCCTTCTCTCACCTTTTACACTGGTAAGAGTCAGAAAGCAAATGAGAAGGTGAGGGAGGAAAAGAAAAGCTAGGTAGGGAAGACATACTGGAGAGTGCATTCTCTATCCCTATGTAAGCCATCAGTTCATAGCAGGCTTCTGGGAGGCCAGGGAGGCAGTCTGAAATTAATTCTTTAGGAAGGGAAATTTTTAATACTAAATTGGGGTTGTATTTGGTGATTTTTGATTGGCCAAAGGCCTTTTACTCTCTAAGAACAATGTAAGTCATGGCACTTGCCTAAGATTTCTTCCAGGGAAAAGGGAAGACCCTTCCCTATAAAAAACTAAAAGAGAGTTGATGACAAAATTTCCAAGGTTGTTTAAGATTATCCCCCCTAAGTCTTCCTTATGCAAAGTCTATGTTATCCCGAGCCAAATCATTCAAGTGTGCAAAGGCAACAGAAGAGGTTATCAGACAGAAAAGGTTCAGAAAGTCTACCAACACATTCTTTCATTTAAAATTTACTAAAAAACACTCTAGCTGACTAAGAGATTAATCAGATTTAAAATTCAACATAAGAAAACAGTGGCAGGGCTTCCCTGGTGGCGCAGTGGTTGAGAGTCCGCCTGCCGATGCAGGGGACACGGGTTTGTGCCCGTCTGGGAAGATCCCACGGATCTCCACGGCATGTGGGATCCTCCCGGACCGGGGCACGAACCCGTGTCCCCTGCATCGGCAGGCGGACTCTCAACCACTGCGCCACCAGGGAAGCCCTTTATGGCTCAATTTTTAAATGCAGTTTCACTAAGAAAAATCGAATGTATATGATTTTTTCTACTAAGTAGCAATAAAGTAGATTTTTCCTACTTAGTAGCAATAAAGTTCATTATGTAAAGGAAAAAAAACACATTTTTCCCTTTTTTTCAAAACCTGATGACCTGAATTTTAAAATATATTCCTTACACAAATGTCAGAGATGGTAGGTACTAGCACAGAAGAAATTGCTATAATGGAATAACCACGGACTTTTAAACCTAGACGTTGGTTCAAATTTCTCAGTATCTTCATCTGTAATAGGAGAATAATGGTACCCACTTTCCCAAAATTACAGCACATGGCACTTTGTACTGGAAAGATGCTCAGAAACTGTTATTATTATTAATAAAGTGAAGAAGTGATTAATAAACATGAAAACCCCAAGCCCTATGGGAGCAGTTTCTGATCAACATAATTACACCCATCATACATATGAGACAAGGTCACCAAAACCTAAATCAGGGCTCAGGCCATCTCTGATCCCTCAATATCACAGGAAGAGAGTTAAGAGGTGGTTTCAGACCCAACTGTCCCAGAGACAAAAGTGCTGTGGAACTAGGTGCAATGGCAGTAAACTGCCTATGTGCCATCTCAAGGAGAGATCCAACATCCTCAAAATGTGCAGTGCAGATACCACAATTAACAGGTGCAATTAATAAGGGGAGAAATCCTAGTTAGAACAAATGGAAAAGCCCAGCTCCTTAGCACACTCAATCTAGCTGGCCAAGCCTCCTCCAATGTGGCCTATACCTATACACACATACAAAACTTGGGACTATTAACAAAGTCACAGAATACCAAAGGCAACACTTGATACCTTTCCTTATTTATCAATATATGCTTGTTTAGAATTTTTTTTAAATCAGACGTTAATTCTATACTGCTTTTATCAAGGATCTCTGTATACCAATCTAAAAAAATGAGTATATGATTTTATCTAATGACAAGGTTGGTCAACTTTAAAAAAAAAATAGACCTTTTATTAAATAATTCCTATATAGAATACCAATATATAATGTGGGAAAAATAGTCTCTATTCCCCGCCCCGTAATGTCTACAGTGAAACTCTAGGGGTCAACAGAGCACAATTCGTAAAACAGGAATCTTATAACAAAAGAGTTTAATGTTTCAAAATAATACATCCTCAAAATAGTAGGAAATAATTTCTTAATCTTCTCACCATCTCAACAATTACAAAATAAAAACATAGTTCCAAATAGCTGCTGCTAGGACAAAATTGAAAAAAAAAAAATCAAATACAGCAGTTGTGAAAAGGAACTAGTGTGAAGAACTTTCCTACCCGTATCTCAAAAGCCCACAAGATGATGGTATTTTGCACAAAATTAATGCATGATCAAAAGTACTGCATCATGTTCCTTAAAAGTCGAGGTGCTTCCAACTTTGAAGAGAATGTTGCTAAAAATTAAAAATATAACACTGATGACAGCAAAGACAGTGATTTTATTGAAAGCAAGAAAATACTTCAGAAGAAGGGTGCTTCTGCTTTTGAGTCAAAAATTTCCTTTAGCACTGATCTTGCCTAAGCGAAATTATATTTGAGATTCCACTTATATAAGAATGAAAACAATGACAAGCTTGAAAGGAAACTTTTATGAGACTTAAATGTGTAATCATTTCAGACCCTTAATAAATATCTGCTTAATTAAACTGTACTTATGTGCCATGCATACTATGTATTTTAAATAAACAACTCATTTGGTTTTCCTAAAAATCATACAAGGGAAGTGTCTTTATCCCAATTTTGTAGGTTAAGGAATCTTGCTTCTTGCTAAATGGTTAAACATGGAGTTATATGATCCAGCATTTCCACTCCTAAGTATACACCCAGGAGAAATGAAAACATACTTCCACACAAAAGTTTGTACATGAATGTTCACAGCGGCATTGTCTGTAATAGCCAAAAAGTGGAAACAACTCAAATGTCCATCAACTAATGAATGGATAAATAAAATGTAGTGTGTCTCTACAATGGAATATTATTCAGCTATAAAAAGAAATTAAGGGGCTTCCCTGGTGGCGCAGTGGTTGAGAGTCCGCCTGCCGATGCAGGGGACACGGGTTCATGCCCCAGTCTGGGAAGATCCCACATGCTGCGGAGCAGCTGGGCCCGTGAGCCATGGCCGCTGAGCCTGTGCGTCCGGAGCCTGTGCTCCGCAACGAGAGAGGCCACAACAGTGAGAGGCCCACGTACCGCAAAAAAAAAAAAAAAAGAAAAGAAATTAAGAATTGATACATGCTACAACATAGATGAACCTTGAAAACATTATGCTAAGCAAAAGAAGCAAATCACAAAGGACCACCTACTGAATGATTCCATTTACATGAAATGTCCAGAATAGGCAAATCTATTGAGATAGGAAGTAGATTGGTAGTTGTGCAGGGCTGGGAGGATGGAGGAATTAGGGAGTAACTGCTAATGGGATGGGTTTCTTTTAAAGGTTAATGAAAATGTTCTAAAATTGATTGTGATCATGAACGCACAACTGTAAAGATACTAAAAGCTTCTGAATCATACACTTTAAATGGGCAAATTGTATGTTCTGTGAGTTATATCTCAAGAATGCTGGTTTTTAAAAAAGCTTTCTATTAGATTCAAATATATAGTCTGGGGGGCAAGTACATTAGCTATATATTCAATTTTTAATTCTTTATCAGATATGGATTTAGAATATGTATATATTCACTCTCTCCCTCTCCTTTTCCTCCAAAATAAAAAAAAAAAGTAAAGTAGTTAAGTTTCATTGTATGTTAAAATAGAGATACAATGGGAAAGCTCTTTCCCAGGATATGACCAGCTTAGGTGGCACGCACAACTTGGTCTTTAGAGCAGATTTCAAGAGGTAAACAGGTGTAGTTAGGAGTTTTATAGAACAAAGGTCAAGAAAAGTCACAGAGTTGCAATGTAGAAGCAAAGAGCAGAGACTGATAAAGGACATCTCTATCTTTCTGTTAAATGTGAAAGAAAACACAAAACATAAAATTTACTCTTATCCATTTTTAAGTATATAGTTCAGTAGTGTTAAGTATATTCATGTTGTTATACGATACATCTCCAGAACATTTTCATCTTGCAAAACTGAAACTATACCCATTGAACAACTTCTCCCCATTTCCTCCTCTAACCAGCCCCTCACAACAACTGTTCTACTTTCTGTTGCTATGACTTTTTGTGCCTGGCTTATTTCACTTAGCATAATGTTCTCAAGGTTTTGTTGTAGAATGTGACAGAATTTCCTTCTTTATAAGACTAAATAATATTTTATTGTATGTATATACCACATTTTGTTTATCCATTCATCTGCAGATGGACCTCTGGGTCACTTACTCATCTTAGCTCTTGTGAATAATGCTGCAGTGAACAAGGACTCTTCTATCTTAACTACTATTAAGATCCCAAGGGGAAAACAGACTTCATTACACATAAACAAATATATATTAAGATAAATCAGCATTCCCCAAAATGTACTCCAAAGAATATAATATATGTTTGAGGGAAGAAAGAACATGATTACAAAAGTTTAGGAACCTCTGAAGTAAAAGAGTTAAACAAGTTTCTTTATTGGGAAACTTCTCAGGTTTTGATTTTTCAATGTGCATTGTGGACCCCTAAGAAATGATATCACAGGCAGTTTTTCCTAAACTTATTTAACCAGAAAGCCCTTGACGCAGGGTCTCTGGGATTCGTGTTCTGAGAAGTAGTTAGGGTAGTCCAGTTTCCACTGAACACTGAACTGAAAGTTGGATTCTTTTTATACTACCTTGAACAGCTATGTGGTCAAAACGTACTAATGTTACTAGGATACAATTATGAGCTTGATCTAACCAAGAGGATCTGGCTTTATTTCTTTTATTCCTTTATAGTCTTACAGCTAAAAGGAGCCCTGGTCATGGTGCCAACAAAAATAGTGTCATTCTGAAGCTGATGTAAAAAAATGCACACAACCCAATTTCAGATTCAAGTACACTAAAAGTGATAATGTCTGGTCTTTAGTTTTGGAGCATCTGCAGCTAAAATACAAGTATGATTATTAATGTACCCAAATCATTAAAACCAGAAAGCAGATGTATTAGCAGTTAGTCAAGAAAGTGTCCCACCTTTAGAAAAGGTATCAATAAAGCTTCTATCCAATGCTCTGACTTCCACAAAATAATGAGTAATTGTGATGACAGCTCAAACCACCAAAGCAAGCTTCAATTAGTACAGAGCTACCTGTAGTTCTCAAAACTGCATGAACTAGGAGAATGCATCTCTCAACCATGAAAATTAACAAAGCTGTTATTAAATGTGTACTTACTGCTATAATTTGGTCTCCAATTTGGATTCTTCCATCATGTTCAACAGCACTGCTCTTTGTAATGCTCTTTACAAAGATTCCTGAAGGTTCTAAGATTAGAAATAGGTTTGTTTTTGCTTTGTTTTGCTTTACTATTTACAAAGCACACTCAAACAATACCCATCCTCCATTCTCCAAATATAAAATCCTAATTTTGCACAGATATAAATCAACCAACCACACAAAGAAAACCACTAGTAGAAACTTACGCTACAGAAAAAGACAATGGTTTTGTCTGAAATAAAATATCAGAGTCGCCTGCACTAAATCATTCCTAAGGAAGATTTCCATCAGTTTATGACAATCTGAAAATACATTATGTTGATTCAATATTTCATAAGACAAAGACATTACAGGCAATTGCCAAGATGAAAGAAATAGAATATTAATGTTTAAAAACTACCTAATTTTTTATCTCCAATGTAACCAGCAATGGTAATTCCTAATCCTTGGACATTTTTAGTGAGTTCTACATCAAATGTCTCATTTTCTTCACTTTTCTGAGTAGAAGCATCAACCTAAAATAAAATTGATAAATAAATATACACATAAATAAACATGTAAACAAACAAGATAATCTTTTTTAAGCCACAATCTTTAGAAATAATATGATGTAATTGGGTGTTAGAGAACTCAGCTAGAAAATTATAGAGTAGGGATTACTCCTTCAATCTTGACAACTTGGACTCAGCATCACATTTTTACTCAAAAGGAATGTCAAGAGTAAAGCTGAACACCCCCATCAGAGAAATATATAATTGTCTGTGCGTGCAAAATGTTAAAAATTAGACAGTTTCTTATTAACAAATTCTATTTTCAGGGATGGCTCATCTTCATTTTTGAAGAAGTTAGGATGTAATACAGTTAAAATAACTCATACTTTGAATCCACATCAGCAAGTTCAAATCTAGCTTTGCCACTGTTTTTTTCTAAGCATCACTCTGCTCAACTGTCTATCAGGAATAAGAACAAGTCCAGCTAACAATTATTGAGCAGTTTCTATATAACAGACACCTGTCATGTCTCAATTCATTTACTCCTTAGAATAAGCCTATGAGGTAGGTACAATTACTGTCAATTTTTCTCTGGTGAAACTGAGGAACACAAACTTTTCCAAGGACAAACAGCAATCTAGTAGAGGCAGAATTCAAATGTAGATAAGCTGGTTGCAGAACCCCTGCTCTTAAAAGCTGCACAGTATGTTAATTCCTCCTAGAATGTAGGGGCCATACTGCCCACTCAAGACATGCCGTTATTACTATCTTAAGTTGAGAGCTGATTCTAACACCATAAATGTGAATCTATCCTCCAGATATACTATTAATAGACTGATGATTATTTTGAAAGCCAGTGAAATATATCAAACAGCTAATTAAAACTGTCCTTGGGGCTTCCCTGGTGGCGCAGTGGTTGAGAGTCCGCCTGCCGATGCAGGGGACGCGGGTTCGTGCCCCGGTCCAGGAAGATCCCACATGCCGCGGAGCGGCTAGGCCCGTGATCCATGGCCGCTGAGCCTGCGCGTCCGGAGCCTGTGCTCCGCAACGGGAGAGGCCACAACAGTGAGAGGCCCACGTACCGCAAAAAAAAAAAAAAACTGTCCTTGTATTTGCTTTATAAATTCAAACTTTAATACAAAAAGCTTTTTAGAAGGAAAGAATGCCTTTACACATGATTTCCTTCATTCCTGGAGTGGTACCTGAAAGCAGATTTCTCTAATATGTAGACTTGTTATTATGTATTGGACTGAAGGGCAAGGCTCGCTGAATAAAGCATGAGTGAACTAGCACAGTAAGTCATCAATAAGTTGTTGGCATTATATACTAGTGTGGTGTCAGCAGATTCCACAGAGAACCCTAGGAAGATCACAAAAGAATGAAGTCTTTGGTTCGAATGGACATGCAGGTTGGGGCGAGCTGGTAATGGTTTCTGATTTTCTTTAAGCACACTCTGTACCTCACTGATAAGTCACCTAAATGAGATATAATTGTATAGTAAAGTTTTATTTTTTTCATTGCACATAATTATCTGTGCAAACTTAGCAAAAGTTTAAAGTTTAGATAATTACAAGAAAATGACAGGATGAAATCTGCTTCAATTGAAACAAATGTGTCTTCTATTTTTAATAAGACTTATGCAAGTGCTATTTTAGAGGGTGGCAATTTGACTATCGAATGGTTTTAAAAGGGGCACAAGCTTCACAAATGATGATATGCACAGAATAGATATTTTTCTAAGCTTTCAATTACATCAAGTGGTTTTTGGTATTGCATTCATTTATATATTGCTGAATAAAATGTTTTGTTTACCACAAAAGAATGCCATTTAAATACTTTCATAAACAGGCTTTCTTTCTTTACTTCTTTCTCCCTGCAAAAAATAGCAACGAAACTCAATCCTAAAAACAACAGAATCATGGAAATTTCAAGTGTTCTAATAAAGTTTTAAAGGGCTTGTGGAGGAGGTTAGAATATTAAAAGAAAGAATTTGTAGCAACTGTTTAGAAAATAACTGTTTTTAAATCTATAAGAAAGGAATGTAGAACTTGCATTTGCTATAAAGCTCATATAGAAATTGGTCATAATTCTCTTCTTAAATATTTAAGAAATTTCTGGATAAAATTATTTTGTTGATATTTAATCCACTATCATCTTGTGACCTGAACTATTTGAGATAACCATCACATTATAATAATTTTGAAACATTCTAGCTTTTATCATACCAAGTTAAGAACAAAGATGGAATGCTCTGCGCCTATGAAGCTTTTGTCACAACCCCGAAAGCATAACTTTTCTCTAAAAAAAATTATATAAGTGGGTCAAGAATAGCAACTTATTACAAATCTGATAACAATTATATGACATACCTGAAAACAACAATGAAAGGTTTTAGTAAGCTTTATTTATCCACCTTGCCCACAAAAAGACACTAAGAAGCAAGGTGTTGAAAGGGAATGATTGGAACTTACAGCCCACCTTACAGAAACTCTTCTAAGTAAGAAAAAGATAGAATTAAATGTTTTATGTATTAGTAGCAAATAATTCTTTAAAATATATCCAAACTTCAAAACATTTTCCTCATAAATGTGCTTAGAGAAAAATCAAAAACAGTAATCTAGAATTTTTAAGCAATCTATCTTTCACCTGTTAGACATTATTCCTATTTAATAAACTATTATTAGTGCTGAAACATCATTACATTTGAATTTTGTTTCATTCTTTAGCACTAATACACTAACATTAATAAGTCTAGTTTCTAAATAAACACCACTGTCATCTAAGTGCTACAGTCTATGACTTTCCCATTAACTGCTTTTATCTCCTTACCCGCATCTCTGGTGTAGAAGATGGGGATGAGGAAAGCGTGATGCCCAAAGAGGTGGGCACCGCTGGTTCTTCCATGGCACCTCTTGCAATCATCAATTTGACTCTATTTCCACACTGTCTGAGGACCTGGGCTACTTGCTCACTGCTCATTCCTGCTAGATCTGTGTCACCAATCTTTAGAATGTGGTCTCCACTGCATAATCGCCCATGCTGAATAAAAAGGGATTGATTAGTCAGATTGTTGTTGTTATTATTATTAACTTCATCAGAGAAATCCCTCATTTAGAGGGAACGAGAGTAATAACAAAAAAAGAGCTATTACATGAATTACCAATCATGGTACATTAAACATGTGGTTGTGATGTTAACTGTCTTTTGAAGCATGCTAACTTCATTAAATGTGATGTAAGTAAATGAAATTCATAAATATTCTTTAAATCAATAGTTGATATGACCTTTTCAATTTGATTTCTACCCACTCGATGCAAGAAAGCACTAGTCTTTCTGTGAATTTTTTGAGGGATAAAATAAACAGAAAATGCCACTAAGGAAAGGTGAAGTATAACTCACTTCACAAATATATATAACTCAAAATACAGTATCAACCACAAAAATCCACTGAGTTAATACCACAATTTTCTGCATTGCCATTTCAAAAATTTGCATCCCTAAAAAACTCATTTGCAGATGAAATATTTGTGAGACTTAAATTCAGATAAACCAGGGAAGTGAACAGCAGTCTGGTAAGCCTCCATACAGGCACTGTCCACTAGAACTTTCTGCAGTGATGAAATGTTCTGCATTGTCCAATATGGAAGCTACAAGCAACATATTGCTCTAGAGCACTTGAAATATAGCTCGTCTAATGGAGGAACTGGGGTGGTAATTTTATTTCATTTTAATTAATTCAAATTTGAATTTAAAAAGTGATATGTGGCCAGTACCTACAGTATTAGACAGTGCAGCTCTATACACAAGGTAAAGCTGATTTACCACAAGCCTGTCAATTAGAGAAATTTCACTGGATACTGCATGATACTGGCTAATGTTTAAAAGGAAGAAAACGCACATACTATTGAGTTACTCTCAATAATTGATAAGGTTGCCCATAAATCTGCCTTTCATTTACCAATATGAAAAATACTTGATGCACGTGACTTAAGTTCAAATACACATGCAAAAGCAAACAGCTTTATATATAAAACATTATAACCAAGGCAAAAGAGACACTAGAACTTGTCAAATTAAAATGTAAATCATAATTAGTAACTTTACAATTTTCTCACATATGCTCCAACAACTTTACATAGCATAAATGGCAATGCTTTAATAAACTACTCTAAGAGATAAAAACAGGCTGTACTTCATATACAAAGATGACACCAGTGACCCATCACTAAAGGGACAAGATGAATCTTATTTTTCGCCCTTCAATAATGAAGTATTCTTTTTTCCATAATACCTTGTAGCTATAAAACAGATAAGTAGGCTTATAAACATGATTTACAATCATAAAATAAAGGATATATACCTCTACAATGATCAAAACCACAACCTGGGCTTTAGTCTGTGATTCTAAAGAGGCTTAAGATCACTGTCTGTAACTGTAACTGAAAATCAAGGTCTCTCTTGAAATGTATTTCTCCCCAGGTCTAAGAAAAACATTTTACATACAAGTCCAGCGAAAGAGAAGATTCTGACACTGTCTAAAGCCAAATTCTCTTCTAACAGAAATGTAAAAGATGAAGGTGTATTTTTGATAAAACATAAAAAATCTGCTGGAGTAGCTTACCTGATCAGCTACTCCTCCAGGCAAGATGGTTTTCACGATCACGCCAGTTGCTTTTCCTCCTACAATGCCAAATCCCAGACCAGAGCCATCATTTACCAATTCAATAGTCTCCACGTGCTGCCAGTGAACCTGAAAGCAAAGCCCCCATATGAATTTGAAAACATTTTACGAAAAACTAAAATTATTACTACAGTTGAGATCTCTATGAATATTATTTTGTGATTAGTATTAAATAACTAAGTGCAGACATAATAATGAGTTTTAACAGGGTCCCTTTTATTTAGTACACTTCTCTTTCAACATGTTGTTACTGCTATTGATATAACCATTCTTGAAATAATCAATACATCATTACAGTGACTGCATTTAACCAGGTAAAGAGAGATTTGCAAGATCCTTTGTAGAACTTAAAAAAAAAAGGGATGATCAAGGAAAGACTGTTAGCTGTTAAGAACTTCTTCTGCATAAACCCTATTGGGCGAGATTCCAAACAAAGTGACCTCTTAAAGTCACTGACAGCTGTCAGTGACTTTACAAAGCAAAATTAAGATTTTATTTGCTTACCCTTAGAGTCAACTGGTTTTTTTTCCTTTTTTCTTTTTTTTAAAGAGCTCGTACTCTGATAAGATCAATAAGATTGTTTTTTGTTTTTCTTTTTTAATTTATTTTTTGGCTGCACAGCACGGCATGAGGGATCTCGGTTCCCGGACCAGGGATCGAACCCGCGCCCTTGGCAGTGGAAGTGCGAAGTCTTAACCAGTGGACCGCCAGGTAAGTCCCTAGAGTAAACTTTTTTAAGGGACTAAAAATTTTTTTTTTTTTTTTTTAAGGAATGATGTCAAGTAAAAAGGCTACATAAAGAAAGGTAACAATCCCATTCACCACTGCAACAAAAAGAATAAAATACCTAGGAATAAACCTACCTAAGGAGGTAGTAAAAGACCTGTGCTCAGAAAAGTATAAGACACTGATGAAAGAAATCAAAGATGACACAGATGGAGCGACACACCATGTTCTTGGATTGGAAGAATCAATATTGTGAAAATGACTATACTACCCAAAGCGATCTACAGATTCAATGCAATCCCTATCAAATTACCAATGGCATCTTTTACAGAACTAGAACAAAAACTCTTAACATTTGTATGGAGACACAAAAGACCCCGAATAGCCAAAGCAATCTTGAGGGAAAAAAATGGAGCTAGAGGAATCAGACTCCCTGACTTCAGACTATACTACAAAGCTACCATAATAATCAAGACAATATGGTACTGGCACAAAAACAGAAATATAGATCAATGGAACACACCTATCATCAACTAATCTATGACAAAGGAGCCAAGGATATACAATGGAGAAAAGACAGTCTCTTCAGTAAGTGGTGCTGGGAGAACTGGACAGCTACATGTAAAGAATAAAATTAGAACACTCCCTAACACCATACACAAAAATAAACTCAAAATGGATTCAAGACCTAAATGTAAGACCGGATACTATAAAACCCTTAGAGGAAGAACACTCTTTGACATAAATCACAGCAAGATCCTTTTTGACCCACCTCCTAGAGTAATGGAAATAAAAACAAAATAAACAAATGGAACATAATGAAACTTAAAAGCTTTTGCACAGCAAAGGAAACTATAAACAAGATGAAAAGACAACCCTCAGAATGGGAGAAAATATTTGCAAATGAATCAACGGACAAAGGATTAATCTCCAAAACATATAAACAGCTCATGCAGCTCAGTATTAAAAAACAAACAACCCAATCCAAAAATGGGCAGAAGACCTAAATAGACATTTCTCCAAAGAAGACATACAGATGGCCAAGAAGCACATGAAAAGCGCTCAACATCACTAATTATTAGAGAAATGCAAATCAAAACTACAATGAGGTATCACCTCACACCGGTCAGAATGGGCATATCAGAAAATTTACAAACAACAAATGCTGGAGAGGGTGTGGAGAAAACGGAACCCTCCTGCACTGTTGGTGGGAATGATACACCACCAATGATACACCAACCAGTGGTTAATTGATACAACCACTGTGGAGAATAGTATGGAGGTTCCTTAAAAAACTAAAAATAGAATTACCATATGACCCAGCATATGGTATGGGCATATACCCAGAGAAAACCATAATTCAAAAAGACACATGCACCCCAATGTTCACTGCAGCACTATTTACAATAGCCAGGACATGGAAGCAACCTAAATACCCATTGACAGACGAATGGATAAAGAAGATGCGGTACGTACATATAATGGAATATAACTCAGCCATTAAAAGGAATGAAATTGGGTCACTGGTAGAGGCAAGGATGGACCTAGGGACTGTCATACAAAGTGAAGTAAGTCAGAAAGAGAAGAACAAATATCGTATATTCATGCATATATGTGGAATCTAGAAAAATGGTAGAGATGAACTGGTTTGCAAGGCAGAAATAGAGACACAGATGTAGAGAACATACGTATGGACACCGAGGGGGAAAGCGTGGGGTGGCAGGGTGGTGGTGGTGGGATGAATTGGGAGATTGGGATTGACATGTATACACTAATATGTATACAATAGATAATAAGAAACTGCTGTATAAATTAAATTAAATTAAAAAAAATTTTTTAGAAGCCTTAAACTTAATCATAATTACATAAAAAATATTCCAGGCCACAGAGAGATGCAACAAAAAGGGAAAAACCCAAGAAGTACAAAGAATCTACAGGAAGTGTGAACCCATACAAAACCTTAAAGAGATAGCAAAATACGTTCTGTTCCTCTTGAAAATCTGATGTACTCACCGGATTAGAGTGAGCTGAAATTGTGCTGGCCGCAGATGGAGAACGGGAAACTATGGGGCTGATGAGCTGAGGCAATGAGCCTCTGGCAATAACCAGCTTGACAGTATCTTTAGCTTTCTGCAGGATGCTGATAGCCTGCTGATGTGTAATTGTCTGATCAAGTGCCTGTCCGTTAATAGCAAGGATCTGATCAGTTTCCTTCAATCTTCCATCTCTAAGAATGAAAAAGGGGGTAAAAAACAACTAACAGCTCTCAAAACAATGACAGCTTCTTTGGCACGCATTTTCTGGTTATTTTTAATTCTATTTTCTAATGTCCACACTATGAAAGCTTTTTCCTGCAGTTGCACTCTAAAAATATTTTTTCTATTTCTTTAATTTAGTATGTATATGAGATGGTGTTTACTAAACTATTGTGCCCAGTCATTATGCTGTACACCTTAAACTTACATACTGCTGTATGTCAATTATGTCAAAATAAAAATGGAAGGGAAAATATATATGCTTTGGCTCCAGTTGACCTACCCCTAATCAACCCCTCCCAGTTAAAAGCACCTTCTTTTCAGCTACCCACTCAACCTATACATTGTATTTTAGATGTTCCTATCCTCTACAAATGAAAGCAAAGATGTATATATTTACTTGTTGCTTTGAGTATATTAATAAAATATAGCTCAAATTATCATAGGCCATTTGTATACTTTTCTATAAAGTAATTTTAAAATCTAATCAAAAAGAGCCCATTTAATAGCAATGAGAGTACTGCCCTAGTCAAATTTTTCTTTCCTTACTAAAAAATGATTAAGTTATGACTAAATTTAAAAGTAACTCTCCTTTCAAAGGACTTTCTTTTTATCGTAGCAATGTTAAGAATTTAATGATTTCTAAAAACTAATTAATAACAGATTGTATTCAGTTTTTTGTCTGTTTTTATTCATTTTTGTTCCTTGAAATTCTCCCAAGGTGAGCAGTACCTTCTGAATCTGGTATCAAAAACAGAAAAGAGGGGCTTCCCTGGTGGCGCAGTGGTTGAGAGTCCGCCTGCCGATGCAGGGGACATGAGTTCGTGTCCCGGTCTGGGAAGATCCCACATGCTGCGGAGCGGCGGGGCCCGTGAGCCGTGGCCGCTGAGCCTGTGAGTACGGAGCCTGTGCTCCGCAACAGGAGAAGCCACAACAGTGAGAGGCCCACGTACCGCAAAAAAAACCAAAAACAAAAACAGAAAAGACACAGTGACAGTCTCACCTGTGGGCCACACTGCCCTCCTGGATCTCCTGCACAAATATCCCCAGTTCTCCCCGGTTTTCACTCCTCAGTCCCACAACACTGAACCCAAGGCCTCCACATGGAGGTTTGAGGAGCTCAAAAACTTCTATTTGGCGACCCTGTTCAGGAAAAAAAGCAAGAAATATAATTAAATGCAAATCACTGCACTTGCAATCATCTTATTAGTGACATTAATCTGTTCTTTAAAAAAAAAGAAATTAAAAATATTTTTTTCTAAGATAAACTTTATCACTCATCACCTAGAATGAGACATTTATTTATCCTGAAGAATATTTCTGAAACATAACATATAATGCTCAATTTAAAATATGATAATTAAAAAAAGGAACAGAAAAATCTCAGAATCACCTAAACCCACATAAATTCTACATCTTTGTCATTCCAATTTTTTCAGATATTATAAATGTCTTCATAAATAAGAATATAATATATATTTTAAATATACTTGATATATATTTAATGTATATATTTAACTTACATAATGTAAATATATATAAGTATTCTTCAAATTATCCAGGATTTGATTACATTCTTAAGATATTATTATACATTCTATCATTAACTATCAGGAAGAAATGCTCTTACCTGGGCCATATTTTTGATCAGTTGATCAAATTCATCAAAAGCAGGTTTCCCATTGATGTGTGCAGTACCCAATCCTGTAAGAACTTCCAGATTCCCATTATTTGGGGATAATAAAAATGATTCATTTTGCAGAGTAGGAATTACAGCTGGGCTGAGATGTGGAATGTGGGCACATTCAACATTTGAAATTGTGGGAGTTGCAATGTTTACCTAAGAGTAATATGGAGACTATTAACAACTTTGTCATTCCATAAACTATTTCATAGCAATCATCCCAAGAGAGGTAATAATGAAGTACCTACGAAATTTCAAAATGTCCATACCCTTTTATTCTGCAACTCTATTTCAAGAAATTTATTTCAAGGAGAAAAATTAGAAAAATACACAAAGATGTAAACCCAAGGATGTTCAGCACAGCACTATGTTTTAGGTGGAAAAAGTTTTAAAAACTAATTAAGTGAAAAGAATCAGTGTTCAACTTCAAGGTACTCATTAAAACACACACAAAAACACATCCATACATATGTTTTTAAGTGAAAAAGCCTAGTTATTGAACAATAACAGTAAGTATAGTACAATTCAATGTACACTAAAAAAATGTTTACATGTGTATTAAACATCTGGAAGAATATATACCAAACCACCAACAGAACACTAGTTGTCCCCAAGAGATGGGATTCCAGAAGGCCATTAACTTACCATATTGCTTGAATTTTTATAACAACCTATGCAGTAAAGAATTTGGTCTTTCCCAGAAAGAAGCCTGGCCTTTGTTCTTACCTCATAGGAAGAAACTTCTAAACCCTTGGAATTTCCCAGATGACAGAAGTGTCTCTGTTATTCACAGTGGGCCCCAAGGCCACATGATATCCTCTCAAACTCTTAAACTAAGTCATCTCACATGGGCAATCAATCATGCCTATGAAATGATGTCCCAATAAAAACTCTGAACACCAAGCTCAGGTGAGCTTCCTGGGTTGGCAATACTCCACGCATACTGTCACACATCAAGTTTGGGAAGGGAACACTCCTGAGGACCATGGAAGCTTCACATCTGGAATCCTCTCAGACTCAGTGCTATGCATCTCTTTCTTAGGTTAACTTTCAACCTGTATCCCTTCCCTATAACAGACCATAACCATGAGTCTTAACAGCTTTCAGTAGGTTCTATAGGTCCTTCTAATGAATTACTGAACCTGAGCGTGGTTTGGGGAACCTCCTGAATGTGCAGTTGGAATCAGAAGTGAGGATGGTCTTGTGTGGACTCTTCCTTCCAACTTTGTATTTGGAGCTTAACTCCTTGCTGTTGGTGGCACAAGTCTAGGGCAGAGCTTCTAGTCTGGAGGACTACGCCCTCAAACCTCACAGTATGGTTAACTCCAGGTACAATGATATTAATAAACAACAACAAAATATTCTGTAATTACTTGTATGTGCCTGTTATACAGAGCTAAATAATCTAATAATAATAAATAATATATTTATTATTAATATTTATAGAATATCTTATATAAAGTCATACTGACATTAATATAGTAATATTAAATAATAATAAATATTACATTAAAGCTAAGCAATTATTAAAACAGTGCAAAGAGTCAATCCTAATTTTGTATTTCTATAGGGTATCTGGAATGTAACTTTTAATTTACAATTAATCGTAAGAAAAGTTATAGCAATGACACTTTTGGATCACTCTCTAAGCTCATCTCCCAGCACTCTGTCCTTCACTCACAAAGCTCCAGCTATACTAACCACTTTACTGTTCCTCCAACTGCCAAGCTGTTCTCTCTAGCAGCCAAGTACGTCCTTCCCCCAAGGATCTACGTGCTTACATTTTTTGTTCATCCAAGTACACTTAACATCACCTCAGAGAAGGCCTCCCTGACAACCCTAACTAAGACTGCGTCCCACCATTACGCTCCATGAACTGACACTGCCCTGTTTTTCTTCATGGTGCTTATTATTGCCTGGCATGCACCCTGCTGTCATGGAGCTTCCACCCCAATCTGCAGAGACAGACTAGAATGTAGAATTCTCCAGTGGAGGAATTCAACTATTTTATTCTCTATTATATCCTCATCCTCTAGGAGAGTGTCTTGCACGGAGTTGGCTTTCAATATCCATCTGCAGAATAAATGTTTATCCATTTTTAAGGACCCACTCTGATCTAATCTGCCCAATGACCCTCCAAGAATCACTATTACCATTTTACAGATGACAAAATTACACAAAGTCACACACCTAGTAAGTAGATTATGACCTAGATTTTTTTCATCATGGTGCTACTACCATCTTCGTATTATACACATAGCAAACAATCATTTCTGGAAATGAGACATTAGTAAATGTCTTCCACTGACAGAAGCAATCAAAATATTTCACAATTTATGTCACCAATCCATGCCTAAGCTTGTTACCTGTCCTAAAAAATAAAACAGGAAACTCAGTAACTTACCAAAGTTACCAGTAATTCACCATTTTATTGGCTATCTACAACCACAGATGTAAAGGAGATCAAGGTATTTGAGGAAGAGGCTTTTGGGAATCCTTTCAAATTCTTATTTTAAAATCTACAGCAGGCATGATCAATTATTATTTTTTCAAAAGTAAGCTTCTTATGCCAAACCTGATTTTTTTTTAAACCTGAGCATGGCAACTTCAATAAAATCTGCCAGCAGAAGATACACTGTTCAGGTTGAAGCAGATGGCATCGGGAAATCTGTGACAGGCTGAGGATCCCACACACCAGGACCTAATGCCTATGGTATGTTTGCATAGGGAAAAAATATTTGGAGTTTTGCTACAGTGAGCTAGGATGAACAAATCACATTATAAGCACAAAGAGTCTGTCTGTGTGAAGTTAACTGGTGAAACAGAAGCTCTGACACTATGCAAGACAAGGTGTGAAGGCATTCCAAGAGTAAAGTTATATATGCATATAAAGCTATATGATATTGAATATCAATTGTCTTCCACAAATTTGTTAAAGGTTAACAAATGACAATGACTCCTCCTACCTCCTCCCAGCCACTGAGGTCTACATAAATGTAAAAGCAAAGAGATCACATAAGTAAAAACTAAAATTTAATTATACCGTTATACAAAAGGCTTGTTTCTAACTTTGAAAATTTATACCCATAGCAAAAAGGCACCTTGTGATTCTGCCATAGCTTTATTAAAATGGCTTTCTGAACTATAATCTCTTTGAAGAACAAGAATGAATCTTCTTTGCCATGATAGGTCTGTTCATAACAGACACAGTATAAATGTTTAATAAAAAGAACTTGACTCCCATCTTGGTTTATAGAATATAAAATAAACAGAAGAAAACACAACTATCTGTTGATTTTTACATACAGGTAAACAATCTGTATAATTTATGGAAGTTGCTAGTAAATGAGCAAGAGTCACCACATAATTTTCTGTTCTCTGCTTAGTTTCTGGCTATTTCAGTCTAAAAAGGTCTTTTATGTTCTTAGTAAATAAACATGTATTAATTTATGGATTCTAATTAGTGCTAACATTAAAACATAAATTAAATAAAAACTATGTAAGGTATTCAATTAAAAAGTTACCAAATTCTTTGTGAAAGGGTAATATGGAACACCATCTCAGTAGGAGCTCTATTATAAGATGTAGTCAGAACCAGCAAAAGGTTCACTTACTCTAAAAGACCAGATAAAGCAAAAATCATAACAAAGGACAAATATACAACTTAAGCACGTTATTTTAACTTAAAACACACATACATATTCACAAATATCTTGATACATGGGAGGTTCCACCCTCTTTCTTATATAAACCACATTCATATAATATGGACTTGTTTTTCAAATTCAGCCTCTTTACAAGGTGAAGCAAGAATCTGGACACTTGGGAAACAATTTCAGGATAGAAACCTTCCAGATTTTTAGGATATTTTTCTTCGGTGTTTCACAGTTGCCTCTAACACAACCAACTCACCAACAATTGTTTTATCAATTCACCTGTGTAGTCTTTAAAATGAATTTAAATAACTTTTCACAGAAAAATATCTTTTGTCATAACTTTTATACTACATAATAAAGCCACACAAATATAAAAATATTATGACTTGCATAACTATCTCTAAAATGACTTTTTAATAAATATACACTTACAAAAGCAAACAGACAAGAAAATATCTGACTGAACAAGTGTTTAGTGCTCCAGGCATCAGTCAATATGCACTACAGGAGAAAAGGACAGCATCTTTCTACGTAGCAAACAACTTATATGGACGTGTACTAAGAGAGCTGCCTCTTCTATAAGAGCATCCCAAGAAAACAAAAATTGTCTTTAGTTCTATGTACAATTAAGCTCACCCTGTGGAAATAACTGTATCAGAATAACCCTTCCACTGAGATCATTGGAAAATTTGCATAAAAAGCTGTTTAAAAAAAAACCTTTAAAAGATCAAAAGGAAACCATCACTTCTGCCATATTCTATTCATCAGAACTAAATCAGTAATGGCAGCCCATACTCAAGAAGGTATCACACAAGAGCACAAATACCAGGAAGTAGGGATTATTGGTGTCCAGCCTCCAGGCTGTCTATGATAGCACATCACGGTAAAGCAGCTGAAAGCCAAGACAGAGGGAAGATCTTAAAAGCCACCAGAGCAAAAACAGACCTTATATTCAAAGAATAAAGGTGACATCTGACTTCTCAAGTGAATCACTGAAAGACAGAAGAGAACTTAAAAATTAAAAGAACTGACAACCTGACATTTTCAGAACAACCCCCCACATACATACTCAACACACAAAGTATTGTCTCAGTTTTGTACAAAAGAAATACCAAAATAAATTCTTTTGCAAGAAGAAAATGATCCCTGATGGAATTTCCCTAATGCAGAAAAAACTGAAGAGCACAAAAAAGGGTTTAAAAATGTGAGTAAATCAACAGAAATTGCTTACAACACTACAACACATAATCGAAAAGTTCTGAAGTTTTAAATTCATGTCAAATTAAACTACGTGAATAATTACACAAAATATAGGAGTAGGGTAAATGGGGTGAAAGGTAATAAGTTCCTTCAATTTTCCAGGAAGTAGTGAAAGTACTAATTAAAGTAGAAACATATACGTTAAGGATGTATATATCTGATGAAGGACTCATACCTAGAATATATAAAGAAAATTCAAAACTCAGGAATCCAAAAAATCCAATTAAAAAATGAACAAAAGACACAAAGAGACATTTCACCAAAGAGGATACATGGATGGCAAATAAGAACATAAAGGTGTTCAGCATCTTATCTGTTAGAGAAATGCAAATTATAAGCACAGAAAGATATCACTATATACCTAACAGGATAACTAAACAACAGCACATGCTGGTGAGGATGTGGAGAAAACGGAACGCTCATACACTGCTGGTAGGAATGCAGAACAGGAGAGCCCCTCCGGAAAACAGTTTGGCTGTTTCTGAAAAAAAACCCTCAGTGCATATTTGCCATACGACCCAGCAATTGCGCTCCTGGGCACTTATTATAGAGAAATGAAAACATATGTCCACACAAAAACATGTACATAATTGCTCATAGCAGCTTCACCTATAAGAGTAAAAAACTGGAAACCAACAAAATGTCCCCTAGTAAGTACATCCATACCCAGAATAATACTCAACAACGAGAAGGAACAAAATATTAAGATACACAGAAACTTGGAGGGATTATGCTGAGTGAAAAGAAACAATCTCGAACTGTCACATACATTATGATTATATTTTTATAAGAGTCTTGAATTGATTAAATTATAGAGATGGAAAAGGGTGCCAGGGTTGGGAATGGTGTGGAGTAGGGGGCTGGATATGAATATAAAGGGGTAGCAGAAGGGAGGTCTTTGTGGTGGTGAATAGATCAGTATTTAGATGGTGGTGGTAGTTACACAAATCTATACAAGTGAGAAAAGATGACACAAATTGAAAAAATTGACACACATTGTACCAGTATCAGTTTTGTGGTATGATATTTTACTATAATTAAGATGTAACCATTGGAGGAAACTTGGAGAAATATACATAGGACTATACATATACTATATTGAAAACTTCCTGTGAATCTATACTTAATTCAAAATAATTTTTTAAAGTTAATTCAAATAGGTTAAGGATACTGACTGCAATCTTTAGGGTGACCAATAGAAGAATAATAAAATGAAGTATAAATAACATGCTAATAGAAGAAGATAATATTAAAAAGTCAACTAATACAAAAAAGGCAAAAAAGAATAAATAAGAAAACAAAAATGTCAAATTTAAATTTATCAATAATTACATTAATATGAAGGGGTTAAATACTCAAAGACTGAAATTGTCAGATTGGATAACACAGTAAAATCCAAATGTATACTGTTTACCAAAGACACAGATTAATAATAAAAAAGGAGATACAGAAAAGATGAAAGTAGAAAGATGGAAAAAAGATACACAACACTTACATTAACCAAAAGAAGCCTGATACAGCTAAACTAATATCAGACAAGTAGATTTTAAGAAGCATCACTGAAGATAAAAAGAGACAATTCATAAAGGGTCAATTCAACAGAAAGAAAAACAGTCTTAGTAATCTAAAAAGATAATCTCAAAACAGGTAGGGAAGGGACTTCCCTGGTGGTCCAGGGGTAAAGAATCCACCTGACAATGCAGGGGACGCGGGTTTGATACCTGCTCAGGGAAGTAAGATCCCACATCATGCTGCGGGGCAACTAAGCCTGCGCGCCACAACTACTGAGCTCTCATGCCTGAAATAGAGCTCGCGTGCCGCAAACTACGGAGCCCAGACGCTCTGGAACCTGCAGGTCACAACTACAGTGCCCACGCACCCTGGAGCCTGTGCGCCACAACTAGAGAAGAGGAAAACCCACATGCCACAGCTAGAGAGAAGCCTGCATGACACAACTAGAGGGAGGCCCTCACACCACAACGAAGAGCCCGTGTGCCACAACTAAGACCCAGTGCAGCCAAACAAATAAATAAATAAATAATAAATCTTTAAGGAAAAAAAAAAAAAAACAGGTAGGGCAAAAAGGACTCAGAATCCAAATAAGAAATAGGCAAATCCACAATCATAATTAGAGTTTATAACAAATCTCTCTCAGTAACTGACAAAATGAAAAAAAATCAATAAGGATATAGAAGATCTGAACAACATTCTAAATAAAGTTGACCTAATTGACAAATATAGAACATTGCACTCAACAACTGCTGGATGCTGAATTCTTTCCAAATACAAAGGAAATATTTATCTAAATAGACTGTAGGTAGTTCAAAAAGCAAGTGTCAACAAACCCCAAAGAATAGATGACCTCTGATTACAGTAAATTAAGCTCGAAATCAATAACAGAAAGGTAACAGGAAAGCTAAAATATGTTAGTCAATTAAGCAATACATTTCCAAATAAACCATGGGTCAAAGCAATTATATTAAAATTTAAACATTTTGAATTAAATGATGATGAAGATACAACATACCAAAATTGTGGGATGCAGCAAAAGCAATGCTTAGAAAGAAATTCATAGACTTAAATGGATATATTAGAAAAAGATGGGGCTTCCCTGGTGGCACAGTGGTTGAGAGTCCGCCTGCCGATGCAGGGGACACGGGTTCATGCCCTGGTCCGGGAAGATCCCACATGCCATGGAGCAGCTGGGCCCGTGAGCCATGGCCGCTGAGCCTGCGCGTCCGGAGCCTGTGCTCCGCAACGGGAGACGCCACAACAGTGAGAGGCCCGCATACCGCAAAAAAAAAAAAAAAGAAAAAGATGAAAGATTAATAAATCAATGAGCTGAGCATCTGTATCAAAAAGCTAAAATAAAACAGTATACCAAATCTGAAAAAAGGAAGAAAATAACATAGGTTAGACCAGAATTGAGGAAAAATTTTTTTAAATACGATAAAGAAAGTCAAATGTTGGACTTTTGGAAGAAAAAGGATTAATAAAATAGATAAAACACCAGGAATGTTTCAGAAATTGGACTTTATTATAAATTTTAAAAAATTTTCTGGTCACCAAAAGATACAATTATGGGAGTCAAAAAGCAAAACACAAAGCAGAAAAAGACAAGTGTAATACATATGTCCAAAAAAAAACTGTATTCAGAATATATAAAAAACCCGTCAGTCAATGAGAAAAGGACTGACAAAACAATAGAAAAGTGTGCAAAAAACTTAAACAGAAACTCCACAAAGGAGGATATCCAAATAACCAACAAGCATATGAAAAGGTACCCAACATCATCAGTCGTCAGGAAAATGCAAATTAAAACAATAATGTGATACTACAAGTACCGCTAGAGTGGCTAAAATTGGGGGGCGAGGGGGAAAGAAAATTAAAGCTGGCGGTACCAAGTATAAGCGATGATGTGGACAACAAGAATTTTCATACATTATAGTAAGAGCACAGACCTACAACTGCTTTGGGAAACAGTTGGGCAGAATCTACAAATGCTGAATATATACCTTAAGACCCAGAAATTTCACTCTAAAGTAAATATCCAAGAGAAATGCACAACTGTGAACATCAAAAGACATGCTAGAACATTCATGGCAATTTTATTTATAATACAGCCAAAAACTGGGGAAAACCCACAAAATTATAGTCAACAAAGGAAAGGAAAAATATATTCTAGTATATTCATGCAACAAAAAAATGAAAAGAACGACAGCTACATACAACAACCAAAAAGAATCTCACAGACACAAAGTGAAGACAAAGAAGCCAGGTACAAAAGCATATATACTCTGATTGCATTATATAAAATTCAAATATTTATCTATGGGATGAAAGTCAAAATAGTGTATGATCTGATTTATATGTAGCATCTAAAAAAGCCAAACTCACAGAAACAAAGAGTAGATTGGTGGCTGCCAGGGGCTGGGAGAAATGGGGAGATGCTGGTTAAAGGATACAAACTTCCAGTTATAAGATGAAAAAATTCCAGGTATCTAAATGGACAGCATGGTGACAACAGTTAACAATATTGTATTATATACCTGAAAGCTGCTAAGAGAATAGATTTTAAAAAGTCTTCACCTAACACACAAAGGGTTAATTATGTGAGGGGATAGATGTATTAACTAGCCTTACTCTGGTAAATAAGGGTAGCAAATATTTCAAATATCACGTTGTACATCTTAAACTTATACAATATTCTATGTCAACTATAACTCAAATAGGCTGGAAAAAACAGTGATTCCTTTGGGGTAGTTAGGACTGACCGAGGGGACACAGATTATTATGGAGTGCTGGTAACCTTCTATACCTTGATTTATGGGGAAGGTTATGTGTACATTCAATTTGTAAAAAATCCTTGAGCCATATAATCTTCGCTTGATTGTATGTTTTTTTCTCAAAATTTTTTAAAGTTTACAAAGTAAGTGATACAATCAGAGCAGAGAACCTGGGGTACTCCAATAAATGATATACACATACACTTCTCTTAAAGAAAGAGGTAGTAGGAATAGCCTTTATGTATCAAGCTAAACCTTCTCTGACAGAAACTGAATTTAAAGTTCAATTACCCAGCATTCACCTTATGTGAAGGAAAATAAAGAAGTGGATATCCGAAGATGAAGCTTAGTCTATTACTGTGATAGATTACCCTCCGCAGGCTTGATATGGATTACACTGGCTAATTCCCACTGCCAGAATAAATCTTTTAACAAGTGCTCAAGTCAAGATGAATCCTCAGCAAATGTGTTTTGACCTCTGTAGCGCACCTAGATCTTTCTTCCTTAAAGATTATACATTTTTAAAGCTTGTATCATTTAATTGCACACCAAATTAGAAGAAAAGAATAATCTTTACTCTGTCTTACACTTTTACACTAAAGTAGTTTGACCCACCCTGGTACAAGGCTGATATAGCTCCAAGATTTTTTTAATTATAAATTGTTTTTCATCTTTTTTCAATAATAATACCTATTCTTTAAAATTAATGTAATTCCAAACATACTCAACAAGATCAACATCTTAATATTTTGATCATATGCATGTGGTTTATGCACTTAAGCTTAATCCAATAGAAAACTTTTCAAATACGTATATTCACTTAACAAAAACTGCTACAAAATACTGAAATATTAACTTCTTAGGTTTTATCTATCCCTTCTGTGTTGTTAACTGAAAAGGAAGTTAACATTATTAGCTCTATTTTCATGGCTAACATCAATCTTTCCAGAAGTACTTGTATTATTGTCTACAAAAATGACTGCTTAGGATCAAACTGAATTTCCCAAAGCATTTCTGTATAGATTGTCCAAACCTAATTTGTGGTCCTGTTATTTTGACTTATTCTGAATTCAGAGTATAGCAATGAGAATAAAACAACCCAAATGCCTGCGTACGTTTGATGAATACTGTATTTCTATCACTTAAAAGCTAAAATATGCATTATCTTGAATTAAACAAGAAAAATGACCACTGCTTTTGCAACCCTAGTTTTGGTAGATTTTAAACAAATTTATAAACATATATTGCTAGTTCACTTTCCCAATTTTTTGTTTGTTTGCTACTCCCTCAACATAATGGAAAAATAAGAAGCAAGGCACTCTCTGGGGAATCTGCCATAACAGGTGCACCTCATAGAAATGCAGACTTTTTTCTTTTTTTTTAATCTGCACCTTGTCTTTTCTTCTTGTAGAGCAAGAAAAGTGCTTATTTTCTTGTGAATTTACAAAAATGCTGTAAAACACTCTCTGGAACTGATCCCAAATATGAAATGCAAAGAGGGATAGGATGCTGAGAGTATTCAATGAAATACAGCACCTAAAATGGTAGCAATAACAGGAAAAAAAATCTTATACATAATAGAGCTCCATTTCAAGTTTGGAACCAAGAGATGCCTCTTTTTCCATAAATCATTCAGTGAAACACTGAGTAGAGCACAACTCTGATGCATTATTGAACAGGCAAACCCCCTTGCACAGTAATTGATGGTGGCAATCTTGATTTAATGATCCTTATTTTTAAAGCTAATTAAAGAAATTGAGTTGCATGTTCAAAGCATATTAGCTTAATGTGACCAGACTATTTTGGACATAAAGTAGCTCACAGTTCCTGAGCTAAACAAGATACAAAATGCAACAGCAAGTTATAAGGGCGGGGTGGGGGGTTCAGATGAAACAAGCATAATTTTACATTTTCTATGAGACCTATCTTTAGTTCATTCAAATACTTATTCAGCACCTGAAATGTCCGAGACATTGGGCTCTAGGGGATGGGATGGTAATTAAAGCGGTGTCTGTGGTAGACTGTGAAAGAAAAGGCAACAAATTATTTTCAGCTCTTCTCAGCAAGAACAAGTCTATTTCCCCACCTTTGAATCAAATAAAAACGTTCTTGATGAAGTAGTAAAAATTATTAATTTTATTCGATATTGACTCTTGCATGCACATCCTTTTAATACTCTGTTAAAAATGGTAAGTATAAAGTACTTCTGCTATACAAAAAAATACAATTGTCAGAAGAGAAGCACTATTGTTTGAGTTGCAAACTAAACTATGCTATTTTTTTCATGGGTACCATATTACTTGAAAAAAATGACTTAAAACCAAAAATGATTATACAGGCTTGGGTATATGGCAGACAATTTCTCAAAAATAAACAAAGTATGCTTGTCACTTCAAGGAAAACAACTGACAGTAATTGTTGCCAGTAGTAAAATTTGAGCTTTCAAGTAAAAATGAGAATTTTGAAAAATTTGCATCTGCCTTCCTGAGCTTGACACTTTTCCATAATTTAAAGACTCCATTGATAAGATCAGAAGCAATATTAGCCAAGTGTAACTTTCTGATACTATATAGTGAAATGTAATTTTTCTTTTTTGCAAATTTTCCAGATGACCAATATAATATAAAATTCTGCATGGATAATAAAAGTAAAAATTCAAAGCACAACACAGATTTTACTGTAACAGAGTACAAAATGTTCACTGTTCTGGTTTCAGATTCCACGTTGTAACTAACCTTTAAGAAACTACCAGGAGTTTTGGTGTCCTATTGAAGGATGATATCCACAACCATCTGAAAAGGCTATATATACCCCTCCCCTTTTCCAGCTACATACTGATACTTGCATGAGGCCTGATTTTCTCATATACATCAACTAAAACAAAAAATGCAAACAGATCAAAGGCAGAAGCAGACATGAGAATCCACTGTCTTCTACTGAGCCACGTTAAAGAGATGTGCAAAAATATAAAACAATGCCACTCTTCTCATTAATTTTTAAAGGTAATCGGTTTATTACTGTTTTTAATATAATAAGTAAATATTTACAATAGTTCTCAATTTTAATTTCTAACCTGATAAATACTGGTGGATAAAACCACAAAAACAGAAGCTCTTTGAGGTGCTTGGTAATTTTTAACAATGTAATGGGGTCGTGAGGCCAAACTGAGAGTTGCTGCCTTAGAACATAAAATCTCAATAGGAGGAGGAAGCAATAAGCAGAGAACTGATATTTATTGAGTGCTTGGTAAGCACTGGGCTTATGCCTTAGTTTTAAAATCCATGTTATTTAGTTCCCATTTTACAACTAAAGGAGGAAAAAAAAAGGGGCTCAGTCAAGATAAATATATATTTTTTCATTTTAAGAAATCAACTCTGGCTTAAGATCATTTACTTATAAATATCAGTGCCAGAATACAAATCTGGATTGTGTCTGTCTCCAAACAAGACAACACTACAATACTGCCAGCACCTGAGATCAGATCATCAAAACGAAGGCCTCTAGATCACCAGGAAATCCTTAAATTATGTTCATTATACTGTTTAGGACAGTGAAACAAGACAACAGAGCTCTATCATTAAGACCTGGGCTCTGGAGTCAGCGTGCCTGCATTCAGATACTAACTCACTCCCCCACTTAACCTCTCTGTGTCTCCGTTTCCCCAGCTGCAAAATGAGGAAAATATTATCCTGTGCTTTACAGTATTGTTATAATGATGAAACAGGTAAATCTACGTGGAATAGCTCCTGGCACACAGTAGGAATTCCATACATGTTAACTGCTATGATGATGATGAATGATGAGTGACATATCTTTTTCAATATGGTTCCTACGAGAAAAATGAGGTGTCTTCAAAGTAACCTCAGTTATTTGGCTAGTTTATTTATGTTAAATAAATTCTCTAGCAAGGAAAGTTATTAATGCACAAAACTTCTAAATATTCAACAACATTCACATACTCATTAATTAAGCAATCATTTATTGAGTTTGAGCAAAGTGTCATGTTAGGGACAAGGTATGCAAAGGTGAACATGGCATGGATTTTATTCCAAAAGTAGTAAATGGACTCCAAACAAACGTCCAAACAAATGAATTCTACAACTCCTGTTTACGCTTGTTAAGAACAAATGGCGAGTGGCGCACAGCATATACACCACTAGTCTAGGCATGTGTGTTGATGTGTATTTGCAGAATGTCTTTCCTTTATTTAAATCTCAACACTTCTGTGCTTTCTTAACAAAATTTCCAAGGGAAAAAAATTTAGAGAATGTAACTTGACCAAAAATAATATTCTTATCAAAGTACGCTGAAATTTTCTACATCAGAGGGGTAAAGGTATCAAAATTAAGTAACTATCTTTTTCAAATGCCATCACAAATTTCAGAAATTTTAAATCTAGACAAATGACATGTTAGAATGTTTGCAGTGTTTTTTCTATGTCCCACATTTCCAAAAGATAAAACTGATTCACTGTTCACAGTCTGCTTAGAGAAAAATAAAAATAAAACCTTCTAGACAAGTATAAATATATGGAAATGGGCATATGAAGACTGATGTTACTTTGCCATGCTGTCTCTCCATTCCACTATTACCTTTACCCAGTTCATTTACTTTAAAACCTAGCATAATTATAAACAAAAGCAGAATGAAACTTCTGATTTATATTAAGAAGGCCCTCTGATTAAAATCTGGTGGGAGAATTTGAGGGAAATGGCAAATTTTAATGAATTTGAATTTATAAAAGATTTAGTTTGAATTCATTTCTCTTTAGGAATGCTATTAACTGTTTTTTCAACTTATTTGCTCCTTTAAATTACAGAACTAGGATTTAGAAACAGTGTAAATTAGAAGTTAAAAAAAAGCATTGGCTTCAGGGTCAGACAGACCTGGATTCTTCCCCTAAATCTACCAATGAATAATTGTGTGGTCCAGATTAAGTTATATAACCTCTCTAAACCCCAATTTCCTCACTGGACAAAATGGGGATAAAACCCATCTCAAAAAGCTGATGGACTGGTTAAATGAGACAAAGTCCACAGCACACAATGGCTTCCTAAAAGTAATTGTTCTTGTTGCTGTTGCTATATTTCAAATGCAAATCAACCTCTATTGTTCTAAATTCTTGGGTTATAAAACTGATTTACATTATACCCAGTAAATTTCACATTTTTTCCCTCTTCTCCAAAGACCATTTAACTTTGTCACAAAAACACCATACAATTAGCACCATTTGCTGTTTTAGACACACATGCATACCCAATAGCAAGATGGTGTTGCATTTTAATCCAGCACTGTATAAAAAGCTTGAACACTGCCTTCTTGCCCAGGATAAAACAAGAATTTTAGTCCCTTCAAAGGCTCTATATTTACAAACTTTTAGTTAAAGGAACAAACATTTAAAAGCTGTTATTGTACCAAAAATAAAGTATTTGAAATTCCTACAGTAAATAAACTTTATGGTAAATGTAAAAACTGAGACTCAACTCCTCCTCTCATAACTTCTCCTAGATAATGTACATTGAAGTCTCAAGAAACAGACACTTTCCTGTTAGGCGGCTGCAATGCTCTCTCATAAAAGCAAAACCGTTTCAGGGGTAAGAAAAATAGTTTTTTCATTTTCACAGGCAACATCAACTGGGAAGAATTCCAGTCGATTTCTCATACTTCCTGTTAATGGGGTTGAGGCGTATCTTCTTTCTCTCCATTCCCCTTCCCCCATACCCAGTCATAATTTAACCTAGGCATTCTTGGGAGAGAGTAGCCATTTCCCCTTTCCTGACAGCAAGCCTACAGGTGAATTATCTTCATTTCAGTCTCAAATTAGAAACCATCCACACAAGGGTTATGTTTTCATCTTTTACATAAGTAATAAAATAAAGCTGAGGAAATACAGGCATCTCTGCTCTTTGAGACATGAATTACACAAAACAGCATCTTTTTGACGACCAAAGTCAAAACAGAGCAACCAAGTACTCAGTTATCAAAATTCTCAACTTTCCAACAACCTAAAAAACATAAATGTAAGAAAGTGTCAGAGGTGAGAATGTTACTGCTTAAAAGCAGCATACCTCAACACTTTGGCCATGAACGTGATGTATCAGTCCTACAAACACAGAAGAGTGGCTCTTTGGGCAGGCCTCAGGATGGTGGTGTTTCACCCAATACCCTCTACTTCCGTCAGATATTTGAAAGTAACCCTATGAAGTACACACTGACTACCTTTTTCTTTAGGTTCTATAAAGTGCGCTCCTGTTTTAAGACAGTATGAGAAAAAAAATACATAGGGTACATTACTTCATGTACTCTTCTGCAGAAAAGCCGTCGCTAAATTAGTGTGTATTCTTAGTGTATTTCATTCTTAGAAAGATGAAAGAAATAGTCCTTTGAAGTGTAAGTCACGTGTTTTACAATTATAATTGAGGGTCTTATCCATCAAAAATGTCATTAAAACCTATACCTTTGTTTTATGCTGTGTGTTTTTACTACAACCTTTAAAATGTGGAGAAATAAAAATACGTAAATAAAATGATTGTTAAAAGACTGTATTTAATAGTGTGGTTAAAAGATCAAGTTGATATAACTTCAACTTGATACAATAAAATTTGATATAGAAAGTTGAATGCAAAAGAGCAAAGATGATAAAAACCAAACCAAAAAAAAAGAAAAAAACTCAAAAAACAACAAAAAAAATCTTACCTTAATAAATCCTTTATAATCTGGCTCCAAAGTTTCCTCTCTTGCCAATAGCCTTACGTATTCTATTGCTCTGATAATACAGGTATGTATGTGACTCTGTACCAGGGTTTCTCAACCTCAGCACTGAACACGCCCTAAACCCCACACTTCTTTGTTTTGAGGGGCTATCCTTTACACTGAGGATGTTCAGCAGCATCCCTGGACTCTACCCATTACGTGCCAGTAGCAATGGCCCCCACAGCCCACATGTTGCAACAATCAAGTGTCTCCAGATATTGCCCGATGTCCCCTGGAGAGGGAGAACGTAAAATCCCCGTTTGAGAACTGCTCTATACTCTTCTAACCACTGTTTCCACTACCTGAAATAACTTCCTCCATCTCTGCAGAAAACTCCTACTCATTTTCAAGACTTATTTTACATGTTACTTCCAGTGTGAAGTTTAGTTTTCCTCTAATCAAAGTTAGTAATTTCTTCCTCTTTCTTCCTCTTATACCACTCACATTCTTGTTTTTCTATTTAATTACGTAAGACTCTACATGTTCTCTATTTCCCTCTAGATGGTGAGAACCTCCACCTTACTTATTCATTGTGTTTTTGATTATTTTAGGTGTTCAACAAGGTTTATTAATAAATGATTATGAGCTTTCTATAAAATAACCATGAGCTCCCATAATGTTCCCATTGCCAAGGGGAAATCTGGTTCATAGAATGATGTCTCACGTTGAGCAATATATAATTATCTGGTTCTTTTTTGCCTTTGTCCTGGGAAATGGGAAATAAATTCTATACTAAATTTTAGCAACCCAAGATTCTTGGTATATCTAATTGTCTAATATTTTTATTTGATCTTTATTTAGATTTACCTTTGAATCATCTATTAGTCAGGATGCTTTGCCTTCAGGAGTTGTTCCAAATTCTTTTTGGAATGTGAACAGATAAAACTTAGGAACACAAATATAAAACCACAATTTTATACCATGAAGACCGTATTTTCCAAGAATAAAAATGAAAAAGATGGACTGAATTACTGTGATCTACACTGAACAGTAATTTCCAACACTGATTCTATGTTAAATCAGCATTTCTCCAATTATTTCAAGAGATGTCATAAAATTTCCAAAGAAAAACTTGGAAATTTCCAAAGAAAAACTTGGAAAAATCTGGTTTAATTTTGTGTGTAAATACACTATGCATCTATCCATCTCCTAACACTTCCCTGGGAGAAAGGTTAATGAACCAGAAACCTGGAAATATCAAACAAGAACAAAATAACAACTGTTATACTCCAAAAAGGCTGGAAATCACTGACAAGAAGAAACCTCCAGAATATTCTATCCTCCCAAGGCTAGTCTTCCATATCAGCAGCTTTTGTAGCCTGCATATCCACATCATTTCTTCAATGTTGGACTTGGTCTCTGTGGCCATAACTTTTTAAAAAAATCTTAGCAATGACAATTTTTAAATATTAATTCTAACTTTTAAATATTAATTCTAACTTTCTAATGAAATTAATCATTTTAATTCACAGTTTTCCTATAAAAAACTCAGGATAAAAAGACATTTAACTTAGTGCCCATAGTTAATTCAGAAAGCAAGGCGATTAATTAATCAGGAAAGCAGCATCCACCTATATTGGAATAGAGAAACGTCACGGAATAAATATTCAAATCCAATATCCTCGTGGCTGACAAGTTTCTATTATTAAACTGCTAACATATTTATTTCCTCCACAATAGCTGGATTTTTGTCATGAATATGCATTAAGCCCTGCAGTTATTAGCCCTGATGACTAGGTGACAGTGAGGACACTACTTGAGAATTTGCATTTGACAGATCATTGACACAAAGTCACAGTTCCCTTTTTTTTTCCCCCTCTTCACTTAAACAGGAATCATGCGATAGGAAATGAACTGGAGCTATTAGAGATTATTCAGGTTTAATAGCACACATCCTTTTAGCTGGCATTAAAACAATACACAATGTGGCAGAGTTAAACAGAGGCATCAATTATACTCTCAGACCTGTTAATATTTTTGACAATATTTAAATAGCACATCCCTTCAGGGCATGGCTTTTTTGCCCTCTCAGTTACACACCTGTCAAGTGTTTAATTTGCCAAAGGGAAACAGTTTGATTTCTAAGGGCAGTCTTAATACAGAAGAAGCAAATTGGAAAAATTAAACATTATTGAATAGAAGTAATGGGAAGGATCTGAAGGGAAAAAAATAGTAGGCTTAATTCAACATGGCATGTCGGTATCTGTCATTAATGCAACAATATGATCATGTTCCCAATATGGTGCATATACCTTGGGCTTTTCAATTATTCCCTCCCTTTGCTTTTTAAAAGACAGAATGATGGCAGGGGAAAATCAAAGGGGTCAACAGAATGATGGCAGGGGAAAATGATGGAAATGGTAACTTGCTCCTATTGTGCATATAAAATTATACATTTGAAAATGTAAGTTAGGTATAAGATAATAAATAAAAGCTAGACATGCATCAGATTTGTGTAGCTACTGGATTAAAAACACAAACCAAATGTCACTCCTTAGATGCATTACTTAAATATTAAATTATAAATATCAATAAATTAGCAGTTGGTAAACTATATAGAAAATTTAAATCTAACATGATAACGTCTAGAATATTTAATGTTTAAACTTTAAAACAGAAAACATTATTTTAAGTTTTTGAAAATTTTCTCTAGTCACGCAAGGAAAAGAAATTGGTTAAGTTAACAAATGAAACTGAATTGGTAAAGAACGGGGAGTAAAGTAAAGAGTCACAAAAAATGTGGAAAATTATCAATAGTTTCAACCGACATAAAGTCATGGCATCTAGGGCATGTCTACCCTTGGGGGCAGGGGGAGATGTGAGATAAGCTGCAGGGTTAAATAAGGGGAAGGGCTGTGCCTTGGCAGCCAAGAAGCATGAGTTGTAGCTCTGGCTCTACTCTTCTAAACCACTGCTGTAATAAGCAGGGGGAAGAACAGATGGTTTCTTTGGTCCCTTTCAGTATTTGAAGGGGTGACCAATGAGCCAAAAAGTCCAAAGTCATGTAAGACACGCCTACAGAATTCACAAACATCACAGCTTACGTAGCCTTGAAATACAGTTGACCCTTGAACAACACAGAGGGTAGGGGCACGGCACCACCCCACACACGGTCGAAAATCCACGTATAACTCTGAATCCCCCAAAACTTAACTACTAAGAGCGTACTGTTAACCGGAACTCTTACCCATAACATAAACTGTCACTTAACACATATTTTGTATGTTCTATGTATTATATACTGTATTCCTACAATAAAGTAAACTAGAGAAAAGAAAATGCTATTAAGAAACGTCATAAGGAAGAGAAAGTACATCTATGTGCAGTTCTAATCCATGGTGTTCAAGGGTCAACTGTATACTAGCTTCTAACATTTAATACAATGAGATGACACTGCCCATAGACCTAGACTATGAGGCTCAATAATATTATGCTCAATAATTTCCAAAGAAATTTCAGCTGAATCATGTGGGACCCAAACAGTTTTAGAGCCCACATTCTACTTCCATTTAGAAAAGACAAAACAAGCTCAATAAGTAGGCCCATTTCTCTCCTCCTTTCAGCAGACATGGTAAGTATGAAAGCTATTCTCCTTACATAAGGCTGGCTAGCAGGGAAATTTCAACAGTTGCCTCACTGGACTAATGGTATTCCCTAACACACTTACTAGTACTTTTTCTTGCAACTTTTCATCTCATTCTAATCATATTTTCACATAATACAATAAGGGGAGACATCTTCACACTCTTTAAAAACCAGATAATTTTCCACACCATAATTACACTAATATTCATGATATTGGTTTATCCAAAAGTGTGCCAATTCATTTTGAAAATGAGTACCTAAAACTAATCTTTTCAATAATTTACAAAGGAAACAAACACAACTACATATAATGAAACTACCTCTTTTTCTTAATTCATGGCCATAACTTTTAAAATCATTAGGTAGAAATTCACTTGAGAAAAATATTTTTAGACATTCTTCTTGATCTACTTACTTAATTTGGGGGGGGGCTACTAAAATATCTAGATTAAGAAGTTATATGACACTAAACAAATTCTTTCTCTGTTGCTACTATTTGTTCTCTTTGCATTTGGCATATTTTGGGTATTTTTGTTAATTGGAGCTGTTCTTTCACTGAATTATGAAACGAGTCTACAGGTTTCATTTTAAACTTTTAAGGCAGAATATTTGCTAGCAAGTCATCCATAAACATCAGATTAATGCTAAAAACATCAGAATGAGTATTAACTTGGACTAAAGACATAATTAGACTGACTTCAAACCTTGTGAGGATAGCAACCATCTAAAAAATATTTTTTAAAAACCTGAGAAATGGTGATTAAGTAAGTTCAAAGACCATCTGACTCCAGTTTTCATTCTGTCATTGTGATGTTTCAATTTTAATATAAATGCCAGGACTTTTTAATATTCATAATTTTTACAGGAATAAAACACTGTGTTACATTTAGAAGTCCTAATGTTTATCACCATCTGATGCTGTCATGGGAGCAATTGCTACTTACACTCTTTTCAGAAGTGAGAATTGCAATTCCTCTAACTGATGACAATGTAATTACTCCGTTTACTGTCAAAATAGAGGTGATTTCCCTTCCTCACATACATGATTACACATGCAAATCCAGTCTCATCTGAAATCATGTAAGTTTACTGAGTGTCTGAATCTGAATGAGCAAGATCACATGAACCATGAGTCCTAGTGATGATGGAAACCAAGCTACAGTCATCCAGCCTAAACATATTTTCATCATCCCCTTCTCTTGCAGGAACTCATTCTTCCGTATCCACACAGCCTTCAACAGCCTTCAACACAATGTCATATCATCTACAATACGCTGCAACAACTGTCACAAAAATAACTGGGGGTGGGGGGAAGCCACAGTTAATCTGAATGTCTCATTTGGAGGTTTAAATCAGGAGCCCCCAATCCCCGGGCCACGGACTGGTACCGGCCCACGGCCCATTAGGAACCGGGCCGCACAGCAGGAGGTGAGCGGCGGGTGAGCGACGGAAGCTCCCTCTGTCGCTCCCCACTGCTCCCCATCTCTCGCATTACCACCTGAACTATCCCCACCCCCACCCCCCATGTCCGTGGATAAACTGTCTTCCACGAAACTGGTCCCTGGTGCCAAAAAGGTTGGGGACCGCTGGCTTAAATAACTTCATTAACTATTCATTAACACATACAAAAATCAGCCTTTCAGAAAAACACGAGAGTTTCACAAGCTCTATGCAACACCACAAAGGCCTCCCGTGAGTGTACCATGTCTTACCTGGTCTTTCAGTTGCTGTACAGAAGTCTGCAGGTTCAGAATCTGGCTGAAGAGTGGGCTCTGCAACACTGACTTGAGAAGGCTCAGTTTGTCTTCATTTGCTACATCCCCGCGCTCCCGCAGCTTGGCCTGCAAGCGCTCTGCCGCCTGCAGGGCCCGATTTTTGTCTAAACCAAAGAGCAGCATTAGACAGTAACAGGATTTGAAAGACAGGCATCAAACCATGCTTAGAGAAATCCTAAAGCTATTCCTTTCCAGAGCTCAAAATTGACTCAGAAAAAAAAGAAGGGTCTAAAACATGTCACTACGAATATATTCTTCAAACCTTGAAATTTCTAGTAAGAAGGCTTGACAGCAGGGAACTGGTTATAGTGTGTGCTACATGCAACTAATGGTAAAGTACAGAAACTACTTCAGATGAAGCATATTTGAGTTCCAGTTCCAGGTATTTCATCGCTAATGAAAACCAAACACTCTGTCATCTGGTAAATGCTGACATTTCCACTTTTTAAAAAAACTTATATGTAAGAAAAATTAGAAGTACAGCTAATAAGTGGAGGTGAATAATGTTACTGATGAGTTATAACATCCAAATATGACAATTTCATATATTAAGGGGCAAAGCATTGTGTATTTGTGAATTTACTTGAAAATACATCACAATAATGCATATCCCTTCAAAAACACAATTTTTTAGTATTTTAAATGTCTTACCCCCAAAGTAAGATATTTATTTGCCAAAGTAAACGTCTTGAATTAGCATATCCTTAATAATCCTAGCATCTTGCAAGCATGCTTCTACCAGATAGTGAGTTTCTACCACATATAACAGTTAAAAATATCTCCCCAAACCCTACTCTTGCTCTCTTTCTCTCCCTTACTGGTAAGTGAAGCCACATTAGTTTTTTAAAAAAATGGAGACTGCTCAGATATATGTCCTAACAGATTCATGATGGTAACAAGTGCGTCTATTAAAATATATTTGCCATATCATAGTAATCGAAAAGAGTGAGAATTATCACCAGAGTCATTTTCGATAGCACCAAATGCAGAATTATGCAGGAATGGGGAAATTAAAACATGAATCAATGTCGACCATGAGTTCACAAACACAAATTTAAAGAAACAATATTTACTCATATAGTAGGTCCCCTATATATTAACCTTCAAGTTGTGAACTTTCAAAGAATGCGAACGTGCATCTGGTTCCAGCAAGGAACCAGAACCTGTGCCATCAACGTTAGGCGTGGGTGAAACTGCAGCCTGCCCTCCATCCCCTATTGCTGGTGATCCTTCAGCTCCACCGTCTCCCACCTCCTCTCCCTCCTCCAGTCAGTGACTCTTCTTGCCTGTTCACTCAATGCCAGCCCCTGTATGCCAGCTGTTGTACTGTACTAATGTACTTTTCAAGATACTATAATGTAAGTTTAAAAATGTTTTCTTTATTTTCTGTTCGCTTGTTTTTTACGTATTTTATGTGTGAAACGTATTATAAATCTATTACAGTACAGTACTATATAGCCGATTGTGTTAGTTGGGTACCTAGGCTAGCTTTGTTGGACTTACAAACAAATTGGATTTACGAACCTGCTCTCGTAACGGAACTCGTCCGGATGTAGGGGACTTACTGTATGCAGAATTTAAAAGCAAATAATAGTGAAGATATGCATGAGAATTTTATTCTGGGTCATATTTCCCATGGTATCTCAGAATACAAATCTAGTATTAATTCCCATGTCAATTCTTGAAAAGTATACAACTCAGTAATAACTTACAGAATGAAGATTATAAGGTAATGGTTTATATAATTCTGTATTTCCCCTTTGCTGTCCACTTTCTTATGAGGAACTTTCCTATGTGGACTGGTAGTCTTTATGATTTGTGACTTTAGTATAAAATAAGTGATGCAGGAAATGTACACCCATGCATTCTTACGGGCATAGTACTAGGAACAAAAGTCAAAGTAATGATCCCCATGATCACAAAAACAGCTCCTTCTCCTTTCCTGCCACCCACTCTCCCCACCCTTCCCTCAAAACCTGCAGGTGTCAAGCCACCAGCCATTATCATCAAGGCACCAAAGTGAAATCCAGATACCTTCCAATAATCATACCCAAAGAGTTCCCTGGAAAAGGTGAGGACTGCAGTGCCCGACGAGGGACGATGAGGGACTGGGTGTACCATACCTGAAATACCTGCAACTAGTTCTATAAACTAGCTTCTCTAAAACTAAAGAGCAGTGTGAAAAAAAGATTAACACATGAGTCTAGAAAATTTGGATATTTCAACCTAAATTATCTCATGTAGAAATTAAACTGCCTTAAATTGTCACTCGAGTTTGTCAACCTAAGTGTTTGTTACTGTTATTTTTACCAACTTAAAAGCAAAGCTCAGTAGTATTTCGCCTGCCAAGAATAAATTAAAAATAAGACACAGGCAATGATCTTTCAGTATTAAAAAAATTGTTAAAACTTTTGGTGCTATCCAGAAACAAACATTAACCAGAACTGGTTTCATAAATCAGAATTGGGTTTACATTAAGTTTTAATAAAACCCATAATTGGTAGAACATTTCATATACTCTCAACTTTTGCTTATAAATGATGTGTTTTTGATAACACTTCATATGAAATTATCCAAATATAGAAACACATTACCCTAGTACGATGCTAGTGGATAAAAAAAAATTTTTACTAAGTTACTATAGACAGAATCCAGATATGTAGAACACACCATATTTCAAAGATCCCAATGGAAGGAGTTTCAATTATTATCAAAATGGTCAGGAAGAAACAGGTCTTACCTATAGTTTCTAACATTGTTCCCAAGTTCAGTGTCCTTCTCTACAATGATTATAAACAGCAACTACAAGGAACTCTAGGGAGAAAAGAAAATGGAATGGTTATGTTTTACAACTTTAAAATTATATTCTAAAACCAAATACTCTAAAAAGCACTTGATACTACTATGATTCCTTTGACCATTAAAATCTTGTTGAGGTAACTTAAGATAGTTTTCTTTATAGGCAAAAAAAGTAATCATTTTAGGATTTATTCAAAATTATCTTATATTTGCAGATAATACTTGTATAATAAGGTAAAAGGCATAAAATCTGTTTTAAATAAGATAGTAGAAGTATCCAAAATATTTCCTTAAGAGCTTCTCAACACAGACCACTATAACCTTGGATTCACTTACAGATCCTTACCCATAGAGGAAGGCATTTACTTGGCTCCGCATGAGAAATTTCGTAGGCAAAAAAAAAATAAAATGTGAAAAATAGAATAGGGCTTCCCTGGTGGCGCAGTGGTTGAGAGTCCGCCTGCTGATGCAGGGGACACGGGTTCGTGCCCCGGTCCAGAAAGATCCCACTTGCCGCGGAGCGGCTGGGCCCGTGAGCCATGGCCGCTGAGCCTGCACGTCCGGAGCCTGTGCTCCACAACGGGAGAGGCCACAACAGTGAGAGGCACGTGTATCGAAAAAAAAAAAAAAAAAAAAAAAAAAGCATATATGATCCTGCCCTTGAATGCTCAGTCTTAACTGGGAAGATGATTCAGACACACCAATTAAGAAATGAATTGTTACACTCGAGCAGTAAGTGAATCAATGCAAGATAACATATTAAATCACAGACGAAAAGCTGAATAAAAGCACAACATTAAAAAGATTTTTTAAAGTTTTCAAAATACCCTCCTGTCAATAATCTCTCTTATTCCCACTCAAAAAAATCTTCTCAACTCCTTCAACCCACACAGATTTCATCTTTCTCTGATAATACTCATCTAGGCTATTTAAAGTACCAGATACAGATCTCCGCTGACAATATCCGCACCACTAACCCATCTTTAACCTTTGCTGTCCAGCAGTTTTGCCCAACTGATTCCAAGTTACATCTATCCTTTGCCTTGCAGAAAACCCTGAGTCATTAGGAAGTCAGTGGGTCATTTCTTCAATGCAGAAAAGGAATCCACAACCAGACATCCTCACTTTTCATCTGGAAGATGAGACAGTGGATTTCTCTGAGAAGGGACAAGTTGCCCCCTGTAATCTCTTTAAGAGAGAATGCATTTGGGAAAAAAGGAAGAATGTGATGTACACAAGCAGATGCACAGACCATCAATGCCTGCAGTCAGCTCTGTGTAATAACTGAGAACACTACTTATTGGCTTCCCTTAACCCAGTTTAGAATATCACGATTTAAAATAACTCCACTTCAAATAGTCAAACAGCTCAACTACTGGCACTTGTTTTAGAAAGTGCCCTGGTGTCAAGAAAAGAGGGCACTAACCTGGAATTGAAACCTCAAGAGTGGTGTGACCTTGAGCAAGGGGCCTATCATCTGAACCTTAGTTTACCAGAAAACGTACTCACTCTTTGGGTATGTAATGATAAATGAGATTAGAAATATATATATACCAATTTCCAGCTCAGTGCAAAACTCCTAATTCTAAAATATATATTTACAATTAATGCTGAGCCCATGTATTGAATAGATTAGCATTCCAATGCCAGGCCTTGCATAGTTTTATGGGGGAAAATATAGGGAGATCTTTAAAATAGTTATATTTTTTATTCTTATTTACAAGGAGAATATAATAGTCCTTCATAAAAGAGAATATTATTAGGTCCCCTCTAAAAAAATTATTAACTTTTGACAGAATAATAAAAGGAAAGATACACCAACAGAAGGAAGCCCAGGTCTACAAAGGTGTATTTAATGCAACCGCCCAAGAGGAAGCATGATAGCAGTGAAAGGGCATGGACGACAGAGTCTGATGACCTGAGTTAAAATTTCAGCTTGACCATTTACTAGCTATACACCCTTGTTAAGTCACCCATCTATCTCTTCCGAACTTGGTATTCATAAGGTTTTGAAAGGGTAAAATTATATGCATGAGTGCTTGATATACACAACAAAATTTAGTTCTATCCTCTTTCCCCTATGAAAAATTAACTCAGAAAGATAAACAGTATTCATGACTTGGCGAGGGAGGGGGATAGGCCTATGGATTTAGAGGCCCACTGATTTATGAGGATTCTGCAGAGAAAGCACAGAGTAAGCAGTTCCCAGCTGAGAACAACACTGGTGTCCAAAAGTTCACCTACAAGTCAGGTCTGTGGAAGCAGAATTACTTTTTTTTTTTCCAGAGAAACCCTTACCATAAAGGTTTTTTTTTTTTTTTTTTAAGATGTTGGGGAAAGGAGTTTATTAATTTTTATTTATTTTTGCTGTGTTGGGTCTTCGTTTCTGTGTGAGGGCTTTCTCTAGTTGTGGCAAGCGGGGGCCACTCTTCATCGCGGTGCACGGGCCCCTCACTACCTCGGCCTCTCTCGTTGCTGAGCACAGGCTCCAGACGCGCAGGCTCAGTAGTTGTGGCTCACGTGCCTAGTTGCTCTGCGGCACGTGGGATCCTCCCAGACCAGGGCTCGAATCCGTGTCCCCTGCATTAGCAGGCAGATTCTCAACCACTGCGCCACCAGGGAAGCCCCATAAAGGTTTTTTTTTAAAAAAAAATTTTAAAAGCTCAATTCAGCTGCAAGTCACTGACATTAGTTTCCAGATGACAGCTCCATTCCTCTGGATTTCAGTATTCAAAAATTAGTTTCACAGTTTGTCTTCTCTGCTCTGATGTCCCTCAAATAAACAGATAACTATTCTGATTTCACCAGGACAGAGACAAGAAGTTGAAAAAAATGTTCCTTTCTATGCCCTATACTACAATGGCAAGTATTCAGTTTTAAGTGTAAAACTCATTTTTAATCACAGAATTTTTGAGATTACAGAGACGGCATCCACTCCCATCAAACTGCAGACATGAATTCTCTTTCTCACCCTTTCACCGCCCCACCAACACCCTTCCCTCTTTACCCATTTCAACATTGTATGAAAATAGAACGGTACCTGGATGATAACCGTGGGTCATGGCCAATGGATAAGACATAAAGAAGGCTCAATACAATACATTTCAGAAGAATGCCAAGTTCTCTGGGTTTTTCTAGGCAATTCATGCCAGCAGTGATGAATCAGAGGAGCAGTAAAGCCGCGAAATAAGATGTGGGTACAATAACAAAGAGACGGACACGAATGCTGGGGCAGAAGCAGTGGTAATAACGGCATAACGGCAACCACCCAGCATCTATTACATTCAGATCTGGGCACTGTTCAAACCATGTTATCAAATTAAGTCCTTTAATCCTTATACAATCTACTCACTGTACAAATGTGGAAACTGAGGCACAGAAACATTAAGTAACTTGCCTCACTGGTAAGTGATGAACCTAAGATTTGAACCCAGGCAGTTTGTTTCCAGAGTCAATTAATTTAGCTTCTACGATATACTGCCCCCCTTGATAAGAAGAAGACTCACCTTACCATTCTCTTTCCTCTATCCAGCCAAGTTCAACATTGTGTAGACCTTGCTCTACACAGGAGAAACTAAAAAAAGAAATGGCAACCCGAAGTGAATGAAGTCTGAAAGGGACTGGTTCAGACTATTTAACATAGCCCACAATCCACACAAAGGTATGAACAAGTCAGAGTTTAGGATTTTAGAAACTATGCGTAGGTACATCAAAGAAAGATCAGTAATATTCCCCATTTATGTAATGTCCATATATGTTTAAACAAATCATTTTTGAAATTCAAGATTTTAAGAAAAATCCCCAAGAAAAAATAAGCCTCTTTATATTAATATTCAAAGTACCTTTAAAAATATGGCTATTATATGTCAAAGTACTAAATCCCTCAACACAATGAGAATAAGAATATTCAAATAGTATAGGAAATACTAGCTTCTCTACAGTAGCCCCTCTAGCTACTGTTTACATACTCTGCTTGTAGCCATATCACTATTTAGCTACAATTGAGCCTATTTCAGTAGCCATAGCACTCAGAACTACAGGACATACCAATAATGGATCAATGAATTCAGTGCCTATGAAGCACTATAGTGCTAGGCAAGTGCTGTTTCCATACATTACATCATGGGAGCTGGGGCCCCAACCATCTTGCTCTCCATAATATCCTCCACTGCCTGTCACATTATTCTCTCCATTTTCCAGATAAGACAACAGAGGAAAGGAAGAGGCTGAGGTCTTACTCAGGGTCACAGAGCTAGTAAGCCAGAAATCTTAGCTTTGAATCCAACTCTGCTTGATTCAAAGCCCCCACTTACTCAATCACACTATCCCTTATTTTCCATATTGTTATAGGAACAAAGAATGTGCAGGGCAATGTATAACACTGCTAGTATTTGTATAAAAGAAGAGGAGGGAAAAGATTTGTATAAGTCAAATTAAGATGTGCATGTTTATGAAAGCACAGACTATTCCTACAAGCTTTCCAAAGGCACTAATGCTGGGATGTAGAGAGCTGAAGGACATTAGGAGAAACTTATTCTGACCTGCACTTCTTCTGAGTTTGAAAAATTTTGTGTCAATATAAGGTGGCCAGATTTTGCAAATTAAAAATACAGGATACCTAATTTAATCTGAAATTCAGATAAATGAATAAATTTTTAGTATAAGTATATCCCATGTAATACTTAGGATACAGTCATGCTAAACACTAAATTGTTGATTATCTGAAATTCAAATTTAGCCAGGCATCCATTATTTAATCAGCAAGCCTACTCATGTACATATTGTCTTAGAAAAAAAGCAAATTTTAAAAATCATTTTTAATTTAAGGACTTTATGCTTCCTGCAGAACTTTAATATAATGACAGAGTTGCCAAATCCTTTATAAATCTCTAACCATTTTAGCTGTGACCATATGATTCTCCAGCAACTGGTTGATAACACTAGTTTCAGTTGAGGACAAAAATCAGACAGCTTCTTTCGTTTCTTTTAGAAACAGAAAGTGATTAATTAACAAATCATTTTACTTTTCAACAAGTTGTACTGGTATATGTAGGCACAGCTTTTGTGTAGTAGAGAATCAGTGCCTGAAACATAAAACAAATCATTCTGCCCAACACAGATTATATGGCAACTAACAAGTGAAAATATGTCTTATGCTAAAAATAACTCTACTAAGAGAAACTGCCCCAAATGCATACAATTTTCTAGTTATCTTAAACAATTCTGACTGTAAAAGGAGTACACCATTAAAAGAGCTTGCTGCAATGGTTTGTGGCTTGTCAAAGTCACTTAGCGTCTATTAATGCATTTAAATTTAGCATTTGTCTCATTCTTAGCTGCCTCAGCACTACCTGAAGTTAGCAGACAAGTACAAGGCTGCAGTCATTTGCAGGTAGTTTGTCATAAAGTCAATTGGCCACGACAGCAAAACTTACACTTGCAGTCATAATTCATATTCTAGGGTAACGTTACTGAACTACTGTTACTGAACTATTGCAAGAGCACAGAAACATCCAACTACCCACCAACATCATGCGATCATCCAACAGAAAACAGTCAGCTCTTCTTAGCATCTGTTCTTTAGAACTTCTCCCTCATTCTTACAGGATTGATCAAAAAAGCATTTGTGAACAAAACCTTGCTTTCAAGTTGACATTTATGAATCTCCCCGAATTCTTCAGTAGAATTTATTAATTCTTTTTTGCTCCCCCAAATCGAAGAAAATCAAGTTTCAAGGAACCTTGCTTTTACAGCATAAGGCAAATACTGATTGATGGTCTTGTCCTTCCTTTATAAAATGGAAAGATAAATTACCTATCCAAAATGAATATGCTGAGGGGGCCACAGGGTTAGAAAAGAACTCAAATTCTGTTGTTTACTGATTCAGCAACTCACGGGGCTCCTACATGATGAGCATGTTGTTAGGTGAGAGAATTAGAGGAATGGGGACACAGTCTGGGAACTCAGGGGCCAAGTGAATGGAAGAAAAAACAAGTAAACAGACACTTAAAACATAAGACAAGAGAGGGAGGCCATCAAACCCAAACTGAAGAGAAAGGGAAAGCTTCCCGGAGGCAGAGACCCCTGCAGAGAATTCTAAAGAACAGGTGGGAGTTAGGGCAGAACGAGTGATAGAAGAGCTCCCAACATAGAGGCAAGAGTACCTAGCACCTTTATGAGCACTGCAAATAGTTACTTATGCCTGGACCAGGCCTGAAGGAGACGGAAAGACAGAGGTGATGAGGCTAGAGATGTGGGTACAGGCTAAATCACTGAGGGCCCTGCATGCCATTCTTGAAGAGTTTAGATATTTAATACTGAAGCTTGTTTCGGTACAGTGAGTGACACAATCAAACTTTGTTTTAGAAAGATAACTCTGGTCATAGTGTGGAACACCTATAAAAGGGGAAAAAAAGACTGGAAACAAGAAGGTCAGGTAAGAGGCATTTTCAAAAATAGAGATGAAGGTGAAAAATAAATGAAAATGGGAGACAGATTTGAGGAATTAAGAGCTGTAAGCAACAGGACCTGGTAAAGTGGAGGTAAGGCAGATGAGTCTAGGATGAATCCCAGCTTTCCTGCTTTAGTTACTAACCACTGAATAGAGAATAAAAAAAAAAAAAATAGCAGGTCAGTGGTATGACTGTTCTAGAAATAAAGCACTATAGTGATCAAGAGTTTAAAAGGCTGGGTTATACAGTACCTCATAACACTGTGATGGACTGAACTGTATGCCTCCAAAATTCATATGCTGAAGCTGAAACCCTCAGTGCGACTGTATTTGGAGAGAGCACTTTTAGGAAGTAATTAAGGTTATATGGGATCATTAGAGTGGGGTCCTAAACCAAGAGGACTGATGGCCTTGTAAGAAGAGAAAGATATCTATCTCCGTCTCTCCCTCCTTCCCCCACTCTTACCCTCCTTCCCCCTCACCACATGCAAGCACCAAAGAAAAGCCATGTTTTTTCTTCGGAAGGAAACAGTGAGAAGGTGGCCATCCACAAACCAGAAAGAGAGCTCTCACCAGAAACCAAACCCTGCCAGACCTTGAGGTTGGACTTCAGCCTTCAGAACAGTGGGGAAATAAATTTCAGTTAGGCCACCCAGTCTATGGCATTATTTACAGCAGCCTGAGCTAATACAGATTTGAATCTTCCCACAGCCCCTGCTCCAAGGAATATGCCATTACACACTATGATATGCCCCTTTCCTTCAACCATAACAAGGGGAACAAGGGGTGGGCCCCTCACCCAAGGGAAGACAATCTAAGTGCTGACCTAAAAGGCAGAATTGGGCTACAGTCTCTCTTGGGAACTAGAAAGACTAAACCAATTAGCAGTGGAGGTACAGTGGAAAAGATACAAGGAGCGTGAGTAAAGAATGAAGAGGCTAAGATGGGGCACATGCCAGCCTGAGTTAAAAGAGACCAAAACAGAGACATGGGTAAAGACAGAAGAACACAGCTGACATTAGGAGAGAGGCAGGTATTCTTTGGGAGACCCAACACAGCCAGTGAGAGGGAAACAGAGTAATTGGTCCCTAAGATGCACGGTCACTGACATCCATTCTTACCATGCACTCCATTTTGCCAGAGGTAATTAGTATGAGTCTCTGTTTGTTCCATTCAAACACACCTAACTATTACAGGCTGCTTTGGTATAGCATCATACTATCACATCCCAAACAAACCAATATCCTGCTTAAGAAGTACGCTTCCTCCTTTAACTAATTCATGTGGATTCTCTACTTCCAATAAAGATTTGAGGGAGCTTACAAGCAAAGATAACTTTAATAGGACCACTGAGATAATTAAGATTTTACAGGGGAGATAGTTACATCGGAAAAACAAAGCATAAGGAACTGCTACTATGGTGGGTGAATAAAATACTATATTCAGTTTTGATCAGAGCCTGAGAAAAGCCATCAGGTTTCAATCAAACAAATCATAAATCCATTGTTGAAAAAGGAATGTGAGATCCGACTGACAAGGTTTCATTCTATAAATGAAACCACAGTAACTGCGGAAAACATTTACAAATAATGCAAATATTTCTGGCTAAAATATTCCAGTTAAAGAAGAATAGAAATACTTTCACTTCAACCTCCACTAGAAAAATAAGCCAAATATGCATGTTAAAAATTAAAAGTAACACTTAAAAAACAGAAATGGAATCTATAGTTTATAAACCAGGAGGAAAAAAGATGAAACAAAGAATACTAAGCAATCTAAAAGAGGCTGGGAACAGAGAAGAAAAGAAAAAAGATAAAAGCATAGTAAACAAAAAACACAAGAGGACTGAAATAAATTCAGATATCCATATTCCCAACAAATGTAAATGGGTTAGACTCATTTACTAAAGAACAGACTCACAATCTATATCTCAAAAATGAAAATGAAAGTTGCAGAATACAGTTTGATGTCACTTAATCTATAATTTTTACAGAATATAAAATAATAATATATGCTACATATAAATAGATATATATGTGCTTTCATCATTTCAACAATGAATTAAAAAGATATTTTAAAATTACAGTTATGATTACTTTTAGGGGTGGACAGATGGAAGTAGTAGCTTTAGATCAGAGAGAAGTTAAAAGGGGACTTTAGCTTTCTCTATTTTTTTTTAAGGAAACTATACTTTTAGAATGTTTAAACTTATATATGTAAAAAGTAATTGGGTTGAAATATTTATGGATAAAATGGTGAAATGTCTGCGATTTGCTTCCAAAAAATGAAAGAGGACAGAAGAAATAAGACTGGCCATGAACCTGTGGTTGTTAAAACTGAATGATGGATACATGAGGATTCACTGTAATATACACAGTGTAAAATGTACATTTTAAGTTTTTCATAATAACAATTAGAAAAATAAGAGAATGTCAGTAAACATATGAAAATGTTAATACCTAATTTTGGAGGATAGGACTAGAGCTGGTTATTTCCTTCTTTATTCACAATATTTTTCAAATTCTTCCTAGCACCCTTCCTCAACAAAAAAAGATTTCATTTCAAACTACTAAATTACTTGGAAAAAATTTTTTACCATTGGTAAATGCTACCAGAAAGATAATTTCTTCAGGCTAGATTACTTATACTCCAACAAAATGAAAGAAAATATTATGAAAAGACTTTTCTAAAAATTAGTATCTTATAAGGAATTTTCATTTTCACCATTAAAAACAAAGCTTTATTCTAATTTTCTGATGGCTACTCTGCTTCTAGTTTTACCAAGCCCTTTTAGATAACAGCCTTAGAAGCAGATCTTACGGCCCTGGATTAGCCAATTCCATGTGACAGAGCTAGCAGCAGGCAAGAAGTGATGAATGACTACTGCTGTTCTAGTTTTGAACATATAAACAGTGCAAACCAAAATCCCCACCTTTGGAAATTGATGGGTGAACCCAAGAGAGTACATAAATATAAATCTGTTTCAGTTGAAAGAAAACTTATCTTTCATGCATATGCAAATGATGATTCAATATTATGAACAGTCATATAATATATCTAAGCTAATATTATAATACGGGCAAGTGGCATATTAATCCACAATTATGTGGACATATATAAATTACAATCATTACTTTGACTAAATCCACATACGCTAAACAAATTTTGGTGAAAATAATGTCAACTTATTCCTTTTCCTAGGAATTTCCTAATAGGGAGAAAAAAAACCTATTGAAAAGGAAAATATATATAATTTAGATATTAGGATATTTTATTACTTCTAGATACACTTACACAACAATGTGTTTATACTAACAAACATGGTCATTGGCTATATTTTCGTTTTGAAAGCTACTTCCTTTTATTTTTAAGATTGTTGGATTGAGGTGAAGGGCTAACTGTCCTTTCAAATAGTATAACATGTTCTATCCTTAACTGAAGATTCCCTAAAAGCACAGAGATACTAACTTTAAAAGGACATTTCACCAGATTAACATCCACTTCCAGAATTACACACTTACATTTTGTGATTCTTTTGAGTCAAATTCCCTTATTAACTGCTCACACCTAAAGATGAAGTCAATTTTATGGTTGAAAGGGGCCTCAAAAAACATGCAGGTAACAGACAAGCTCAAGTTCGCTGAGGTTTGGTTCTACAACAAACCGGTGGTGTGTCAGGCTGCTATATATTACTCAACTGACTATTTGAAAGGCTGAACTTTTTTTTTAATATACTAGACAAACCAATTCCATTTATATTCCATTGTATTATATTTATTTCCTTCCTCCTCCACCATCATCCATATTTTTTTAAAAGAACAACCACACACACACACACACACACACACACACACAATTTTCTCTCTTGCTCGCACGCGCTCTCTCTCTTTCTCTGTCTCTCTCTCTCTCCTAGAGAACTGGAGATTCCAATACTTTCTCTCTGGTCACCCATTTTTACATATTTTCCATCCGTAATGTTCTCTCTTAGTACATTCCTACAGGACAGGGACCCTCTCCCCAAATCAACTCACACCAAATATGGTGACTCAGAAAAAAGATTTAGATGCTTCTGAGAATGAAGCTTTAGCCTCTCTGTTCTCTCCCTAGCCAAACTCGGAGGAATTTACATTGTTGAGCAGTTTGCCCCTGTTTGCTACCACATTTTCAGCGCTACGAGCCAAGATGCAACAGGCTGTGCACGTTTGTTGGACACAAACAGGCAGGGGGATTCCTCCAAAGCCTGCCCTGCAGGCGAGCAACATCAGGCAGACATCAGACTCCAGAGGCAGCTAGTCGCACATAAAGCGCTCACTCCAGCCACATAATTGTCTTGGGGGAAACCAAAAATGTGCAGGAGGATTAACTCTGTGCCACAGAATTCTTAGGTGTTATTCCTACAGTTGGCAACCAATTCTCCAGAGAAATTACCTCATGGCTCTGCCTCCTGCCCTTTTGCCTGCCTGGAATGAGGCAATTCTCCAGTGGATCAGGCCAACAGTGTCCTCGTGCTTAGAAAAAGCATGAATACTCAAAGCGTCCCCATGGGACCCTGAAACATGGCCTGCAGCTGCTCTGTGTTAGGACTGATCAACTGCAGGAGGAGGTAACAGATCTCTGTCATTCCTGGCTGCCCTCTCAAGGATGATGAGTTTGTGAGATCTCAATGACGATACTGGTGCAGAACAAAACAATACGTGGCTTTGTCAGTTGTGACTCAATGACTCCTTAGGGTAAAGCCCTAAAGAACAGTGCAGAGAGACAACCTTTCCAATACAGATAAAACTGTGGAACTCAGAGATGGGAGGTGACAAGAATATTACAGCCACGCTGCTTCAACTCACCTCCCCACCCAATTAATCCATGCTCTTTACCAAAGATTATTTCTAGGGCTTTTCCCCATAACTTTTAAAATAACTCTCCTTCCACCATTTCCAAATTGCTTCTCCTGTTCTGGAATCTTTTCTATAAAAATGACGAAGCATCGTCTATCACATGGCCTACTTAGCTATCATTGAGCTCTAAGTACTATACATAATTAGATATTTTTATCTTTCCACATCAATCAGTGTCTCCTAAATTCAGTTTGTGGCTTTCCTGATTTCCCTTTGCTGAATTTGGATGGGAACAAAGATAAAGTTTACAAACTTTACTCAGAAAAGGGCAGCCTCAAATTTCTAATAGGAAATCCTCTGGGAAGAAAACAACATACTGTAGTGATATTTAACGTAGCTGTTTTCCTCTCCTGGACTATGCCTGTGGTGACTATCGAGGTCTGCATCCCCTGTTGGTTTAGTTCCAACTCTTTGCACAGAGGAGAACCAGGCATATACGAGAACTGTTTGTGAAAGATCATGCTCTCTTGCTCTGAGTACATTCTCTGTAATAATTTTCATGAAGAAATTTAGAACCCTTAAGTTTAGCTGGCAGAAGGAATCAAAGCATTTTTTGCAATTACTAACGCTTAATGATTTCAAATATCTTATTTGAAGACATCAGAAAATTTTGAGCTTTTACTCTTTCCAAAACAACTTGCTAACACATTTTACAGATATGGAAGTAGAAAGTCAAAGAAACTACTAACTTCCCCAATGTCACGTAACTCACATCTTTTATTAAGGAATTGTATTTCTATATCCATTATTACGTGAGGGTACTGAAAAGTCTAGGTAATAAAACATCAACAATTACCTGAAAGTTTCAGCCAAAAATAATCTTAATTTAACTACAAGAGGATTTGGGGGCAGAGAAGAAGGGAGAAAGTAATAAACTTAAAAATCTTACTCCATCAGAATGGGTGTCTATGCTAACTCAATTCCCTCAACAATAAAATGTTTAATTTTCCATGTTATTTTGCTGATTTTTAAAAAAAAGCAACTTCATTCTTCAGGTACAAATTCACCACCAAATACTCCCTTCAAGAACCAAAGGTTTGGGCTTCCCTGGTGGCACAGTGGTTGAGAGTCCACCTGCCGATGCAGGGGACGCAGGTTCGTGCCCCGGTCCAGGAGGATCCCACGTGCCGCGGGGCGGCTGGGCCCGTGGGCCATGGCTGCTGAGCCTGCGCATCCGGAGCCTGCGCGTCCGGAGCCTGTGCTCCGCCACGGGAGAGGCCGCAGCGGTGGGAGGCCCGTGTACCGCAAAAAAAAAAAAACCAAAAAAAACCACAAAGAACCAAAGGTTTCCAAATATATATTCACCACTAGAGTATCTAAAATGTAGGCTTGGTTGTAATCCACAAACTAAAGCATTAATTTGTCATTTAAGACTTTTAAAACATGCTATTCAATGACAACGAATAATAAAACTGCATATAAGAGGGCTTCCCTGGTGGTGCAGTGGTTGGGAATCTGCCTGCCAATGCAGGGGACACGGGTTCGTGCCCTGGTCCGGGAAGATCCCACATGCCACGGAGCAACTAAGCCCGTGAGCCACAACTACTGAGCCTGTGCGTCTGGAGCCTGTGCTCCGCAACGGGAGAGGCCGCAAAAGTGCGAGGCCCATACACTGCGATGAAGAGTGGCCCCCGCTCGCCGCAACTGGAGAAAGCCCTCACACAGAAACGAAGACCCAACACAGCCAAAAATAAATAAATAATTAATTAAAAAAAAAAGTGCATGTAAGAATTGGTTGCTATTACATCTACTATAATAATAACTCTTCCAGAGAATAAATAGTCCATAAGTGAGTTTTTTAGACAATGAACCAGCATTATTTTTACTGTCTGCAATGAAACCACTTATGAAATGGCTTTCATATATCCGTCTTCTTAAACAGAGCATATGTGCTTCACAAACATACACCCATTTTCAAGTAAGAAACCTGAGGCTCAGAAAGATGGAAGTGTTTTCTCCTACATTCAGGAAGCTTGTAAGTAAGAGTGTTAACATTAAAAGCCAATCCCATTCATCAAAGCCAAGTCCTTTCTACCAAATCATAGCTCTGTGCTCTAATACTACTACTACTACCGGAAAGAAAATAGCTATTTACCTTCAGATGAAGTAGCCTCAGGCAGAGCTTTCAGAGTTCCCAAGCTGTTTTATAAAGCTCTCTTGAAAAAACACTCTACCATTTTACTAGCTGTGAGATCCTGGGCAAGTCACTTAACTTCTCAGAGCTGCTGCTGTAAAGTGACGTTAACAATAACATATGCAAAGTGCCTGGAAGTAACACGCATATAAAAGCTGCTGCTATTTATTATTTTTGTCTTCTAGTGTCTGCTGTTTCCAATGTGCTATGTAACTCCTTAACATGAGTGAAAATTGATCATTTCTGAACTGGGACTTGCAAACTGAACCATGTCTTACCTATGCAGTAAACAAAGCACATGGCTTTAGGCTAGCTTTCCCCCTGCTGAAAACTATCCGTACTTTTTGTACTATTTAGGATCCCCCTCTAAAGTACTTCAAAGAAGTAGAAATGAACCCAAAGAAACTGTAATCCAAAATTCAGCTTAGTCAAAGAACTGACACTTAGAAGTATTAAGTTATCAACCAGAGAAGACAGAGGGAGAGGGGATAGGTTTGGTTTCTGGCAGGACACAGATAAACAAATGGGAGGAAAGAAATAATGAGGTGAGGAAGCTGAAAGGGAAAAGAGACAGAAAGCTGGAGGGCAGCAAAGCGATTGAGAAAACCCTGAGAAAATTCCTTAGCACTCACAAGGCCAAGAGGCAGCGGGGGCTACTAAGGTCACAGATGCCCAGAAGAAGGGAATCATTTCCCCTGCCAAAGTGAAATCGGATCTCAAAGGAAAACCTCGAGCTCATCTCTATCTTCTCTCACCCGCAAACTAGCAAACACAGTAAAACTCAGAACATCTGAGTTACTGTCTTTGTGACTCAGCTGTCAGAATCCCATGAAATAAAAGTATGTGAAAGTGCTTAGAAAATGGGAAGTGATATAGAAGCATTAGGCATTATTTTAACAACAGTATCAGCATCAGAATGGCTGATACTGTTTCTTATCCCTAATTTTAAGAAAATGAACAGCAAAAAATATTATATATACACAGCACTATGTTAGCAAGTTTTAAATAAGTGCTTCCATTTCCCTAGGCATAAGGCACAGGCAGAGTTAGTATGAAGATACTTGCATGGGGCACTTCCATTCTCATACAAATAAATATGCACTTTCACATCTAATTTTGTATTTATAATTCTGCTTTAATTTAAGAAAGCCACCCTAAATTCTATAAGCTTTAAGCCCCCCAAATCTGTACTATCTGCCTCTATCACTGAAGCATACGGCAAAACAAAATAAAGAGAGGTACCCAGCTTCTGAGCTCCCAATTTAGTAGAAAACAGTAAGTAATGACACTGCAACAAGATGTGCTAAATTCTGGGAGAGTACAAAGGAATCCAATGCTGTCAGAACGAGTCAGAAAAAAATTGGAGATGTGACAGGTGAACTGTCCTGAAACACATGCAACTTAGGAGAATAGGAGGGACAGCCAGGAGAGGGAATGGCATCTCTTACTAACGCAAGGACATCTGCTAAGGCAATGAAACCAGAGAACTTAATGACAATGGTTCTAAACTACAGGGCTACCACACTAGACAGAAGAGAAGAAAGCACTGTCCCAAGCATAGCTCCCTAGGACTATGCCCTGCAGGGAGATAGCAGTGCATTTTAGATACATGGGGCAGGAGTGGCAGGGAAGAGGGAGGTTACTAAAATCTCTTTTCCAGAAAAGCAATTCTGGCAATAGGCTAAATAATTCACCAAAAATACAAAGAACTAATGGGACGCCCCTGGTGGTCCAGTGGGTAAGACTCCAAACTCCCAGTGCACGGGGCCCAGGTTCAATCCCTGGCCAGGGAACTAGATCCCACATGTTACAACTAAGAAGTCCGCATGCTGCAACTAAAACCCGGTGCAGACAAATATATATATATATTTTTTTATTTAATTCTTAAAAAAAAAAAGAATAATAGTATAGCCAGATGTTAGGCTGTTAAAACAGCCCAGTCAGGAAATAATGTGAGCCAAGATTAATGCAGTGGCAAGAAAAAACAAAAAGAATTGACACAAATACACTCATCAGAGAGAACTAAAATGATCAATGACCACTAGACATGTGTTGGGGGCAGGCATAATGAGCGAGTGACAGCAACAAAGGTTGACTCTCAATGTTTCTAACCTGGGAAACTAGAAATAATGCAGCATCATTAGCTTAAAGAAAGAAAAATGTCATTTAGAGGAACAGGGCAGAAATGCATACTGGACATACTGAGCTTGAAATATCTATAGAAAATAGGAAATAATAGAACTTAAGTTCCGTGAGAGCAGGAACGTTGTTGGGGGTTTTTTTGTTTTTTTTTAAATTGTTGTTGGTTCCTTTTTCTCAGTGGGCTGTCACCAGCCCTAGAAACAGTGGCTGGCCCAAAGTAGGCACTCAGTAAATATTTGCTGAAACGAATGAATTGACTACATATGTGAATCTAAGGAGAAAAGAACTTAGAGATGTAAACTCAGGGAATCACTGGCCTCAAGGTGTTGCTGAAGATAAAGGAGATTAATCAGGGAGAAGGTAGAGATTAACAAGAGAAGAAAACTGAGGTTGGAATCCTGGGAAACATGGACATTTAAAAAGTAGAATCTAATGCGTAAGAATTATTTTAGGGGTAAAAGTCAATTAGAAGTAAGGACTCTTCATGCTTTAACACTCTAAACACATACTACACTCACAAAACTCCCACTCTGGCCAACACGCTAGGCCAGGTTAGTGTTTATTTACCTGACCCTAAATAACGCTTATTTGACATCACTTTGATTGCTATACTAACGTAAAAACAAATTACTTATGGAAGATAACCTTAGTCAGGTCAAGTTAAATATAGAAGATCAAAATATCTTAAACAGACATCAAACAATCACCTATGAGAATAAATTAAAATTTTAGAGAGGACCTTCAAGATGGCAGAGGAGTAAGACATGGAGATCACCTTCCTCCCCATAAATACATCAGAAATACATCTACACGTGGAACAACTCCTACAGAACACCTACTGAACGCTGGCAGAAGACCTCAGACCTCCCAAAAGGCAAGAAAATCCCCACGTACCTGGGTAGGGCAAAAGAAAAAAGAAAACACAGAGACAAAAGAATAGGGACGGGACCTGCACCAGTGGGAGGGAGGTGTGAAGGAGGAAAGGTTCCCACACACTAGGAAGCCCCTTCACAGGTGGAGACTGCGGGTGGTGGAGGGGGAAAGCTTCGGAGCCGCAGAGGAGAGCACAGCAACACGGGCGCGGAGGGCAAAGCGGAGAGATTCCGGCACAGAGGATCGGTGCCTACCAGCACTCACCAGCCCGAGAGGCTTGTCTGCTCACCTGCCGGGGCGGGCAGGGGCTGGGAACTGAGGCTCGGGCTTCGGAGGTCGGACCCCAGGGAGAGGACTGGGGTTGGCTGCGTGAACACAGCCTGAAGGGGGCTAGTGCACCACAGCTAGCCAGGAGGGAGTCTGGGAAAAGTCTGGACCTGCCGAAGAGGCAAGAGACCATTGTTTCGGAGAGGGGATTCCTTCCCTGTCTGCACACAGAAAACAGCACCACCTAAAGAAGCTTCAGAGACGGGCCCAAGCTGTGACTATCAGCACTGACACCAGAGACCCGCATGAAATGCTAAGGCTGCTGCTGCCGCCACCAAGAAGCCTGTGTGCAAGCACATGTCACTATCCACACCTCCGCCTTTGCAGCCCGCCACTGCCAGGGTCCCGTGATCCAGGGACAACCTCCCTCGAGAACTAACAGCGTGCCTCTGGCTGGTGCAACGTCACGCTTGCCTCTGCCGCCGCAGGCTCACCGGGCATTCCAATTATAACTACGGTACTGCTCCCTCCCCCCAGCATGAGTGAGCCAGGGCCCCTTAATCAGCCGCTCCTTTAACCCTTTCCTGTCTGGGAGAAGAACAGACACCAGAGGGCAATCTACATGCAGAGGTGGGGCCAAATCCAAAGCTGATCCCCAGGAGCTGTGCAAACAAAGAAGAGAAAGGGAAATTTCCCCGTGCAGCCTCAGAAGCAGAGGATTAAATCTCCAAAATCAACTTCAAGTACCTGCATCTGTGGAATACCTGAATAGACAACGAATCATCCCAAAATTGAGGGGTGGACTTCGGGAGCAACTGCAGACTTGGGGCTTGCTTTCTGCGTTTAGTTTGTTTCTAGTTTTATGTTTATCTTAGTATAGTTATTAGCGCTTGCTATCACTGGTGGATTTGTTTATTGGTTTGGTTGCTCTATTCTTTTTTTTACTACTTTTAAACTTTTTTATTTTAATAATTATTTTATTTTATTTCTTTTTCTAATTTGTTTTTTCTTTCTTTTTTTCTCCCTTTTCTTCTGAGCCGTGTGGCTGACAGGGTCTTGGTGCTCCAGCCTAGTGTCAGGCCTGAGCCTCTGAGGTGGGACAGGCGAGTTCAGGACATTGGACCACCAGAGACCTCCTGGCCCCTTGTAATATCAATCAGCGAGACTTCTCCCAGACATCTCTGTCTCAATGCTAAGACTCACCTCCACCCAACGGCCAGCAAGCTCCACTGCTGGACGCCAGGAACACACCCCACACGTTAGCAGAGAGGCTGCCTAAAATCATAAGGTCACAGACACCCCAAAACACACCAGCGGATGCAGCCCTGCCCACCAGAAAGACAAGATCCAGCCCCACCCACCAGAACACAGGCACCAGTCCTCTCCATTTGGAAGCCTACACAAGCCACTGAATGAACCTCATCCACTGGGGGCAGACACCAAAAATAAACAGGAACTATGAACTTGCAGCCTGTGAAAAGGAGACCCCAAACACAGTAAGTTAAGCAAAATGAGAAGACAGAGAAATATGCAGCAGATGAAGGAGCAAGGTAGGAACCCACAAGAACAAACGAAGAGAAAAGAGGCAGTCTACCTGAAAAACAATTCAGAGTAATGATAGTAAAGATGATCCAAAATCTTTGAAATAGAATGGAGAAAACACAAGAAACATTTAACTAGGACCTAGAAGAACTAAAGTACAAGCAAACAATGATGAATAACACAGTAAATGAAATGAAAAATTATCTAGGAGTCAATAGCAGAATAACTGAGGCAGAAGAATGGATAAGTGACCTGGAAGAAAAAAGAGTGTAAATAACTACTGAAGAGCAGAATAAAGAAAAAGAATGAAAAGAATTGAGGACAGTCTCAGAGACTTCTGGGACAACATTAAATGCACCAACATTTGAATTATAAGGGTCCCAGAAGAAGAGAAAAAGAAAGGGACTGAGAAAATATTTGAAGACATTATAGTTGAAAACTTCCCTAACATGGGAAAGGAAATAGTCATTCAAGTCCAGGAAGCAAAGAGAGTCCCATACAGGATAAATCCAAGGAGAAACACGCCGAGAAACATATTACTCAAACAATCAAAAATACTCTACCCAGCAAGGATCTCATTCAGATTTGATGGAGAAATTAAAACCCTTACAGACAAGCAAAAGCTAAGAGAATTCAGCACCACCAAACCAGCTTTACAACAAATGCTAAACGAACTTCTCTAGGCAGGAAACACAACAGAAGGAAAAGACCTACAATAACAAACCCAAAACAATTTTAAAAATGGTAATAGGAACATACATATCAATAATTACCTTAAATGTAAATGGAATAAATGCTCCCATCAAAAGACACAGACTGGCTGAATGGATACAAAAACAAGACCCACATATATGCTGTCTACAAGAGACCCACTTCAGACCTACAGACACAGACAGAAAGTGAGGGGATCGAAAATGATATTCCATGCAAATTGAAATCAAAAGAAAGCTGGAGTAGCAATTCTCTTATCAGACAAAATAGACTTTAAAATAAAGACTATTACAAGAGACAAAGAGGGACACAACATAATGATCAAGGGATCGATCCAAGAAGAAGATATAACAATGGTAAATATTTATGCACCTCAATACATAAGGCAAACAGCCATAACAGGGGAAATCGACAGTAACAAAATAACAGTAGGGGACTTTAATACCCCACTTACACCAGTGGACAGATCATCCAAAATGAAAATAAATAAGAAAACACAAGCTTTAAATGACACATTAGACAAGATGAACTTAATTGATATTTATAGAACATTCCATCCAAAAACAACAAAATACACTTTCTTCTCAAGTGCTCATGGAACATTCTCCAGGAGAGATCACATCTTGGGTTACAAATCAAGCCTTGGTAAATTTAAGAAAATTGAAATCATGTCAAGTATCTTTTCTGACCACAACGCTATGAGACTAGATATCAATTACAGGAAAAAAAACTGCAAAAAATACAAACACATGGAGGCTAAACAATATGCTACTAAACAACCAACAGATCACTGAGGAAATCAAAAAATACCTAGAAACAAATGACAATGAAATCATGATGACCCAGAACCTATGGGATGCAGCAAAAGCAGTTCTAAGAGGGAAGTTTATAGCAATAAAATCCTACCTCAAGAAACAAGAAAAATCTCAAACAACCTAAACTTACACCTAAATCAATTAGAGAAAGAACCAAAAAAACCCAAAGTTAGCAGAAGGAAAGAAATCATAAAGATCAGATCAGAAATAAATGAAAAAGAAACGAAAAAACAACAGCAAAGATCAGTAAGACTAAAAGCTGGTTCTTTCAGAAGGTAAATAATTGATAAACCACTAGCCAGACTCATCAAGAAAAAAAGGGAGAAGACTCAAATCAACAGAATTAGAAATGAAAAAGGAGAAGTAACAAATGACACTGCAGAAATACAAAGGATCATGAGAGATTACTACAAGCAACTACATGCCAATAAAATGGACAACCTGGAAGAAATGGACAAATTCTTAGAAAAGTACAATCTTCCGAGACTAAACCAGGAAGAAATAGAAAATATAAACAGACCAATCACAAGCACTGAAGTTGAGACTGTGATTAAAAATGTTCCAACAAACAAAAGTCCAGGACGAGAAGGCTTCACCAGCAAATTCTATCAAACATTTAGAGAAAAGCTAACACCTATCCTTCTCAAACTCTTCCAAAATATAGCAGAACAAGGAACACTCCCAAACTCATTCTATGAGGCCACCATCACTCTGATACCATAACCAGACAAAGATGTCCCAAAAAAAGAAAACTACACACCAATACCACTGATGAACATAGATGCAAAAAATCCACAACAAAATACTAGCAAACAGAATCCAACAGCACATTAAAGGAATCATACACCATGATCAAGTGGGGTTTATTCCAGGAATGCAAGGATTCTTCAGTATACGCAAACCAATCAAGGTGATACACCACATTAACAAACTGAAGGATAAAAACCATATGATAATCTCAACAGCTGCAGAAAAAGCTTTCAACAAAATTCAACACCCATTTATGATAAAAACCCTCCAGAAAGTAGGCACACAGGAAACTTAACTCAACATAACAAAGGCCATACATGAGAAACGCACAGCCAACATCCTTCTCAATGGTGAAAAACTGAAACCATTTCCACTAAGATCAGGAACAAGATAAGGTTCTCCACTCTCACCACTATTATTCAACATAGTTTTGGAAGTTTTAGCCACAGCAATCAGAGAAGAGAAAGAAATAAAAGGAATCCAAATCGGAAAAGAAGTAAAACTGTCACTGTTTGTAGATGACATGATACTATACATAGAGAATCCTGAAGATGCTACCAGAAAACTACCAGAGCGAATCAATGAATTTAGTAAAGTAGCAGGATACAAAACTAATGCACAGAAATCTCTTGCATTTCTATACACTAATGATAAAATATCTGAAAGAGATATTAAGGAAACACTCCCATTTACCACTGAAACAAAAGGAGTAAAATACCTAGGAATAAACCTACCTAAGGAGACAAAAAAACATATATGCAGAAAACTATAAGAAACTGATGAAAGAAATCAGACAATACAAACAGATGGAAAGATATACCATGTTCTTGGATTGGAAGAGTCAACATTGTGAAAATGAGTATACTACGCAAAGCAATCTATAGATTCAATGCAATCCCTATCAAACTACAAATGGCATTTTTCACAGACTAGAGCAAAAAATTTCACAGTTTGTATGGAAACACAAAAGACCCCAAATAGCCAAATCAATTTTGAGAAAGGAAACGGAGCTGGAGGAATCAGGCTCCCTGACTTCAGACTATACTATAAAGCTATAGTAATCAAGACAGTATGGTGCTGGCACAAAACAAAATATAAATCAATGGAACAGGATAGAAAGCCTAGAGATAAACCCATGCACATATGGTCACCGTATCTTTAATAAAGGAGGCAAGTACATACAATGGAGAAAAGACAGCCTCTTCAATAAGTGCTGCTGGGATAACTGGGCAGCTACATGTAATAGAATGAAATTAGAATACTCCCTAACACCATACACAAAAATAAACTCAAAATAGATTAAAGACTTAAATGTAAGGCCAGACACTATAAAACTCCTAGAGAAAAACAGAGGCAGAACACTCTATGACATCAATCACAGCAAGATCCTTTTTGACCCACCTCCTAGAGAACTGGAAATAAAAACAAAAATAAACATTTGGGACCTAATGAAACTTAAAAGCTGTTGCACAGCAAAGGACACCATAAACAAGACGAAAAGACAACCCTCAGAATGGGAGAAAATATTTGCAAACGGAGCAACTGACAAAGGATTAATCCCCCAAATATACAAGCAGCTCATGTAGCTCAATATCAAAAAAATAAACAACCCAATCCAAAAATGGGAAGAAGACATAAACAGACATTTGTCTAAAGAAGATATACAGATTTCCAACAAACACATGAAAGGATGCTCAACATCACTAATCATTAGAGAAATGCAAATCAAAACTACAATGAGGTATCACCTCACACCAGTCAGAATGGCCATCATCAAAAAATCTACACACAATAAATGCTGGAGAGGGTGTGGAGAAAAGGGAACCCTCTTGCACTGTTGGTGGGAATGTAAATTGATACAGCCACTATGGAGAACAGTATGGAGGTTCCTTAAAAAACTAAAAACAGAACTACCATACGACCCAGCAATCCCACTACTGGGCATATACCCTGAGAAAACCATAATTCAAAAAGAGTCATAAACCACAATGTTCACTGCAGCACTATTTACAATAACCAGGACATGGAAGCAACCTAAATGTCCATCGACAGATGAATGGATAAAGATGTGGCACATATATACAATGGAATATTACTCAGCCTTAAAAAGAAACGAAATTGAGTTATTTGTAGTGAGGTGGATGGACCTAGAGTCTGTCATACAGAGTGAAGTAAGTCAGAAAGAGGAAAACAAATACCGTATGCTAACAAATATATATGGAATCTAAAAAAAAAAGGTTCTGAAGAACCGAGGGACAGGACAGGAATAAAGACACAGATGTAGAGAATGGACTTGAGGACACAGGGAGGGCGAAGGGTAAGCTGGGACGAAGTGAGAGAGTGGCATTGGTATATATATATATACACACACACTACCAAATGTAAAATAGATAGCTAGTGGGAAGCAGCCGCATAGCACTGGGAGATCAGCTCAGTGCTTTGTGTCTACCTAGAGGGGTGGGATAGGGAGGGTGGGAGGGAGACGCAAGAGGGAGGCGATATGGGGATATATGTATATGTATAGCTGATTCACTTTGTTATATAGCAGAAACTAACACAACATTGTAAAGCAATTATACTCCAATAAAGATATTTTAAAAAAACAAAGAAAAAAGCTGACCTTATAATAGGATAATAATAAAATGACACTGTAGAAAAATATTACTTTAAAAGTTAAAGAGCCATATAAAAAATTTTTTTTAATTCCAGTGGAATCAAAAATACTCCAGCAAGCTCCACGATGAAATAATATCTACATACACGGAGGAGAATACATCTAAAAAATATAAATCAGCCATGACGCTCTCTTATTTACCTCCACACTAAACCAAAACAAATTCACCTCTGGATCTTCCATTAACTGAATATGCAAACGTTCAAGAAGAAATTAAAATTTCTTCACAGTAATAAAAGTAGTGTTTTTCATAATCTGTACTAAAGACTCATTAGAGAGAACTCTGTATCCCTCTGAAAGCAAAGAGGTGTCACTGTCTAAATCAGCTGATAAGCTCATCAAGCAGTGGTAGTGTACACTCCTGAGAATACAATGAGGAAAGTCAGCCAAAGACATAACAACTTATATCGTGCTGGCAAGATTCCACGTTGCTCAGAGAAGGGAAAATTATTTAAAGAAGTCTGAATTAATATGAATCTACCCAAACACAAACCTTACCCACGTAAGATAAATAAGCATGGACCAATTCAATCTCCTAATTACTAATTCAGAGATAACTTTAATAGGCTACACTATTTAGTCACCCTATGTAAGTCTATAGGACTCACTAAGGCCATCTTGACCACTCGGTACTTCGCCTCTGAAAACAATTTAAAAGGTCTCATTCTCTTTCAATAAACATGACTATTTGCTTCTTAATTAACACATCTACTATTTAACTACATGCATTAACTGTATTTTACTATGGTACTCAAAGGACTGTTAAAATTAAGATTATAAACCAACTTTTACTTTTGTAATAATCCAGACAGCACATCTGCTTTAAATGGTGTTGCTGCTTTGGGGTTTGTGTTTTTTTTTATTGTTTAGCCACTCAATTTCAATCAAGTGATCAGAGAGTAGAGACAAACACAAAAATGTTAAAAATGGCCTGAAAAACCTGAATGACCCCAGTAAGAATAACATGTTTTCATAATATAATGACCATCCTTTCTCCAATTCTTGGTATGTCTGATGATCTTAGGTGTAACATATAATGAATGGCAATTATGTGTATAATTCAGGTGCCAAATTACTCCTTTGTTATCCAAATCACTATAGGACTGTCACATAAAGTTGTCATAAGAAGTGACCAATAAATCTACCAAAAATTATAAGAACTACCAAAAATATGCACGTGGGTCAGGAGAATTAGGCAAGCAATCTGGAAATACAGTTTTGGGCTCAATATTGAAACTGACTTCACAAGGTAGTATACAAAAGCTTGTGGAAAACCTCAACGCTCACGTGACTTTAAAAAAATTAATCACCTGATATTTTCAAAAATTTGAAAAATTTAAATCTCCCTATTTTACAATTGCCAGGGTTTTTTTTTAATAAAATATGATTTACATATTTTTGAACTTCATGTAAACATTAAATAAGGGTACTTAAATTTTATGTTGATCCAAAAGGGGCATGAATTTAAGAAGACTGAATAAAACTGTCAAATACAAGAGTCTGACACAACATAGTTGAATCCAAGCACAAGTACACTACAAGGCAATGGATGAAGTATAGGAGAATTCTAAAACTATTTCAAAAACTCTGAATGCTATATCCATAAAATGAACTATTTCTCAGTAATAAACAGTAATAAACCACGAGTACAGGCAACAAGGATGAATCCTAAAATACACGGTGAAGCAGTCAGACAAAAAGAACACACTGTATGATTCCATTTATTTAAAGCTCTAGAGAATGCAAACTATAGTGACAAAAAGCAGATCAGTGGTTACTTTGAGATAGGGAAGTAGGAGAGGCAAGAAAGGATTACAAAGGGGCGTGAGGAAAATCTGCGGGGGATGGATATGTGCACTGTCTTGACTGCGAGGCTGGTTTCACAAGGGTCCAAACTCAACAAACTGTACACTTTCAATATGTGCAGTCCATCATATGTGAACTATAAATTATACCTCAGTAAAATACTTAAACAAGCCCTCTCCCCTCCCTGAGAGAAGGGGGAAGCCTAAACGTCCTGAGTTTAGCACCCAACAGATGTTCACTGAACTTAATAGCACTGCCTAGGGGGCAATAATCCAGGCCCGGGGGCTATTAATATAGATAGATATATGTATATATGTACATTCTGCGAAGTTTATAGTATAAAGAGCCATTCCAGTGCTGTACTTTTCTCAACCGGAACAGGATGACTACATTCACTAGTTCCAGGAAAACCGTGAATGTGGTAGAAAGGAGGGAGAGGGTGTCAGGCAAAACTCCACTGAATCCTATAGTTGAGGCCCCTCCAGTGCTACAGCAGGAAATAAATGTTGCCCAGAGGCAGACTTCATGCCTGACTTATTAAAATGAAATACTCTTGCAAGACTGGGGGAAGAAAATGGGAACATCTGGTCTAAACCTTCTTTAACTTTATCCAGTAATGCCTTAGACAAACAGGACCTGTTTGGGAGGGGTGCTTAGCAAAATATAAGAGAAGCTGGGCATACCTTGTATAGATCAGAGAAGATCTTTTAAACTGTAAAATAATCTTTAATATTTATGGTTCTGTCATCACAGTTTTGTTAGTGTATTGATGTCTTATAAGCACAGGATAACAGACTCCCATGACCATTTTCTTCAGTGTGTTCCCTGAAGCAAGGCATGCTAGGGACCACCTAATTATCAATACATAATGTAAAGTTATTGCAAAATTAACTATAGGTCTATGGAACATTTAATTTTTAAGCCCAGATCAAGAATTACAAATGCATTCTCCACTGGTGTCCTGTGTGCCATATGGTAGTTAGGCATATTATACCTCCTCAAAGAGTCAAGAGACATTGGTTCAAACAGGTGCAATTAATGTCAGTTCAAACATATGGACGTTTAATAATCTCAAATCATTTTATCCTCACTGAGAGAAAGGGCAATTACTGAAAACTACTGACCAATGGCTGTACTTGTTCATTTGTATATCAAAATAAGTTAAGCATTCTCGTTTCACAAAATACTTGTTTTCTTTGGGGAGGGATAGTACCTAGGTGACAGAATTGCAGCTAAGTTTTTCTGTTTCTTTGCAGTTGTTTATGTTGTGTGTGTGTGTGTGTATATATATATATATATATATATATATATATATGTATTTTGTTTTGTTTTGTTTTGCGGTACGTGGGCCTGTCACTGTTGTGGCCTCTCCCGTTGCGGAGCACAGGCTCCAGACGCGCAGGCTCAACAGCCATGGCTCACGGGCCCAGCCGCTCCACGGCATGTAAGATCTTCCCGGACCGGGGCACGAACCCGTGTCCCCTGCATCGGCAGGTGGACTCTCAACCACCGCACCACCAGGGAAGCTCATGTTGTCCATATTTTTTAAACGTGCTTTTTTATCATCAAAAAAAGTTACTAAAAGAAAGAATTACCTTATGTATTTTACTATAACTATAGTTTTAAAACATAAGCAATAGAGTAAATGAAAAGTATCCCAGGGGCTTCCCTCGTGGCGCAGTGGTTGAGAGTCCGCCTGCCGATGCAGGGGACACGGGTTCGTGCCCCGGTCCGGGAAGATCCCACATGCCGCGGAGCGGCTGGGCCCGTGAGCCATGGCCGCTGAGCCTGCGCGTCCGGAGCCTGTGCACCGCAACGGGAGAGGCCACAACAGTGAGAGGCCCACGTACCCCCCCCCCAAAAAAAAAAGTATCCCAAAAGGTATTCATACTATCAACATTAAATCATCAACACAAACTAAATAGGTTTTTCCTTGAGTTTTTGTTGTCCAGTAGCTGATGTTTCTGTCTTTTCCTTTCTTACCAGTGTTTTCTCTTTCACTTTCCCCTCCTGCATTTAGTTATGGCACCCTAGATCCGGAGGTAGAGTGGTTTACAAGAAAATAACAATGAATGTTGATTTTGCAGATCTAAATAAAGCCAACAGGAGGATAAAGACAAGAATTCCCTCGACCAAACAAATTTAACCACCACAGGCAAGAAGAAAAAAAGCAAGAATTTAAGCCTTGTTTTACCTTTTTTTTTTTAAACTCAGCTGTCCAAATTTGGAAGAACTGCTTTAACACTGCTCTAACAAATATAACTTCAACGCTTCAAAAAGTTTTTTGTTACTTTATGATATATAGGATATGAATTACTTTTTAAATTATATTTTTCCAAAAAGGGAAAGATATTTCTGGGGGAAAAAGACTATGCCAAATATCTGACCATAAAACATGCATAGGATATACACACAGTTTTTAGGTCAATATAATTTAAATTATAAATTTTACTGTTTTAATCACACTCCAAAACCATCGTGAGATGTTTACAACACTAATATTTCATCTTTGCTAATTTAATGTTTTACTCATTTTGTGAGAGATAGAAGAAATATTTTAAGAAAATTGATGCTTTTATGAAATGCTTAAAAAGAAAACGAATGCTCTGTCTACAAAAAGGAAGGGCCAATTTTCCAGTGAACACCAGAAGAAAGAAAACAAGTGGCCTCAGGCCAAAGATAAAATAACTTTTTCCTCACATAGTAGTTTCCCTTTCTTTCCAAACATCAAATTACCACAATACAGCTTAGGTATACCACCACAATAGCCTCCTACAGGACCTCCCTCCCTTACCCTGAAGCCAGTCCAATTCTTCAAGGTCTCACCAGTTTACAACCTACAGTCTGTGAGAGCCTTACAGTCTCTGTAAGAATTTATGAATTGTTTCCTCCCCAAAGTCATATGTTGAAGTCCTAACCCTCAATACCTCAGAATATGACTATATTTGGAGAGAGGGTCTTTAAAGAGGTAAATAAGGTTAAATGAGGTCACTGGGGTAGGCCCTTAATCCATCTACAAGTTGCCAGCAAGGAACCCAATGTTGATGTCTAACTCCTTTAATCACTGTAACTTTTACTACATGTAAAACCTTTTTGTTCTTTCCTCTGTGTGTCTATTTTTCCAACTAAGACAGTAAGCTTCCAACAGTATTTATTTGGTGTTCTCCCCAGTGCCTAACCCAATTCAACATACCTCCTAATCCATCTATTACCATCTACTCAATGAATAACTACCTCAGATCTTCTTGGCAAGTGTTTCACAGGAAGGCAATGGTATCAGTTTTCTCTATCTAGAAATAGTTCATCTCCTTATTCTTATTCACCCATGTGGAACCCCACTATAATTATTTAATTATAGTACATTAACTTTATCATATTAAACATCATTTCCCAACTGTATTTATAGTGATGCTCTTTTAAGCAGGAAACTAATTTACAAGAAAAAATAATACCTTTCTTGTTATAAATATGGGGTTGATAATGTATGTAACAATGTAACAATATCAAATGAATTCCTACTTTAGGCCAAACGTGTTTTAAGAGCACATATAACTGTTTGGGAAATATAACTGGTGATATTATCATCATTCACATGCACCATCAAGCAGTCCTGAATTCTACAGGAAGTTGTTTGCTTCTTTACTCTGAATCATAGAAGCTTTTGCTGATAGATGTGTCATTTGCTCTAGCATATATAGGGACATTTCCAACCCAAGACGTCAACCCTGCCCGAAGATATTTTGTGAAAAGCACAGAGTACTTTGTGCGTATTATAAATATACAAAAGGGAACCCACCTGCAACTCAACCTGAATCAAGTCTATTAATCTGCTCTTAACTCAGGACAGTATCTTCCAGGCAACTGTTACTCCCCAGCTTCTAAATCCCTTAATCTGAAATGGGTCCATTTCTTTGTTTGTAAAGCAGAGCCTCTCCACCACATCAGCTAAAGGCTAAAGGCCTGATCAATGCAAAATTACATTTCAAGGATTTCCATCAATGTCTCCAAGCACCAAGCCTTGCACAGATACAGTAAACTCTGGGGAGAGTCTCTACTCCCTCATCATATATATGCATTTAAAAGATAAATGAACTACACCAAGAAAATCCTAAAGATGCCACCAGAAAACTACTACAGTTAATCAATGAATTTGTAAAGTAGCAAGATACAAAATTAATGCACAGAAATCTCTTGCACTCCTATACACTAATGATGAAAAATCTGAAAGAGAAATCAAGGAAACACTCCCATTTACCACTGCAACAAAAAGAATAAAACACCTAGGAATAAACCTACCTAAGGAGTCAAAAGACCTATATGCAGAAAACTGTACAACACTGATGAAAGAAATCAAAGACAATACAAACAGATGGAAAGATATATCATGTTCTTGGACTGGAAGAACCAACATTGTGAAAATGACTATATTACCCAAAGCAATCTACAGATTCAGTGCAATCCCTATCAAATTACCAATGGCATTTTTCACAGAACTAGAACAAAAAAAACTTACAATTTGTATGGAAACACTAAGACACTGATAGCCAAAGCAATCTTGAGAAAGAAAAACAGAGCTGAAGGAACGAGGCTCCCTGACTTCAGACTATGCAACAAAGCTACCGTAATAATCAAGACAGTATGGTACTGGCACAAAAACAGAAATATAGATCAATGGAATGGGACAGAAAGCCCAGAGATAAATCTGCACACATATGGTCACCTTACCTTTGACAAAAGAGGCAAGAATACACAATGGAGAAAAGACAGACTCTTCAATAAGTGCTGCTGGGAAAACTGGACAGCTACATGTAAAAGAATGAAATTAGAACACTCCCTAACACCACACACAAAAATAAACTCAAAATGGATTAAAGATCTAAATGTAAGGCCAGACACTATAAAACTCTTAGAGGAAAAAATAGGCAGAACACTCTATGACATCAATCACAGCCAGATCCTTTCTGACCCACCTCCTAGAGAAATGGGAATAAAAACAAAAATAAACAATTGGGACCTAATGAAACTTCAAAGCTTTTGCACAGCAAAGGAAACCATAAACAAGATGAAAAGACAACCCTTAGAATGGGAGAAAATATCTGCAAACGAAGCAACTGACAAAGAATTAATCCCCAAAATTTACAAGCAGCTCATGGAGCTCAGTATCAAAAAAACAAACAACCCAATCGAAAAATGGGCAGAAGACCTAAACAGACATTTCTCCAAGGAGGATATACAGATTTCCAACAAACACATGAAAGGATGCTCAACATCACTAATCATTAGAGAAATGCAAATCAAAACTACAATGAGGTATCACCTCACACCAGTCAGAATGGCCATCATCAGAAAATCTACACACAATAAATGCTGGAGAGGGTGTGGAGAAAAGGGAACCCTCTTGCACTGTTGGTGGCAATGTAAACTGATACAGCCACTATGGAGAACGGTATGGAGGTTCCTTAAAAAACTAAAAACAGAACTACCATACGACCCAGGAATCCCACTACTGGGCATATACCTGGAGAAAAACATAATTCAAAAAGATACACATACCCCAGTGTTCACTGCAACACTGTTTACAATAGCCAGGACATGGAAGCAACCTAAATGTCCATCGACAGATGAATGGATAAAAATGTGGCACATATATACAATGGAATGTTACTTAGCCATAAAAAGGAATGAAATTGAGTTATTTGTGGTTAGGTGGATGGACCTAGAGTCTGTCATACAGAGTGAAGTAAGTCAGAAAGAGAAAAACAAATATCGTATGCTAACGCACATATATGGAATCTTAAAAAAACGGTACTGATGAACCTAGTGGCAGGGCAGCAATAAAGACGCAGATGTAAAGAAAGGACTTGACACAGCAGGGGAAGGGGAAGCTGGGATGAAGTGAGAGAGCAGCACTGACATACATACACTACCAAAAATAAAATAGATAGCTAGTGAGAAGCAGCTGCAAAACACGGGGAGATCTGCTCGATGCTTTGTGATGAACTAGAGGGCTGGGATAGGGAGAGTGGGAGGGAGGCTCAAGAGGGGATATGGGGATATATGTATACTCATAGCTGACTTACTTTTTTATACAGTAGAAACTAACACAACATTGTAAAGCAATTATACTCCAATAAAGATATACAAAAAAAAGTATCTGAGATGCAAAGAGAACTTCAGCCGCCAAACAGGGCATTGTATATATGATAGGAATCTGGAGTACAATAAAAACTGACATACATCTGTCCCCTAGCAACAACAGTCAGGGGGCTCACGTGATGAAATGAAGGAGTGTGTTAAATGGAGAAAGGAAACCAGAAACAAGAGAGGGGAAAAGAAATACTGAAAGGAGCCAAGGAAAAGGAGAGAACACAAGTAAGAATTATGGTATGCATCTGAGCAATCTAGTAGTAATGTGTTGAGACAAACTTCATCAATTGTTTTGTTTGTTTTTGCAAATGACGTAGGCAAGACGAGTGATGAAGAGTCAAGGGGCTCCCCAAACTAGCTCTGCCTAAGTGACAACCTGCCTGTGGAAAGGAACTTATGACAACCCCTAACCCCTGCCTCTGTCGAGCTAAATAAGCAGAACTATAATTCTCAAAGCTGCTCAGGTAACAGAGCAGCTAGAAGTCACCAGAACTCACTGCAGAGCACCCTGAGATACAGCTGTATATTGAACTTAAAATAGCTAAATATATAATTTCTGCTAATCACAAACCCCACTTCAGCCTAGATTCTTAAAAAGATACCAAAAGGTTAAGAAAACTTTTTGAGAGTGAAACATGGAAATGAGAAATCCAACACATTAATTTGTCTGCCTACTGGGGAACAGTCTGCCAATTCGCAGAACACCAGAAACAGGGCCTAAAAGGCAGTGGAATTAAACAATATGCTCATTACATGAGGGAGTATGTAAGCAATACTTTCGAAGCCTAGTCTTGATTGGCAACTATTTCTGTAGAGTAAGACAGTAAATTTTTCAGACTTTGAAGGCTCTCCATCTCTGTCTCAACTACGCAACTACTCAAATCTGCCACTGCTGCTGCGAAAGCAGCCACAAACAGCAAGAAAGAATCACAGACAATAAGAATGAGAGTGGCTGTGCATCAATAAAACTATGTGCACTGACATTTGATCTTCATATATTTTTCACATGTCATGAAATATTATTCTTTTGATTTTGTTTTTCAACCATTAAAAAATGTACAAATCATCCCTAGCTCTTAAACCGTAGAGAAAAAAACAGGCTGCAGCAGACAGATTTGGCCCTTGGCCCTTAAGTTTACAGACCTCTGCTTTTAAGGACCCTAATGTGAACTCTGAAATGGGAGGGGGTAGTGAGGGGGCAGTGAGGGATAGAGTCCAGTCTAGATAAACTTGGCCCATCTGTAAACTAGCCCATCAGCAAGCAGGGAATCTGGGCATCCCAGACAAGATTACTCCCACCACCCTCTAAACCCTCTCAGCTCCTCCCTCAGGCAAAGGCACAGGTGCACTGCATTAGAATTCAAGCCAAGAAACTTCCAAGTTTTGTTGGGTTTTAAATGCAGTTATTTACCTAAATTCTACCGGGGCTAAAGCATATATTTTACAAATTTAGATGATGCGACTCCTACAAAAAGTTCATTGTAGTTCCCTATACCCAAATGCAACATGTAACCCTGAAACCCACTCCATCACTTCATGAATGTTTCAGATTAGGTGTTACTTATTCTGTTAAAGGCAACCTAAATGAGGAATGCCTACGGAAACACAAACGGGATGTTTACGCCACAGCTGTCCAACAAGGCTGGATGACAAGAGTCTGGCCACTTTTCAGATTATTCCCCTCTCGACACCAAAAGAATTTGGAGAGTCTTCCTTCTAGGTTGGTGAAGTCAAGGTCCTCTTATCTGATGACACCTCTGAAACACTAGCCGCCACCCGCACCCACTCCGCCCAAGACCCGCAGCGTCCAAACCCGGATTCCGCCCCAGCAGAGCAACCTCGGCAGCCCCAGCTGCTGAGATGGACGGAGACTTCCCACCGGCCCCTCCCGCCCTCTCCCGGCCCCTCCCCCTCTCCGCAGTCCCAGCATGAATTTCCACGCGATCGGCAGGAAAGAATAGCCCAGGCTTTGTGCCTCTGCAAAAGAACGCAGCAAGAATTTACACCATCACCACCGCTGAAACACACACACACACACACACACACACACACACACACACACACACACACACACACACACACACACACACACACACACACACACACACACACACACACACACACACACACACACACACACACACACTTCGGAACAAAGCTTCCCTACAAACATCCGGCATCCCGGGGCTGCGAAACTGCGGACAAAGGCGCCCCATCGCCGCGGGGTGGGGGGATAAAAGGGGAGGCGGGAGCAAAACACTCCCACCAACGCGGACAGCTGACGAAAGGGTACTGGCGTCTGGCAGAGGGATGAAAAGTGGGGGCGGATACCAGTGAGCCGCGCGCTCTGGGTGTCCCGCAGCCGAGGCGAGAGGCGCCAGTCTGGGGGCGCGTCTCCCCACCCCCGCGTAACGATAGAGTGGGCGTCCGACCCGGGGCGCGGCCACCGCAGCAGACAGCAACAGGCTCCCGCGCCCCGCTGCGCCCGGCCCGCGTGCCAGGCCCGGGGTCCGCCTCCTCAGCACCCTTACTATGCCCCTCCTGGCGAACAAAAAGACGAAACTTTTCAACCTCTTAGAATCAACAAGAGCAAAAGGAGGGGAGAAGTGGCTGAAAGAACCGGAACGACCGCTTGGGGACCCGGCGAGTCGCAAAGGAAACTTCCAGACCCCATCATTTTCAACAATCAGAGGAGCAGCTGCTTCCCGGTAGCGCCGGGCCGCGCAGGGTGGGCCGCCCGCCCGCCCCGCGAGCCGAGCCCCGGGCGGCCGCGCACCTTCCCGGCCGGTGCGCGCGCAGGGCACGGGGGCGCGCTCCGGCCTCCTGGCCCGGGCCCCGGCGCTGCTTACCCTGCTCGCGGCAGCCGCCGCCGGCGGGAACGCGAAAGGAACGGAGGGTTGGAGAGCTGGGGTCGCCGGGGACACTGGGAGCCTCGCCTCGCCCACGCTCGCTCTCTTCTGTCCTGAAGTAACGTCCCGGCGAGGAGCTTCGGGAGGAACGCGCACTAACGCTCCCACTCGACCGAGAAACTTAATCCTGCCCGGCCGCCGGCGGCCCGACGCCAGCCTCGCGCTCCGCCGCGCCCCCTCCCCCTGCGCGCGCCGCACTTGCGCCGACCGGGGCTGCCGCGGAGGCGGCTGCGGCGGCTGGGCCCGGGCTGCCAGGGCTGCGTGACGCCTTCGGCCGGCGGGGCGGCTGGCGCGCCTCGGCCAATCAGGGGGCGCGGCCCAGCCGGCAGGCCCCGGGGTTTAAACTAGCTCCGCGGGCGCTCGGCTGGGGATGTGGGGAGTGGGTTCCGCACGGTTGCTGGAGAAAAGCCCCCTTAAATGTCAAGGTCAAATAAAAAAGAAGCATTAATTTGGACAAGTCTGTCCCATGCAACGTTTAGGATATACACTAAAAAATTCTTTGTTTATCTGAAATTCGGATTTACCTGGGCAGCCTGTATTTTTATTTGCTGAATCTGGTAACCTGCGGGAACCGGTAGCCTCTATTTCTAGTTTTGAGGACTTTTTTTTTTTTTTTTTTAATGCGGATTGCTCTCTGGTAGCTCATTAAAGTGATGAGAAGCACTTTAATGAGGATGCTTGGGGGCGGGGCTAATCTAACTTTCTAGAAAGTAACTTTTAGCGCATCAATGTCCATTCTCAGACAGATGATCCAACTAAAAAACAAACAAAAAGTGGAGGAAGGGTGCAGAAATACACGGTGCCAGGAAAAACATACTCATTTCTATTCTGTGCCATTTAAGATTTTCTTTCTGATATTCTCAATTCCCTGAGTCCCAGGAATATTCTCTGGGGAGGAAAATTGCTCCCTTTTTCAATACATAAGTCTAATATTAAAGTATACATCAAAGGATACTCAGAAGCCCAATTAAAATATTTAAAGAATTTATTTTAATATCCTGAATTAAAGGTCTGTTTTTCTTTAGCAGACTTGTAAATTTGGTTTGTCTTAAAAAACGTATTTGTATTTCTACAATATTCACCAACTATTTAAGGGGAAACACAGTTTATAAAATATACAAGACTTCAGAGGGAAACTGGTTTAAGTTTTTAAATGGATATTTTCAGAAAGCTGCAAAATAGAACATTTGCCTGTAAATGACTAGGAGTTGAGTAGTCAGCTCAGTGCCCTGGGCTGAAGAGAGTGTCTTCAGCCCAAGGACGCTTGCTCTTTTATAAACATATGAATTGGTATAGATTTTCCCACGGGGAAACAAAAACATGGAGTAGATTTCTTCATAGTCTATGGATATTCATTTCCTCTGGGTCTTTTGAAAATGAAAGTTAAGATAGGATAAAGGAAAAACTCATTTACCTTATCTTTTCTGTTCGTTGTCTCTTCAACACATCTCTATGTTGCATAACCTTTCAATCAGCACTCTCAGGTCTCTCCATTCTGAAAAAGAGACAAAAAAGGAGAAAAGAGAAATAGAAGGAGAGAAGGGGAGGGAGGGAGGGAGGGAGGGAAGCGGGGAGGGAGCGGGGAGAGAGAGAGAGGAAACAAATAAGCTACTTCCCAAACCTGTCTCTCCCCAGCTACCACACTTTTCCCCTCTCCTTCTTAGTTAAGTTTGTTGAAACCAACCAACTGCATCTGGCTTCCTACCCCTTCATAGTACAGAACGGGCCCTTGCTAGGGACACCAGTGACCTCCCACTACCTAAATCCAGCAGATGTGTTTCTCTCCTCATATTCCTGTCTCTTCAGATGCGTTCATAACTGTTGCACTCTCTCTTCCTGAACTGTTCCCCTCCCCTTGCAATTCCAGGCAATCACTCACTCTTGGTTTTGCTCCTTCCTCTTAGTTAGGGGCAGAAGTGTGAGACCTGAAGCTCATACAATTTGGGGCTCTGCTTTTAGAAAAGAAAAACAAAGATATCTTTCTTGTGAAAATTTTACAAAAATATATGACCGTGTAAACCCGTTGCTAGGGCTCCTCCCAAGCAAGAGAAGGACCCAGAATCTTCACCTTTATTAGCTGCAAAGTTGCTCTGCCTCTGTCTTCAGACCACTCTTTGATATTCTTTGCCAACTAATCTCTCCCTAATCTTTAAATGGAATTCCTCAAGACTTAGTGATAGGCCCTCTTTTCAACTCTATCCCTAAGTCAGTTCATTCTCACCTCTAGCTTATCATTTATTGGTTAAGGATTCCTAAGCTGTTATCTTCAATGCAGACTTCTCCATCTATCTGATTTTATTTGACTTCCCCATATGCCTGTCTCAAACCTAGATTACCCAGAATGGAACAATGATATTTGCTCAGGCCTGGCCATCTTTCACAGTTCAGTGTTTCAGTGAACGGCACAGCCATGGACATTACTCCATGATTCCCACAAGTTAGGATAAACCCACTGAGATACATTCTCATCTGTACTTTTGCTTCACAGTATTCATCCTACTTTGAAATTATACATTTAGCTATATATGCAATGTTTCTCTTCCCACTTAGACCATAAACTACTCAAGAGCAGGGCCCACTTCACCAGATCATCCTCAGAGCCTAGCAAAATGTTTCATACCTTATCAGTGTTCACTTGACATGGGACGAATACGTGAATGCAAGAATGAATGATTTCTCTACATAACTTTTTTGTTCTTGCCATAGAGTCATCTCCAGCATCCCATTTGGAGAGTATTCTCTTATTGCTTAGAAATTCCAGAGGATTCCTCCTCTTTGAATAGCAAAGTTCTTCCATTTGTCCATTTCCAAATCTGGTCATTCTCAGATGCAAAGGAAGTAAGTGCATGAAATGCTAGCTGGTAGAAGAAGAATAGGAGAATGATTCCATAACTAGTTACTAAAAGTAACTAAGGGTTCCTTAAAAGTTACTAAAAGTATTCTAAGGGTGTTGAAAGGTAAAATGGCATTTATTCTATTGAACCATAGGAAAAGAGCCCAGCTTAAAGGATTTAATAACTTGGTTTGTTGCAAGTTTACAAATGAGATTAAAACAAAGCGTGGGTTAAAAAGATACTACTGTTCTGGTCTCATTTAGCAAAGCAAATTGTACATGCCCATCTTAAATGGTAATACATCATAAGTCAAAAAGGCATTTTGCCTACGTTACTTCTTCCATAAAATTACCCAGAACTGGGATGATTCCACTCAGGGACATCTCCTTTTGAAGTAAACCTGTATCATTACTGCTCCATTCTCTTCTGCTTGTTCTCACCCAGAGGACCCAAGACTTTCTAGAGTGACAAGGCAGTGTGGTATATTGCACTGGTTTAAAAAAAATGTTTTTTAATTAAAATAAAATCTTACAGGGCTTCCCTGGTGGCGCAGTGGTTGAGAGTCTGCCTGCCGATGCAGGGGACACGGGTTCGTGCCCCGGTCCGGGAAGATCCCACGTGCCACGGAGCGGCTGGGCCCGTGAGCCATGGCCGCTGAGCCTGCGCGTCCGGAGCCTGTGCTCCGCAACGGGAGGGGCCACAACAGTGAGAGGCCCGCGTACCGCAAAAAAAAAATAAATAAATAAAAAAAAATAAAATAAAATCTTACAGAGAAAACCCAAGTATATAGAGGATAAAGTAGAGTTGCTCTTGTCTATGGGGTGGGTTGAAAATACAGGTTAATAAGTCTTTCTATTTCCTGTCAAGCACAGGCTCCGGGATCTGAAGATGAAGGAATTAGGAACGTTGTCTGCATCCCAGCTGTATTCCCAGGGAGGCATTCGGCACAGCAATTTGTTTTTCTCAAATTTGAGTAACGTTCAGACTATTTTTGTAAGGGAAAATTTTGAGGACTTCCAGGATTGGCTAGAATTATTTTTTATTATAATTTAACAAGTACAAATATCAACTGAGTACATAAAACTCTAATACTGGTGAAAGACCCAACTTGTCTACTCAAAACCTTTAATGTCTGCTATTAAAGATAGATCCTAGAAATTGCAAGTTTGATCCATCAAGTTACAGAGTTGCCTCCCAGGCAACACAGTCTTTGTTCTGCTCTCCTAACAGTGGGCCAGTTCCTCCCTCACTTGGTAGGTGTCACTACAGGGCTCTCAGGTCAGCACTGTGTATGAACCAGATTCTTTCCCCAGGACTAAATGACTTTGGAGGAATTCTTACTGTGGGACAATGGATTATTTCCAAACCTTTAACCAGCCGTGACTCTTATTAATAATGCTTCATTTAAATGCAAACTACTTGATGTGTCTACATCTCCTCCTGCCTAAGGGTTAACTAATGTATAACAGATATGCATTTTTATTTATTATAGTTTGCAGAAAGGTTTTTATATTCTATCAGTGTTGGCTGACTGACTTTATGGTTTCAATCGGCCTCTAGTTTCTAAAATAAAAGAAAGGAGTTTGGATACTTTTTTTTTTCAGTTTCTTCAATGTTAGAAAAAAAATAGACCATTTTAAACAATCTTTAACTTTTTTCTCCGTTGAAAACAGACAAGATTGAAAAGAGATGAAGAAGAAAGAAAAGAATGTTAGGATAATAAATATATTTGTGTCTACAAGAAATCCATTAGGAGGAAGGAATGACTGAGAGAGAATGCCAGGCATGTGAAAAATGTAAAAATTATATCTCTTGAAAACATGTAGAGTAATCTGTCTCTCTTCATATAACAAACTGTTTATAGAATAGAGGCACTGAAACATACAGTGTGTCTGACTGGGTCTCATCTCTCTGAGGAAGAAAGAAAGGGCATTGGGAGGTCATGACCATCTGACCTTGACTTCATTTACTTATGTACCCACAGAATCCTGGTGCAGTGAGGAAATCTTAGGAGAAAGCAAGAGGACGTAGTTATTTTTTGGGTGGAACACATCCAAATAATCTCCAACTCAAGTTTATACAAGCTAGAATAGCATTTTGGAATCTCTCTCCTGAAAAATATTTCTTCTGCATCATGTATACTATGAGGGTATAAGTCCATTGCCCAAGCAAAAGTCAAGACAAATAAGCAATAATGATAATGAGAAGAACCTGTTCAAGTCACATAATAATTTTTAGGTAATACCCCTCCTTTGTGATGGCAAAAAGAACAGAGAAGAAAAATTGAGTTTTCCAGACTGCCACTGCGTCATTGGATCACACATTACCTGAAGCCCACACCCTCTCTTGTACTTCCATTTATATGAGCCAGTAAGTCTCCTTTAGTTCTTAAACTAGTGTGAATTGTGTCTTCTGTTATTTACAACTAAAAGCATTCAAACTGATGAAATATACATACTAAGCCATTCACAGTGTTTTAGACAGGTACTCTTAACTTTCTAGGAACACACTGAGATTACCTCAGTTAGTGAGAGTTGTTAAAGGATAGTTAGGAATATAAGGAAGATGAGAGTATTCCATAGGTGAAACTCACTGAGAAATGTGACATCTTATCTGGTTATACCACAAACGTGCAGAGAGAATGTAAGCTCGTTTCAGAGGATGTAGCTCTAGAGACCAGGTAGGTTTTCACTGAGTCTCTGCAATTTTACCATAATTATGATTCAGTGTAGCCCTGTCCTTATTAATCTTGCTTTCCATCTTCTTCTCAGAATATTTGTTTAAATTGGTTCCTTGAAAGTCTGGTGATCCTTAAGATTCTGATCCATTTAATAAAGAGGCAATGAACAGTTCTAAGCTCTGCACACACTGGAAACATTGTTGACCCATGCGCTTCACTTCTGAGGGAACAACACTTAGGAGACCCTAAATTCCAGAAGGAGGAAATCTTGGCTCATAGACATTGATATGTTTAGAGAGGACATTTCTGGATGTTTATCTGAGAAATAGATGATAGACGCCTGGCTGCCAGGAGTTCTGTATGGAAGCCGTGTTGTGTGTGTGTGTGTGTGTGTGTGTGTGTCTGTCTGTCTGTCTGTCTGTCTGCCTGTCTATCTGTGTTTATGCACAAATGCGGTAGTGGCAGTGATGGTACTGTTGACTGTACCGATCCCCATGTTTTCCACATGACATTTATTTCTACTCTCTATTATACGCTGTACATTTCATTGTTTCCTGCTTCTTTGTAGTTTTAGTAGTTAGTTCAGTTCCCTCCAGCTGTAACACTCTAGGCTCTAGGGCAGTGCTTTTCAAACTATCTGTGCAGGGTCAAATTTTGTGTTTTAAACTTGCAATCTATCAGTGACCAATGCACTTAAAATGGATTACTAGAAAAGTGATTACATGCATGGATGTTGTATCAATGTTAAATTGCCATAAAGATATTAAAAGAAACTTTCAAAGTCTTTGTGAACCAGGCTACAGACCATACTTTGGGGAGCAATTCTGCAGGGCCTTGTTACTCCCAGTATGGTCCATAAACCAGAAACATTTGCATTGCTTGGGAGCTTGTTAGAAATGCAGAACCTCAGTCATCACCCCAGAATACTGAATATGAATCTTCAGTTTAACCAGATCTCCAGGTGATTTATATGCACATTAAAGTTCTTAGGGAGTTTCTACTCTTTGATCTGTTTCTTGTCTTCCAGGAATGTGCTGCTATATCTTTACCTGGAAAGATTTTTCTTCAGAGCTTCAGACAGCTCGCTTCTCCTCCGCGGTCAGATCACAGGTCAAATGTCACCTCCGTGGAGAAGGCTTCTCCGGGTGCTCCAACAAAAGCAGTAGCCTCTTCCATTCCACATAACCCTGTATTATTTTCTTTAAAGTTTTTATCACTATCAAAAATGGTTGCTGTCCCCCTTCCTGTCTCCCATTCCCAGCTAGAATGTAAGTTCCACAAGAGCAGAGATATTGTCTGACTCATTTTCTGTCTTTCACCACGTGATAGTACAGTGCCTGGGGGTGGTAAGCCCTGTCTACAAGGCTATGTACGTTACTTTTGCTGACTCATGACTTCTGCTCACCCCTAGCTCTTCCTGCCTCCCGATTCTCTTTATTGCTTTCTCTCCTTGTCTCTCTGAATGTGTGATAGAAAACCCAACACAAACTGGCTTTTAAATAAAACGGATGCTGGTTTATGTAACAGAAAAGTCCAGAGGAAACCCAGTGATCAGGTGTAGTTCAGTCAGGGCTCCGAGCCTATTTCTCTCTGATTCTTTCAGCTCCACCCATCTCCATGTGTCAGCTTCATATTCAGGCTGGCATCTAGGTAGCCACGGCAGTCCCAGCTGTCACATCCATACAGAGTGCTGTCCACAGGCCATCCAATGCACTTGCTCGCTTTTAAAAACTAAGTAAATTTCTGTCCCCCAAACCTCCGCAGCATGCCTTCAACGCTCCTTAGATTGAATTAGATCTCATGACTATTCACAATTCAAAATACTTATACACATATAGAGAGTAGTATAATTACAAACAATAAAATGTACAGATCTCAAGCGTGCATTTCAATCCATTTTGACAATTACATACACACCAGAGAACCAAGATGTCAGAGATTTCCAGAAAGTTGCTTTGGGCCCTTTCGTTAATCAGATGAGTAATGGTGCCTTGCTGAGCCATATTGAAGTTGAAGGCAAAAGGAGCAATCAGGAATACTGATCTTGTCTTTATTTAAAATGGTGATGTTTTATTCATCATTTACCTTGACTTTTATTTTTTTTAATATTGCATTAAAATCTGATTTACCTTGATTATTAGGTTTTTTTGGTACCCCTCCCCCTTAAATTTTGTGCTAAGGTGAATACCACATTCACTTCACTCACCTCTCCTGATGTAGCCCTGTGGTCGATGAGCCTCTCTCTCTGCCTCGCTGCCTCTCTCAATATGATCTCTGCATGTAGCCTCTCCACATGATGGCCTCAGAATGGCCAAACTTCTTCCATGGTAGCTGAAGGCTCCCAGAGTAAGTGCCCAATAGAAGCCACAGGTCAGCTGCATTCCCTATCTGATTTAGCCCCAGAAGTCACCCGGTGCAGCTTCTGCCATGATTCAGTCATCACAACAGTCATAAAGGCTCATCAGGTACAAGGAGAGGGGAGAGAGACTCTATCTCTTGATAGGAGGAGTGTCAAAGCATTTGCAGATATATTTTAAAACCACCATGCAACCAGTTGCTTTTACAGCAAATTTTGGGTATTAGTGAATAGCCCTTATTTTTGACTACTAAAAATTCCCAACCAAATGAATGTTTTAAAAATTCACCTTACATTCTATTTAAAGTATCTCCTCTTTGCTCCAAGGTTTAGTTGGATGGTTTTGGTTTTATTCACTACTTCCTCTCCATTCACTTGCTGCTGGTTTCTGGCTCTTCCAAGTTAAGGCTAAGAAGCTGGGAATCAGACGAAAAGGAGGAAAAGTATCTTTTTACTTGGCTAGATGTTGAAAACTCTCTCTGTGGCAGTTAGCCAAAGGCTAACTCCATCTCTTAAGGGGTGATTTAGTGAGCTATTTGAAGACGTCCTCCACTCTGGCTCCCTGGACCTCTGCCCATTTTAGAGACGATGTACATTCCTGCTGACCTCCTAAGACTCCCCTTCAACTCCTGCTTTCCTGGTACACCCCACACAGCTTCCTCCTCCTAGGGTCCATTCATCCAGGAAGGAAGTTCTTTGGAGAATGCGTTTCAAAATGGCGCTAGTCTAGAACCACTATCTTCCAAGGTGTCTTTGTGGAATCACAGAAAAACCCAGTCCATCCAAATCTGTAAATTTGTCTTGGACCTGCGATCTCAAGCAATTTAAGACAGCCTGTTACATTCAAATTTTTCTAGGGGAGAATCAGACTATCATCTGTGTGCTCCCCATACTACAGAGGACCCGATCAATTTCCTCTAAATATTTTCTCATCACACTCTGTTTTAACAGCTGCACCAGGCAAGACCTCAGTTTTCACAGCTCAGCAGCATCCAGCCTGTGTGAGGAAATACCTCCCCTCTATCAAACAAACCAGACTTGGTGAGTAATTCTCTTGAAGCTCCCCTCACTTATCTGGGGAGATGCTGAAGAAGCAAGACTTTGCCCAGTATGAGCAATGGAGGAGAAACGTGTAGTATTTTCTACCAAGTGTACGATTTTCTCCAAAAAAAGCCTCACTCTGAAAAACCTTCCTTTGAATTCCTACCTCACGGCCTGAAAGTGGATGATAGGTGAAACGTGTCAGGATTTGCGTTGCCGTTCTTAGTAAGTGCCATGGGGAATGTGTCTACTTCTTTTGTTTAGAATATGTAGATCAGGTATCTCTTGGGCCCTGAGATTGGGACTTCATCAAAGTTCCAAAACAACAGAAATGTCCTAGTTGACATCAGTACTGATTCTGTTATCCCATATTAGAGTCACATCTTACAGTATCTGTTGCGGAATCATGTCCCATTTGTCTCATTTCTTGCATCAATATCAATATCAATTGTTCTAATTGTTATAGATTTATAATATGTTTTAATAACTGGCACCCTCTCACTATTACTTTTTTCTCAAAATTCTCATGACTTTTCTCACCTGATAGAATAATTTTTAAATTATATACTTTAACTTATGGAAATCAAGAATATTAGATAATCCAAAAGATAATCCAAATGAAATTTGTAGTATATTTTTTCTTTTAGCAGAATCTGAAGTTATTTGCATCTTTTTTACAAGTAGCAACATAGGCATATTTTATAGAATCTATATTTTAGAGGAAAATACATAAAAGCAGTAGCAGTAGTGGCTTTGAGATGTATTTCTCCTCCCCAATTTCACTTTAAAAATGCAATGTCAGCCAGAGGCCACTTATCAAGTTAATTCATAATAAGATATGAAGTGAGTTATAAGATCTACTTTGTCATTTATAGCTTAAAAATACTGCTTACTTAGAAGAAGTTGGAAACTGGCTGAAAAACAGTAATAAAGAGGAGAATAGAAAAGTGAAACACTTTTAAACTATATGCTGGGTGGGATAGAGAGGGTGAGAGGGAGGGAGATGCAAAAGGGAAGAGATATGGGGATATACGTATATGTATAGCTGATTCACTTTGTTATAAAGCAGAAACTAATACACCATTGTAAAGCAATTATACTCCAATAAAAATGTTAAAAAAAAACTATATACTGCATCTATATTATCTATTATCATCCATTCGTTTTAAAGCCTTTGCCTTCTCACTATTAGTTCTTTTTTTTTTGCGGTACACGGGCCTCTAGCTGTTGTGGCCTCTCCCGTTGCGGAGCACAGGCTCCGGACGCGCAGGCTCAACGGCCATGGCTCACGGGCCCAGCTGCTCCGCAGCATGTGGGATCTTCCCGGACCGGGGCGCGAACCCGTGTCCCCTGCATCAGCAGGCGGACTCTCAACCACTGTGCCAGCAGGGAAGCCCTCACTATTAGTTCTTAATCTTCTCAGTGTGGTAATGATAACTGAAATTTAAAAAATATTTATCTGTGGATAAAGTGAAGGATTTAAATTATCTGTAGACTAAATAATTCACCTCTGAAAGGTCTTATCTTTGTTTCCAGAGGATGATGTATTTAATTATCATAGAGATTATATTTTCTAAAAAAAATTTATAATATGAATGAACATGGAACATTCCTAGTAATCTTAGTTCAGTAATGAGACTGCAAAATTGAAAAGGGCAAGGTGAAAAATTTGACAAGAGCAAACTAACCCATCAGTAACATTATCTCAAGGGAATATTTGTGATATTTCGACTTTACAGGATTTTGTTTCTTCATAATATTTTCTGAATTTTGGCTCTGTATCTCTGTGAAACAGTTTAATGATTAAAAAAACTTGTTCTGGTTTACTCAACAAGTATGGGTTTGCTTATATTTGCCATCAATTAAATTTTGAGGGTTTTCTTTTATCTTATGTTGCAATTAGATTACGTATAACATGAATGACAACATGGAAGACAGAGCTTACATGAATAATATTCAGTACATTTAGTATACTATTTAGTATTTCTAGAATAAGAAAAATTTAAAAGATTAATTGGCTTATAGGTGGAAATATGTATTATATGATAATTATGTATGTGTAGCAGGCAGGTTCACTGAATCATTATTAAGGGATTTTTGCTTAGATATATCGGGTAAACTTGAGACAGGAGAAAGAAGAACTAGATTGAGTAAGAACTGTTCTGTGTTCACTCTAAAGACCAGTAGGATTTAGAGCTCAGAGAAATCTGGTACTAGCTCACCAAACAAGAGCAGAAAAGAGGGTCTTATGCCTCATTTCATTTAAGGCAGTTTTATACCCTCTGCTCTGCTGTTTCACTTTCATTAAGTAACGAATATCCTTGAACACAGTAGGGGTTGGGTGATAAGGGGATAGCTGCCACTCATTCTTTAGTAAATGAGAATTGAGTACCTGGTAAGAGCCAGGCACTGAGATCCTCACAGAAACAGACTACGTAGGTCCTACTCCAAAGACGCTCATATTCTAAAGGGGAAGGCAGGTGGGAATGGATGACAGCAATGTGGCTATAGTGTCCATACAGGGGAAGTCCCCATTAGCATTTCTCTAAGGGCATAAGAGGGCTGTTGAAGGGCTTTAAGATGGAGGAGAACATCATCAATTTTATAAACCTCAAAGACCAAAAAAGCAGAGGGAAATTATCTTTTCAGGACCAGCCCTTCTTTCTCCTTTCTTTTTGAGGTCAAGTGCGTGAGCTTGAAGCCTTTAGCCAGGTCCAAACTTAGGGTTCTGAGGCAAAGAGTGAGCCTACAACAGAGAGATGACTACAAACATGGGGGTGATATGTACGTACAAAAAGTTCAGGAGTATTAGTACCTCTCTATGGCCATGTTCGTAACAGTTTTCACCAAAAATCTGGTTTCCTTTAATCATGTGCACAGAATCTATTTGTTGCTTATAAAAACTGGCCTAGTTCCTAACTGAAAGCCATCTCTACAACTAGTTCTCTGTTATCTCTGATTTCCAGACTTCTTAGGGTCCCCACTGACGATCTTCCAATACTTACACATACTACTTACAGCAAGGACTGTACCGTCAACACTTTCCTACTACCACTTCTGCTGCTTCCAACACCACAACCACTACCATTTCCACAGTCACCTCCACTACATGCACCACTGTAATCAACACCAACACCAGCCCAACAACCAAAGTAAAATGTAAATTTGTACATTTTGCCATCATTCAGATACACTGGAAAGCATACGTTATATTGGAGAACGCCCTTGGGATCAACACCTGGGTGAGGGGATTGTGACAGAAGTAGGACTGGGCAAAGGGAAGTGTTGAATCTTGTAGTATTGAAACAAAGCCCTCAGTAGATTCCATAGGTTGCTGTGACACTAAAATGGCCCTTTAGAGTTGTCCCACCTTGAAAAAAATGGGCCTGATCTTTTATAGGTCTATGGAAATTGCCTAACTTATTGACAGTATTCCCAAGATTGTCTCAACATCATCAACCTTGCCTATATCTTTGTGGACTTTGCTTTTGTTTATTAATTTGCTTTTCCAAACATTTTCCTAATTCTGTAGCTGTCTCCCAAATAAAATCTAATTATGCTTACTGGGTTTTGCCCAATTGCCCTTCTCTCCATACGCAAGAGTGCAGTGTAAAAAATGCAATGCTGAGTGCAGCAAAATTAGAGTACAGCCAGCTCATCAAAGTATTCTCAAGTGGAAGGAGACAAAGACATGACCGACTCAAGCCTGGGAAAGTTAAGCATAAAGGTGAAATCTAGAGGCAGAATCAGGGTTAACAAACAGGAAACATAGTTGGGTATCAGGAACAGGACAGAAACTGGAGCAGGGAAGAAATGGGAGCAGAGCAAGAATAGATCAGAAACAAAGCAGTTGCTACAAACAGCACCCAGTGACCACAGTTTGCTTTTGTTGGTCAATTAGTCCTGACTATGTGGTGAAATGGAGTTGTCAGCATGGCTTAAGAAAGACACAGAAAGGAGGCATTTTAATTTTTGTGTTTACTTCAAGAGAAATGGACCAAGAACTGAACAGCCCTATTACTAGTGAGGAGATTAAATGAGGAATTAAATCAAAAGCCCAGGAACAGATGGCTTCACTGGCGAATTCTACCAAACATCTAAAGAAGAATTAATAACAATCCTTCTCAAATTCTTCCAAAAAATAGAAGAGGAGGGAACACTTCCAAACAAGGCCAGCAATTCCCTGCTACCAAAACCAGACATGACTCAACAAGAAAAGAAAATTACAGGTTAATATTCCTGATGCACATAGATGCAAAAAGTCCCAACAAAGCTTTAGAAACCAAATTTAATAATACGTTAAAAGGATCACACACTTTGACCAAGTGGGATTTATTCTAGGGATGCAAGGATGGTTCTACATCTGCAAATTAATCAATGTGATACATCACATTAACAACATGAAGAATAAAAATGATATGATCATCTCAATAAATGCAGAAAAAGCATTTGACAAAATTCAACATTTATGAAAAAACCTTTCAACGAGTGGGTTTACAGAGAATGCACCTCAATGTAATAAAGGCCATATATGACAATCCCACAGGTAACAAAATAGTGAAAAACTGAAAGTCTTTCCTCTAAGATTAGGAACAAGACAAGGATGCCCACTCTCACCATTCTTCTAAACACCGTATTAGAAGTCCTAGCCAGAGTAATTAGGGAAAACAGAGAAATAAAAGGCATCCAAATCATAAAGGAAGAAGTAAAACGGTCACTATTTGCAGATGACATGATATTATGTAAAAAGAACTGTAAAAACTCCACCAGAAAACTATTAGCGTTAATAAATGAATTCAGTAAAGTTGCAGGATACAAAATCAATATAGAAAAATCGGTTGCATTTCTATACACTAATAATGAACTATCAGAAAGAGAAATTAAGAAAACAATCCCATTTATAATTGCCTCATAAAGAATAAAATACCTAGGAAAATATTTGACCAAGGAGGTGAAAGATCCATACACTGAAAACTGTAAGACACTGCTGAAAGAAATTGAAGAAGACATGAACAAACGGAAAGATATTCCACGCTCACAGATCGAAACAATTAATACTGTTAAAATGTCCAAACCACCTGAAGCAATCTACATATTCAACTCAATCCCTATCAAAATTCCAATGGCATTTTTCACAGAAATAGAACACACAATCCTAAAGTTTGTATGGAACCACAAAAGATACATTTCTTACCCATCTCTGCAGACAACATTTTTTTGGCTCCTTGGTCAACTGGGTTCCAGATTAATTCCACAATGGAAGGACAGAAAAAAGGGAGAAACCAGTTTTTTGCCCTCTTTCTCTTTGCTTTGGGCAGCCTCAGGCAGTACCTTTTCTCCTTGGAGATTCCTGATCACTCTGGAGGGATACAGAGTCTTCCATTCATCATGCTCTTGAGCTCTGGTAAACACTGCCTTATCTCTCTGTTCCTTCATCCCTAAGACACTAGAGGCTTCCTATTGTAGCTAATATTTGAGAGATCTCAGCATCCCCACTTTGGTTTGTCTGCTTTCCCAATACATTTGTAGCTCATTTCTCATGCAAAATTCCTTTTATTAAACTAGCTGGCATAGGCTCTGTTTCCTTCCTGGACCTTGACACACCCACTAACTTTCTGTGTTCCCTTGCACAAAATGAGGATTGCACTGACTTCTAAGCCCTTTTCAGCTTTTATTGGAGATTACTTCCAACCAACACTTTCCCAGCAATCTGGTACACCTATTCATGCATTCATTTAACAAATATTGATTATGCGATTATCGAGTTCGAGGCACTATTCTAATTCCCGAGGATACATACAACAGTGAAAACAATCAAAGTTTTGCTCTCATAGAGCTTGCATCCTATTGTGGGATAGGATAAGCAAGTGTCCCAGTTTGACTAGGACTGAGGGAGTTTTCCGGATGCAGAACTTTCAGTAGTAAAACTGGGAAAATTCTAGGTAAATTGGGGTAAGTTGGTCACTTTTGTGTGGGGCAGTAGTGAAGAAAAGTATTTTTTTTTTAAAAAGTCAGGTGGTAATAGTGCAATGAAGAAAAATAAAGCCAGATAAAAGAAAGGAAGGATAGGGTTGCATGAAGTCTCTTTTGATAGTGTGGAAGACATTTTGGATGAAATAACATTGAGCAGAGACCTGAATAACGTAAGGAAACGAATACTACAGATATCCAGGTTGAGAAATCAGCCAAAGGAAAGAATACATTGGGTTATTTAAAGCTTCATTAAGATAAAAATTATTAGATAAAATAGCAATCTCAGATAATACAGTTAGGTTATACGATAGAGACTACTTATTTTATACCCAGTTTCATTCCTCCCTTCTCCCTTGGTGACAGAAGTCTGAATTTTTTCAGGGTGGTATTGTTTGTTGGGAGAGGCAATCCACCATGGGCCCTGCATGTTCTTAGTGGGTATGCCAAGAATGCAAGGTCCTGATAGCTCTTGACCTCGACCATTTTTTCAGGGTTGTTTTTGAAGAAAATAGGATCAAGAGTGGGCTGACTTACTGACTGCTACACAATGTTGGGTTTTTCCAAACCTCATGCATTTTCTTCTCCTGTAATAATGCAACCCATTGCACATGTAGAGTGTCATCAAGCCCATGGCATAATTCCCATGGGACTTAGGGACCAGGGTAATCTACACAAAAAGCTGGGCAATGATTAATAAAGACCCAAGAGTCCGTCTTCTGTCAGCAACCATGAAACAGTAACAGGATAATTTAATAGATTTTAAGTTAGGCAAAATCAAACTACACACTTGACTTGTGAAAAAGTACATTGCAGCTAGGCGTGACCAGGTGTCTAAATTTGGGCCAAGGATCTGCAAGTAAAAATTACTGGGAGGAATTGGTGCAAAGACTGTTTAAAGGGAGACAGCTGGCTAGGGTGTACTTTGTTTTTTGTGCTTTATCTCCTCTTCCTTTCTATTGTGAGAATAAAGATAAGATGGGTGGATATCTGGCATCCCTCCTGGACCACACAGTAACCTTGAGGGTGGCAGCCTGCACCAAGGATGGCAGAGCAGAAAGATAGAAGCAGCTTAAGTCCCTGTTGACTTTTATGGAATTTTCATACCTATTTTAGCCTACTTGCCTACCTCTAGATGGTTATTTTTGATAAGAGAATAAAGTATTATATCTTCCTTAGTCCTTAGGGCTCTCCTCCTTTCAGAATTATTAAAGAATTTTATAAATTATAAATATCTAATAATTGAGATAACAGTGGCTTTAAATGTCTCAAGAGCACTAGTAATTTCTCAGAAATGCCTCGTGGACCCCTCTGAAAAAAACGATTAGTAAAATTTTGGGAGACAGAGTGTCTGTTGGGTAGGCTTCCAGTCCCTTTTCCCATCATTTTAACTAGAGGAGATTTATTTTTTTATCTGTTTTGTATCAGCTGACCTTCTGGATAAGGTTTTATTTGAAGCAAGGGTCCACCTCTATAAGAAAGTTTGAAAACTACTGTGTTAGAGAAATAGTTTATGAAACATCATTCATGTTATTATGTGAACTTGAAATGAGGAAGCTTTATCTTAAGTTTACCATTTGGAATTCATTTGCTATTTTTATAACTGTATTTGCAAGAATTGAAAATTAGTTTTAGTCGTGATGCAATGTGTTTTGGCAATCCTAGTGCATGGATTTCCATTTGTAAGTAATTTTAAAAGGTTATATTCTTCCCTGAGTACACATTTTCAAATACCTGTTATTACTATTCTACTTTATGCATTAGTGTCTTGGGAAGAATATGGCCCTTAATGTAGAACCAGAGATTACAATGTTATCATTTTTGAGATTTTTTTTTTAAACAACTACTAACAGGACTCTGCAATTACAACACATTAAAACACTTTTACTACTGCACAAAAATAATCTTTTAATAACTGCTTCAGCATTTACGATAGTAAACACAGCAAAACTTCTGATAAAATACAGAGCAGACTAAGCACAAAAGATTCTTTAAGGTGATAACTTCTGGAGTGGAATATGATTTGATTCTATTTTATTTTTAAACAGTCATGTATCTATTTCCTTTGAATTCAGATCTAATATGCAGTAATGAGAGGCGGGAAGCAGTTACATAATAAACTAGCTAGTCTCAAATTGAAAGCACCACGATGTCTTTTGGATAATAAGTGTTTTTCAAAAAATTACAGTGGTGTTTTTACAAGTTGGTCTAGTAAAATCCTTCAGTAGCAATAATGCCATTTCTTATCTAGATGGCCACCAGAAAGGATGCTCTCATGAAACATTCAAAATGGCTCCATTTCCTTCCACTAAAGGAAGATTAGGTAGCAGAGTGATCCAGAATCAGCAACTGATTGAGGATGAATAGTAGATTGAGCGGGGATCTATTCAAAATGCTTACCAATTTGTATGACATGGGCACTAAGAACACAGGGAAAAGAGACTGGACCTCTTTATGGGAAGAATCATGTATTCATTCATGCACAAGGTCACATGATATGGGAGGGACTATTATAATTTCCTTCTTATCTTTCGTTGCCCCAGTTGGCTTATATCTCCAGATTAGAAGGCTCTCAGAGGTGGGCTAGGAGGAGGAAGCCTATTTTTCTTCTGTGGAAATAACAGGTACTCCTCAGATTCCACTTGAGCTGATGTAAGATGCCACAGAAAGATTCAAGAAAACCCAAACCATAGTCCCTACAGTCAGTAAGGACCAAGAGACCACAGTGGAATTCTGAGACTAAGTTCCTGTATCATTGATTAGGTGTTAGAAAGTGTACTATGGAGGAAAACGTCTAATGTGATCCCTATGACCTGTCTGCCATTTCTCAGATGTCATCTATGTTGTCTCTGAAATGGGAGTTTCTCCTATCTCTCTGAAGAAAACATTCCAGTCATGAACAAAGCTCAATCAGTAAGATGCCCAATTATAAAATTAGTATCCCAAACTCAATCTCTTCCCTTTTATAAGCAAATGTAGTCAGCAAATGCTATGGAAGAAAAGATACTATTTATATAATCCATCAAAAGTAATTAAAAAAACTAGGAATAAGGTTTCAAAAACATAGGACATATATTAAAAAACTGTATTACTCGACTGACATATGTAAAAAGACTTGAATAAATGGTGAGGTATGCTTTGTTGTTAAATACGAAGACTCAACATCATATCAGTTCCCTCACATTAATTTAGTATTTAAACGTAATTCTAATAAAGATTCCTATATATATATATATATATACACACACACACACACACACACACATATATATATATTTTGTGTGTGTGTGGTACGCGGGCCTCTCACTGCTGTGGCCTCTCCCGTGGTGGAGCACAGGCTCCGACGCACAGGGTCAGCGGCCATGGCTCACGGGCGCAGCCGCTCCGCGGCATGCAGGATCCTCCTGGACCGGGGCACAGACCCACATCCCCTGCATCGGCAGGCGGACTGTCAACCACTGCGCCACCAGGGAAGCCCCCCATATTTTTTAAAAGAAAAGTTGACTCAATAATTCTAATGCATACATGGGAGGATAAATATATGGAACTTCTAATTTAAGATGGTTGATAAAAACATGCATATTTCCCTCCATTCCTGAACCCCACTAAAATGAAATAAATAGATATGACCATACAAAAAGAAGTCATAAATACATAAGGGTAAATATTTTGGGAGAGGAGACAGCAATAACAAAATTCTAGAAGTTGGAAAGAGATGGAAAGCTACAAAACCACTTGATTTGCCTTGCAGACTTGGGCACCTGCTACTTGTGGAGAGTAAAACAGCACAAAAATATCAATAGCAGGATTGATGGAACGTTATCTTTTAGCAGAAGCAGGCTCCCATCATCTGCCCCATTCCACATATCTGGGATTGTTGCCTCTTTCCCATCAGGGCAGAAGACAGGGGGTTTATCCTTTGTGGAAAGTAGGACTGAAGGGCTCTGGCCTGGGGAATGTTGGGTACAGCTGAGAGCCAGGATACTGTACTGAAAATAGGGATATTAAATTGAAGGCTTAGAAAGTAATTGTTAATACCCAACAGTCTTCTCCTCAATTCAGCTTCCAGAGCAGTAACAGCTTGACCTATACTCTTAAGTGTGACATTAGAAAATTCTTTATTGAGAACTCCAATCAATCCAAGATAAATTCCTAAAGATACTGATATTATGTGCTCTCGAAAATTTCGTTAATAATAAAAATTTATAAAACAAACTATTGTAGCTTGCTCAACATTTCCAATTGTTAGAGAAATTCAAGTCAAAACTACAATGGGGGGGTGGTGGTGGGAAGAACTGGGAGACTGGGATTGACATATACACACTAATATGTATAAAATATATAACTAATAAAAACCTGCTGTATTAAAAAAAATGAAAACAAAAACAAAACTACAATGAGGTATCACCTCACACCAGTCAGAACGGCCATCATCAAAAATTCCACAAATTACAAATGCTGGAGAGGGAATAGAGAAAAGGCAACCCTCCTACACTGTTGGTGGAAATGTAAATTGGTACACCTCTGTGGAGAAGAATACGGCATTTCCTTTAAAAACTATAAATAGAGTTACCACATCATCTAGCAATCCCACTCCTGGGCACATACCTGGAAAAGAGGAAAACTCTAATTCGAAAAGATACGTACACCCCAATGTTCACAGCAGCACTATTTACAATAGCCAAGACATGGAAGCAACCTGAGTGTCCATCAACACACAAATGGATAAAGATGTGAGATATATATATATATATATATATATATATATAAAATGGAATATTACTCAGCCACAAAAAAGAATGAAATAATGCCATTCGCAGCAACATGGATGGACCTAGAGATTATCATACTAAGTGAAGTCAGACAGAGAAAGACAAATATCATATGATATCACGTATATGTGGAATCCAAAAACATGGTACAAATGAACTTATTTATAAAAGAGAAATAGACCCACAGACATAGAAAACAAACTTATGGCTACCAAAGGGGAAAGGGTGGGAAGAGGGATAAATTAGGAGTCTGGGATTAACAGATACACACTATTATATATAACATAGATAAACAACAAGGACCTACTGTATAGCACAGAGAACTATATTCAATATCTTATAATAATTTTTAATGGAAAAGAATCTGAAAAAGAACATATATATATATATATATATATATATATATGAACCACTTTGCTGTATACCTGAAACTAATAGAACACTGTAAATCAACTATACGTCAATAAAAATTATTTATATACATATATAAAATAAACTATTGTAGGTTAGATTCCCCAGGAAGTAGATTCTGAAATGGAGATTACCTTGCAGGAAGTTAATTAGGGAGTATCCATGGTAACCACATCTATGGAATAAAGAAAAGGGAAGGAAGGAGTTTTGGGGAGGGGTAGTGGAGTTGTGATCACATCTCAAGCTGATCCCATGAGAGTTCTGAAGCAGGGATGGTCCTTCAAAGGTGTCCTGCACTATTACAAAGGGATGTGCTTATATGCCTTCATGCTGGTATCCCCTAAGGAGAGGGCATTACCTTGGTGAAGAAGTTTTCTCTAATTGAGGGCAATTTCCAGATGACAGCTGAGGACTGGCAGTACGTCTAGCAGCTGGGGAAATAAGACCTTCAGGTCTGAAGGAGCCGGGACCACCTGCCAGACTGCCATGCAGTGAATCCCACACTTGCCATGTGCACAAGTTTCTCCGTTGCTATTTAGTGTCTGTATCAGGCAGGAAAGGCTAGGGTGTACTGGAATAACAAATGATCTCCAAGTCTCAGTCGCTTATAATCACAGTGCTTCTCTCAAACTCAGCTTCGATTTGAGACCTAGGCTTCTGGGGAATAGGCTCTATCAGTAATATTGCTGACTTTTGCATTTAGAAAAGAGCATGGAAAACCATGCACTGACTCTTAAAGCTCAGAAGTGACAGACATCACTTCTGGTAACATTTCATTGGTTAAATCATGTCACATGGCTAAGCCTAATGTCATAAACAGGGGATATACAATACCCTCCTATATCAGTTATCTATTACCCCAAAGCTTGGTGACCTGACATAGTATGTATTGGTGTATTGTTCTTCATGATTCTATAGGTTGGCTGGGCTCAGTGCAGTGATTCTTCTGCTCCCTATGGTGTCAGCTGGAGTCAATGAGGGGGCTGCATTCAACCAAGACCTCAGCAGAGGCTGAAACAGCCAAGATATGGCCCCTTTCCCGTAAATGGCAGTTGGCGTCAGCTGTTGATTGGAGAGCCTTGCATCTCTTCCATGTGGCTCATCTCTCCATGTGGTCTCTCATTACTCAGTAGGCTAGGCTGGGCTTCTGTATATGGTGGTAAGAGCATTTCAAAAAGGATGCTTCCCAAACCAGAAGTTATCAGGCCTCTTAAGGCCTATGTCTGAAACTGGTGTCACATCTGCTGCACTATGTTGGTCAGTCTTTATTCGAGTGAGGAGAGGTAGACAGCAACGGGAGGAACTGTTGGCAGCTGTCATTGGAGGCCATCTACTCTACTTTAACAGGGTGCGAAGACAGAATTATTTTGTGAATGGTCATAATATTTTCCACTAGAGAGTCACAGAACATCAAGTGTGTGAGGAAAGGCTCAAACATGAGAGAAACCTAAACTTATTGAATGAGAAGAAACTTGGAAGGAACCACATAGGAAGAGGAAAATGTAAAAACAAAACCAGGAAAACACACTTAAAGTTCAAAGAAAAAAAGAGATTTCATCCATAAAAAATAACATGATTTTTAAAAAGAGAAAACAAAAGGGGTCTGGGAATTTAAAACAATGATAGAAATGAAAAACTGCAATAGACATTTTGATTATTAAGATGAAATTTGCCAGGAGATAAGGCACAAGACAAAAAGTGGAAAATCATAGGAAAAAGATAAGAAAAGAAGAGCATCAGTCTGGGAAGTCCAAATTTACAGTAATCAGAGATGCAAAGATAGAGAACAAAAGAAACAGAGGGAGGAAAATCACTAAATAAATAATCCAAGAAAATTTCCCAGAACTAAAGGTCATGAGTCTTCAGACTCTAAAGTCCCCTGACAGCAAAATGGACCAAAACAGACCTAAACCAAGGCACATGCCTGTGAAATTTCAGACATTTAGAAAAAAAGATGAGTGTACACACTTCTCAAGAGGAAAAGATGTTTCATATAAAAGATCAAGGCTCACAATGGCATTGAACTTAAGCAATAGTGATTCTGGGAGCTAGAAGACAAAGGTGATTAGCCTTCAAATTCCAAGAGAATAAGATTTCCAATGTATAATTCTAAACTCAGCTATCTAACTGATCTCAGCTATCTGTTAGAAGGGTATCTAACAACAGTTTTCAAGTGTGCGGCGTCTCAAAAGATTATCTTCCACTGGTCTTATTTTTAAGGGAATAAATCAAGAAAGTGCAAGAAATGGGAGCCAGAAAGTGAAAGATTGATTAGAAGAGAGAGGAGGCAAAAGGAGATCCCAAGACAACATCTGTCTTAGAGGACAAACAATCCAGATGAAAAAAAAAAAAAAAGATGAAATTCATTGAAGACAATGTCTTTGAACAAGCTGAGAGAAGATTAACACTTCTAAGAGAGAGTTTGTGTGTGAACTAAAAATGAGTACTTACATGGCTCATGTCTGAATGGCCGCCATGTTGCTTGTAGAAATAGAACCTTGAATATTGAACTATATTACACACCATGAGAGAGGAAGCATGAGTGTGGAGGAGTTCAGAGAGGCTTACAAGGGACAGAAATTGGTGATAAACTAAGTCCTCATCTTCCATAGCAGGAAGTCAATAGATAAGTCCTACAGCCAAAATATGAAGAACTGAAACTACTCATGTTATTTAGAAGTAGACAGCATAGCCCAGTAGAAACATCTAAAAGAGTAGACTATTCAGTTATGTAAATTAATAAATTCCCCCCTTCTTTTGCTTAAGTCAGTTTGAGTTGCTTTTTCTGTTTTTTTCTCTTTTTTAACTTTGCTTGTTGTTTCTGTTTTGTTTTTTACACTAAAGAGTCTTGTCCAATATATACATACATATTCTCAGATTCTGCATCATAATTTTTGGAAAAAAGTATTTAAAAAAGCTTTCTGGGTGATTCTGATGCATAGCCTAGTTTGGGAATCACTTCCCTGAAGAACAATACTCTTAGCTGTGTCCTTAGATAAGGATTCTAATGAGCTCATCTTTCAAATTCAGATGGAGATGATAGCTCATGTTCTAGTACAGCTCTTCATATTTCTTCTTATCTTCAGTTTAGGAGGCAAGATTTTATCTCACATATGCAAGTATGAAATAGTGATGATGGCGGCAGCAAGAAACATTGCTTACTTAGGGGAAAAAACACAAAAAACAAAGGACTTCAAGAAATCAGGAATTTTGTTATCTGATAAACCCATAAATTGCCTAATGTGCTTTGAACTTTTCTGCCTCCTTAACTTCCTTCACATCCCTTGCCCTAACCCTGGAGAAATGTCTTAGTGTTTTATTCTATATAAATAAAGCTCCACAAGGGTAACACTGCCAGGAGATATTTTTCCAGTTGAACTGACTTTAAATTTACTTAATAAAATGGCAAACTGGACATTCTTTAGTTCTACTTCACCTGATGAACCAATGTCACTGCATCCCAATTCTCTCTGTAGAAAGCAGAATTTTATAACCTCTACCATATTAGAGTTGCTGACATTAAAATGGTTGTGAAATGCTTAAAGACTAAAACCACCAAACTTCTCCAGTCAAGGAGGTAAGTTCTAGTTATCAATTGCTGTATCACAAACTATACCCAAACTTAGTGGCTTAAACAACCATTTTTTAATATCTCATGATTTTGTAGGTTAGGAATTCCAGCTGGCCTGGGTGATTATTCTGTTTCACATGGCGTGAATACAGTCAGTAGGATGGTCTGGAGGGTTTAAGGTGGCTTCATTTACATGTTTGTCACCTTGGCAGAGATGGCTAGAAGGCTGAGCTCAGCTGGCACTGCTGACTAGAGCATCTATACATGGCATCTCCAGAATGGTGGTCTCTGGATAGTTAGGCTTTTTCCTGACTGGCCAGAGCTCCCAGGAGGGAATGTTCCAAGAGACCTGGGCTTAAGATGCAAGGCTTCTTATGACTTAGCCCTAGAATACCTGGAACGTCACTTCTGTTGTATCCTGTTGGTCAAACAAGTCACTAAGGCTAGCCCAGGGGGATGAGATTCTTCACCTCTTAATGAGAGGCTTAGCAAAGAAATTGTGTCCACCTTTAATCTATCACAGAAGGTATGATGACACACGTTTCTGGGCATCAGGAAATCTCTTACTACTCAGGGTCAATCTAGAAGTTATTCTTCCCACAATAAAGAAGGGATCGGGGCTTCCCAGGTGGCGCAGTGGTTGAGAGTCCGTCTGCCGATGCAGGGGACACGGGTTCGTGCCCTGCTCCGGGAGGATCCCACATGGCGCGCAGCGGCTGGGCCCGTGGGCCATGGCTGCTGAGCCTGCGCGTCCGGAGACTGTGCTCCGCGGCGGGAGAGGCCACGGCAGTGAGAGGCCCGCGTACCGCAAAAAAAAAAAAGAAGGGATCTGCCACTTAGATCCTTAGAAGAAGGAACAATCAAGGAGACACAGCAAGATAAACAGACACCTGTAATAGAGACAACTTCAACAATTAAAAAGCAACGCCTTTATTGGCAATAAGAATCTAGTATAGTCTCATAGCAGAGTATATCAGAGGAAACAAAAACGCAGTACAGATCATTAAAAAATACATTTAAAATAAATAATTGAAGATATAGTGAATAAAAAATTTCTCAAAATAGTAGTAAGGTCTTTACACATGAGAAACACTCTAGCTCAGGTGGTGCAAGACAAGAGCATTGAGGAACTCACAAAAACAGAATCTGGGCAATGAAGAAAGAAAAGAAATATGGAGAGGACAAGAATTAAGTCAATTGTTTTAGCCACAGATGACTAAATGATTTGAGCAGTTTCTTAGCATGGAGGATTAAGGTATTATTACTATAAAATCCTATTATATTGTATTCCTATTTGTTGTATACAAATTTTGCTTGTATTAACCATCTACCAACTGAATATCTATTTCTCTTTTCCAGGCACTATTTCTAACTCTATAACTATCTGTTGATTGAGTAATTGAATGTATAACGCATGTGTGAAGAAAAGATTAATAGTAAAGAATAAATAAGCAAGACCCCCAATGATCATGTATGATTCTCATAAACCTTATAATCTGTGGGACAGTTGAAAACAGTATTCTGTCCCAACTGTTCTAAGACAATGAGCTTGAATTGATGTTCTCTTAAGTGACTATAAATTTCTTTAAAATGTCTGCTTATATTTTGTTAATATCTGAGAGATAATTATTCCAATGATGTTGAGAGAATATATGGAGAAGTATCAGGAAAAGTTCATATTCCTTTTTTTCTTTTAAAACAAAAAATAATGTTGGTATCGACACTGAACATTCTGGGAGTAAGAATATCAGGCAGGTTAGGAGATTGATTCTCTCAGACTGACAGGTGTCCCATGAAGGAACTGTATTTCAGGAATAAGAAGGGGAAAATGTCACAGATTGTAATACAATGGAAAAGGAGAAAGCTAGTTATCAAATGTGATATAAAGAATTCGGTAGTCTGGTGGTGCAGTAGTTGAGGGTCCGCCTGCCGATGCAGGGGATGCGCGTCGTGTCCCGGTCCGGGAGGATCCCACATGCCGCGGAGCGGCTGGGCCTGTGAGCCATGGCCGCTGAGCCTGCGCGTCCGGAGCCTGTGCTCCGCAACGGGAGGGGCCACAGAAGTGAGAGGCCCGCGTACCGCAAAAAAAAAAAAAAAAAAAAAAAAAAGAAATCGGGAGAAATCGTTATTTAAAAAAGAGACTTCCCTGAGTAATGATGGAAAACTTTACATAACTTGAAATTAGAAAATAGTTTAGCTTCCTGAAACTTATTATAAATGTACTCTACAATGTTAATAATATTAGCTATATAGTCTGGGTAATGATCTATACTGGAGCCAGGCCAGGAATAACCATAATGAATGGTTTTTATTTGTGTAGGATTGTAATTATGCAAATTAAAACTTAGCTATAGTTACTCTTGCCTTGTTGCTGAATGGACTATAAGCACAGATACCATGGAAGATTGGAATTATGTTTTTAGTGATACATACTGTACACCAGGAAAGAGCTTAAGGTAAGGGCTGTAGAAATAAGAGCAGCTTTAGTTATCAGAATAGTTTGAGTCTGCACTTTTTTTATTGGTAGCATGGCTTCATGGAAAGACTGAAATACCTTTAGTCCAGAAAGGATTCGTCAGAATTTCATTCTTAACCTAAATATGTATATGCTTCTGATTCTAAAATTAATATTTTCATATTGAAGGAAATTTGGAAATTTCCCAAATAAAATAAGACACCTGTAATATCCACCACCTCAAGATAGCTACTGTTTACATGTATCTGCTTACCCATCCAATGTCTTTTTATGTATCTGTGTGAATACACTCAAAATTTTAGAAATTAGTATAGCATAGTGGTTGCAAGTACAAAAAGTTGGTATAGCATAGGGGAGACAAAGTGCTTGGATTAAATTCTGGCCTCATCAGTTTTTATCGATATTATTTTATATGATGCCTCAGTTTTCTCATTTGTAACACAGAGATAATAATTATAACCTAGAGTTCTTAGAGGCATTAAATGACTTAATCCTCATTAGAGCTCTCAAGGAAGAGTTCATACCCTTCTTTCATCCCAACTTTATTAGATAGGGCCAGGTTGTGGCTCACTGAATGGAAAAGAACTTTCTGTGGTGACACATTGACACACTGGCAGAACTTGCCTGGAATCTGCCCTCTAGGGTACCAGGGAAAGATTAATAATGAAGAATGAATCATCAAGATCCCCTGTGATCATATAAGATTTTCACAGGGAAGTGTCTCACAGGAAGCTTAGCTATAAAACTGACTGTAAGGGAAGCGCAGGTGTCAAGGGAAGCCACTGGTCAACGGGTGTTGCAGGACCCAGGTGCTAGAGAAGCCTAGGAAACAAGAAGTAAACCCCTTTTCTCCTGCAATGTCTCTCCAGCACCCTCTACTGACAAAACTTAACATTGTGCTAGACAGTAAAGGAAAAATACTTAAAGGGCCTAGTTCCTTTTTCACATAGCAGACAAAAAGGGTGAATTTCGGGCTGAGAGGCAATATATTGATACGTGGCAGACTTTGTAAAACACATAGAACAATGCCTAGAATACAGTAAGTGCTCAAGAACTATTAGCTCTAATTTTTTCAGTCACATATGCATACATATGTGCAAAAATGGAATCATCACTGCTGTATACATATTTTGTACCCTGAATTTTCACTTAGCATATATTATGGCTGTTTTCATTAACATTTCTTGGAATCTCAATTTCATGTCTATTTAATTATCCATGATGTGGAAATATCATGATTTATTTAGCTATGACACCAATGTGCAGCGTGTGGATGTTCTAATTTTCAGTCTGATAAGTAAATCTGGGTGAATAGCCATGTTTTTAGTGTATATTAAATAATTTCATATGGTTAATTCCCCAAGATAGAACTCAAAGAATGGACACTCTTAAAACTTATATATGTTGCCAACTTTCTTTGCAGAAATATAGTTCCTTTTTATACTTTCTCTTGAAATTAGTGTCTGCCACAATATAGTTAATATTATATATTTTTAACTTTGATTCTTTGATAAGAGAAAAATAGTGTCTTATGTTTGTCTTAGTTTGCAGTTTGATTATTAATGAGTTTAGACATTTGTCATTTTATACCATATATGTGTCCATTTTTTTTTTTTTTTTTTTTGGTACATGGGCCTCTCACTGTTGCGGCCTCTCCCGTTGCGGAGCACAGACTCCGGATGTGCAGGCTCAGTGGCCATGGCTCGCGGGTCCAGCCGCTCCACGCCAAGTGGGATCCTCCCAGACAGGGGCACGAACCCGTGTCCGCTGCATCGGCAGGCAGACTCTTAACCATGGCACCACCAGGGAAGCCCTGTGTCCATATTTTTATTGGATTATTAGAGTTCTTACAATTTTGAAGATTTTTTCATGCATAAAGGATATTAGTGCATTGTCTATTAGATGTGTAGTAAATGGATTTCTTTTTTTAATTTTACACTTGAGATTTCATCTATGTTTTTTGAAACACCAAAGTTTTCAATTTTATAATTCCTATATATTTTCCTTCATGAGTTTTCCAATTCTTTTTATGATAAGAAATAAAATACTTCCATTTTTCTTAAGATTTTTTACATATTTACACAGTTTCTCCTGGTTTATGATTTTATCCGTTAGATTTTTTTTTTTTTTTTTTGCGGTACATGGGCCTCTCACTGTTGTGGCCTCTCCTGTTGCGGAGCACAGGCTCCAGATGCGTAGGCTCAGTGGCCATGGCTCACGGGCCAAGCTGCTCCGCGGCATGTGGGATCTTCCCGGACCGGGGCACGAACCCACGTCCCCTGCATCAGCAGGCGGACCCTCAACCACTGCGCCACCAGGGAAGCCCGCTCCATTAGATTTTTAATTCTAATGCAACTGAAATCAAGTTTGGTAATTATATAAAATTGTATTTTTTCAAAATAGATTAATTATCCATCATTATTTAATAAGCTAGCATTTTCTGATTGGCTTGCAATGTTCCCTTATATATACATATTTTGCTTCAATGCTCTGTTAAATTCTATGCTAGTAGCACATATTTTTAAATGTATGATTTATGAAAATAGATTTTTATTACTTATACCAGTGACTGCATCAGAGGAGTGGTACTGCTTATTATATAACACCCTTATTAATCAGTTAATATTAGTAACCCTTATTAATTATTTGAAAAAGAATTGTAGGAAATTGTGGTCATCCATTTCCAAAAGTTTGTTTGGTAAAATAACTCTGTTCTGTTATTATCTAGGGGATAGTTAACAAAATTGACCTAATTTAGAAAAACACTGAGATTGTGCCATCTGCATAATTTCCCTCCCTTTAACATAAGTGCTTTCTTCATGTTAGGATCTACTTTATTTCCCTGCTTTTATAAAAAATATATGCATTGGACATCAGCAGTGTACAATTACACTATACTGTAGCCTGAGCGAGTTTTAATTTCAGCAGTTAATCTCTAAAAATTAAATATTTCCTAAATAATACACACACAAACACACACACACATACACCTCCTTCTGATTACGTAAGCAATTCTTGAACACAGAAAATCAGAGAAATACAGAGACAAAAAAGAGAAGAAAACGTAACATTATTCAAAACTAACCACCAGGGAAAACCATATGTTAACATTTTGGTGCATCTCCCGGCCCCTGCCCCCAATTTTCCTCTGCATGTTTAGGAAAAAGAGAATTTTTTTTTTTTTCGGTACGCGAGACTCTCACCGCTGTGACCTCTCCCGTTGCGGAGCACAGGCTCCGGACGCCAGGCTCAGCGGCCATGGCTCACGGGCCCAGCCGCTCCACAGCATGTGGAATCCTCCCGGACCGGGGCACGAACCCGCGTCCCCTGCATCGGCAGGCAGACTCTCAACCACTGTGCCACCAGCGAAGCCCAAAAAGAGAATTTTTTGAAACAGATTTATTCTATTCAATATTTTCAACAAACGCCTTTAGAGTTTATGTGACATTTTAGTACATAACTTTTCCATAATTTATCAAATTCCGTATTATTGAATATTTATTTTGTTTACAAAGCTATTGTAATGCTATGAATACTTGTTTATAGAACATTATGTGGTCTAATTACCTTCTAAGGATAAAATACTAAAAAGTGAATTACTGGGCCAAAGGGTATGGACATATTTAAGGTTCTAATCCATATTACCGGATTACACCTCACAAAGTTTATATGATTTATGCTTTCAGCAGCTGTGAGAATGTTCTTTTCTCCACATCTGTCTTTGCACTGGATATTTAAAACAGAGAGGGAGGGGCTTCCCTGGTGGCGCAGTGGTTGAGAGTCTGCCTGCCGATGCAGGGGACACGGGTTCGTGCCCCGGTCCGGGAAGATCCCACATGCCGCGGAGCGGCTAGGCCCGTGAGCCATGGCCGCTGAGCCTGCGCATCCGGAGCCTGTGCTCCGCAACGGGAGAGGCCACAACAGTGAGAGGCCCGCGTACCGCAAAAAAAAAAAAAAAAAAACAGAGAGGGAGGAAAAACCCTGTTAATTTGATTAGTAAAAACATGTATTTCATAGTTAAAATTCTATTTTATTTTATGGTTTCTAACTGAGTGGGTAGTACCTTCTTCAATAATCTTTAGAAAAATTTTAGCTTTTTTGGGGGGGGTCGTTTTCTTTCAAAGCAACTTTAAAAGAAATTTCAATCTAAAAAATATTATGAAGAACTTAATTGGGATCAGGTTAAGTCTAAAACTGATTTGGGACATAATGATATCTTCACAATATTCCAAGTGAGGAGCATTTTATTCTTTGCCATGTACTCAAGGAGTATTTTATATTTATCCTATGTATGTTGATATTTTATGTATTTAGGTATTTTGTGATTTTTCCTGCCACTGAAATTGGAATCCTTTTTTCCCTTTGGATCTTCTATAAGGCAACTTCGAGGTTAGGGAGAAGCAGTAAACGTGGTCATTAGAAGCTCAGTTTCTGTCTCCAGATTTCTCTTCTGTGTCTGGATTCACCTCTTACGGTGTGACTTGGACAAGCTGGTGCGCTGAATATGTCTTTTACCCCTCCAGAGTCCACTCCCAGCTCTGTACCCTGCTCCATGTCTAGGGAGAGAGGAAGCCTGGTCTTACTAGGGCTCCCTTGCTTTCTGGCTTCCTGTTAGGTTCAGCCAGTGAGGGCATTGGCAGGAAATAAGAGTGGCAGGAAAGTGAGGGGAAGGTAATTATTTCCACAACTCCCTCCCTGCTTAGTTGTTGCCTGACTTGTGTCCTGCAAAGGGCAGCAGCTCCTGTCAGAAGTCCTCATCATTACCCTATGCCAGTCTGGAAGAGGGTCCCTCCATTTGCCCCTCAGCCTTGTAAGTGGTCACAGCTCCCTGCTGTTGCTAATTCCAGATGCTGCAGAATCCTTTGGTGTTTCTATAACCCCCTTATCCAGCCTGAGTGTGCCATCTGCTTCCTGCTAGGATCTTGACTGAGGGAAAAAAACAAAACAAAAACAAAAACAAACACACAAAACCCACATATCCTGGCCATTTTTTTCTCATATTATTGAAAATGCCTCTTGGTTTTCACCATAATGATAGTTTTGGCAATTGATGTAAGACTGGTGTTCTACATTATGTGCAGAAAGTATCCCTTTCTTTGTGATTTTCTGAGTTTTTTCAGTTACATTTTATCTTCTGCATTTTGATATATATTGAGTTTGCTTTAAAATTGGACTATTGATGTATTCTTTTATATTCTGAAGTTTTTCTTTATTAGTAAAAATCCTTTTATTCCTGGAATAATACAAATTAAGTTTACTTGACTACTAATATTTCATTTGAAAATGGAAAAAATTTCTCTCACCTGCCTACCATAGGCCAACTCAAACAACAAATGGAAAAAGTAACACACTTAAACTGACATTTTGCTTAAGCACAAATTGCTTTGAATAACTGGAAATCTTAGTAGGCCTTTATCACCCAAAGGCCTTTTTTGTGTTATTTCTTTCAGTTTGGAGTTCAGAAGCAAGTGGCTTGTGGAAGCTTTCAAGGCATAATATTTTGGTGGGACACAGAGGAGATGGTGCGAGTGAAAGAGAGAGAAGAAAAAAGCAAGGAATAAAGCAGACCACAAAGTAATGCCTAGGAATTACATCTGAGCCAGAGTTAAGAAGGTATAAAATGATTATAGAGTGTCTTCTCCCCCGCCCCCCTTTTTTTTGGAAAAAATTACTCCGTTCTTTCAATTGTGTTTCTAATTCTATCAATCTTGGATTCAGAATGTGGCAATAGCTTCAAAGTCTATGCAATAAAAACCTTTCCTAGGTGATTACTATAATATATATTAGATCACAAAACCTAGAACATGAATTTATAGCGATTGGTAATTCCAATATTTTATATCTGTTATACCATGCTATACCATATCATTTCAAGCATGCATTTTCATTTTGGTTCACATGAATCAGTTCCATCACAGCAGAATCCTGAGCACAATATCCCCAAGGATACAAATAATTTTATTTAATTTTAAAATAATGCTTATATATTTGGTGCCACCCCCTTGAAACATTAGAACAATAACTGATATAAATGCTGAGTCACTGACATAAGGAAACACAGGCTATTTAGTTCTACTTGAAGAGTCTGACATTGAAAACAGAAGTAAGCATTATGCTAAGTGAAATAAGTCAGACAGACAAAGATAAATACTGTAGGATATAATTTATGTGTGGAATCTAACAAATACAACAAACTAGTGACTATAACATAAAAGAAGCAGACTCACAGACGTGTAGAGCACACTAGTGGTTGGGGGGGAAGGGAAATGTAGGAGTGGGAATTGGGAGGTACAAACTACTGGGTGTAAGATAAGCTCAAGGATGTATTATATAATATGGGAAATACAGGCAATATTTTGTAGTAACTGTAAATGGAGTGTAACCTTGAAAAATTATACAAAAATTAAAAATGTTTAAAAATTAAAAACAAAACAGAAGTGAGACTAACAAGGTTGTATCTGAACTTTTATATGAGTGTCTATTTGATTTGGTCTGACTTAAGAATAGAATCTGCAAATATTAAACTATACATTTTCATTTAAAATTTTATCAGGCAAATTCCCAGTAAAAACAAAATGTCATTATTTATAATCAAAGATAGTTACAAATGTCAAAGAAGATTTAGAATTTGTTTGAGAAGGAGCAAGTTGCTACATGCCATAGTGGAGAGTTTACTTTTTGAAGTGTTTGCTTGTTTATCATCTCTCCTCACTTCCCACTCCCCAGTTAAGGGGATGTTCCCTCACTCTGAACCCACTGGCATTTGAGAATTCCATTCCCACAATCTACTTGCTTCACAGACTCTCCTTTCCAGTACTGTTGTGGTTTACAGCTGAAAAACCAAGCGTGAGAATGTAGTATCCAGTAAAAGCCAGCATTACTGAATGAACTTTTTAAAGCCAAGTGGGAATTGCAAAATCTGAAAATTAAAACATCTGAACATCTGTTAAAACTCAATCTGTGTTTCTTTGAGAAAAATAATAAATCTGACCAACTCTCAGTGTAGCATCTTAAAAGAATAAACAAAGGATCTTGATAAGTAAAATTTATTTGGCAGATGCTTCAATAAGTTAGGAACTGGGATAATTCTTGTAAAGTTTCCTTAATTTCTTTGAAAAGTTAATGTAAATCTAGAAAATTCCCAAGCAACAATAAAGTGAGCCTGAGGAACTGTAGTCGCAAAAGGTATAAGAAGAGATGGAAAATGATGAAGATCAACCAGAGTATTTGTAAAGAAAAGGAAGAAAAATCAACTGAAATGCATGTTATCAGCAAATATTTTAAGTTATCAGGAAAGTTAAAAGTTTAGTTTTTAACTTAATTTAAAGCTGTTTATTTAAATCAGCTTTATTTTTTACAAGGTGCTTTCCCCCCCATTCTAAGAATGTCTTTGTTCATTTGCTTTTCATTCCTCTCTCTTCTCTCTCTCTCCTATGCTTTACGGTTGCCTTTTTCTCACAATGGCAAGATGAAATGTTTGTAAGATTTGTCCAAAGGTCAGGTTTCTGTAGAATATATATCATGCACATGCAAAAAGCATCACATATTCCATTATTGGTGTAAACAGCATGTTTAACTTTTACTGTCTAGGAACAACCAAATTTCTAACTCTCCTGTCATAATTATTTATCATTGTTCTTTCTATAACTTCCAAATTAAGGTGTGATGTCTTTGTCCTATACTCCAGAAATTCTTAATTTTTTCCTGTGGTGTCAAATTTAAAAACAGTAAGAAAAAATGAATGATTCGTTTTGCATGCTTCATATTAGGGAATATGATTTCATTACTGAAAGCACTGTTTTCCTAAGCCATGCAAGCATAGGTGTCAGATGGTATCAAGTACACCTGCGTGGCTGGCCCTCACCATCTGGGGTCCTGAAACACCAGCTCTATGCCTACTCACACCCATCACTTTCACTTGAAGCAAAATGAAGGAAGCTGAGATGCTCACAAAATTCTCCTTGACCTTTGATTTTGTTGTCCATGATATTAGATGGTGCAAATAAGGCTATTTGGTGTCCAGTTACAAGCCATCTGGTTTTTGAGCTCCCAGCTATAGATTTCTCAAATATGTCTGGTATTTTTGTTGAAACCATCTGGAAACATAAGATCTGCTTCAAGTTATGAAAGGCGGCTCTCCATGAGGACACCTCCACTTGTTCACTTTTACCCAGATGCTATTTCCATGCCTGCTACCCCTCCAGTGGCAAGTTCCAAAGTTGTCATCTGTCCTGTTACTTTTTAGCCATGTAGACTCCACTGGAGTTGACATGAACTTCTGGGAGATTTCACTGTTGTCCCCATTCATATCTTCTCTTACACAGGGAGAGCTATGTCCCTTTTTCCTCCTCCTTTCTGGGTTACCCCAGCTCCAGCTTCCCCCAACCTCCTTCTAGACAAACTCAATCCCTTGCCAAGATTTTCCCAGTCTTACTTTGGGAAAGGAAATAGAGCAGTGCTGACTTTAGATACAAAGTATTTCCACATAGCATTTAAACAAGTAATGATACTATGTATAATTGTTTTGTGTGTGTGTGTGTGTTTCTGTTGTTTTATTTTTAAAATTTTTTACAAAGTTGATTCATGCACATGGTAAACATTGAAAGTGCTAAAAAGGGTAGAATTAAAAGTGCATTTTCCTCCTATCCTTGATTCCTATTTATGTGGTTCTTCACCTCAGAGGACACTCCTACACTTAGTTTCCTATGTACGTTTCTAGAAATGATAAAAGATATACATATCTAAGTACACATATTTATGATTTTTTATACAAATGCTAGTATGCTTTATATTCTCTTTTTCATCTTGCTTTTTAAAAGTTTGTGAAATATAATAGAAATAATTCCATATCAGTATCACAGGTCTGTCTTATTCTTTTTAGTGGTTAGAGTATTTTGTTGCATGAATGTGTAATATTATAAAAATGCTTCACTGATGATGACTGATATTATTTCCAGTCATTTTAGTCCTACAATGATGTAGTGAGTATCTTTGTGCATTTGTCTATTCAATAAAAGCTGAAAACAAGAAGGGAAATTATTGGGTCAAAAGATGCATGAATTTTAAATCTTGGTAGAGATCGTTAAATTTCCCATCCAAGAAATATCAATTTATACTCCTGACAACAGTGAATGCCTAGCTTCTAAACCTCACCAACATCATGTATATTTTTTAATGAAATAGTTGGATCTTGTGAATCTGGTAAATAAATATTGTCATTTCATTGTTACGCACTAAGAGAGCAAAAAGAGGTAGACTGTGATCTTCCTAAGAGTGTCTAAGCATGTTACTGAATCCTAACTGCTCCTGACTCCAATCTTCACTAGCTTTGTGCCTTCAGGCTAGTTATCTTACCTCTCTAAGTCTTACTTTCCTTGTTTTCAAATCAATAATATTAGCTTACTTTGTGTAAGTACCATTATATACATCAATTCAGTCTTTACAACAAATCTGTAAACAAGCTATTAGTATATTCATTTCACAGATGTGAACAGTTTTCTCATCTTTTAGATTGTGATGAAAGTGTCTTTTTATAGGATATTATGAGAATTAAATGATAAACTTCATGTAAAACAATTAGCACAATATTTGGTTGTAACAGTATACATTATTATTGTTTTATTGATATGGACACAAGAAAAGTCTTTATCACTATAGATATGAAAGAATAGATTCTAAAAATACGCCTAGAATATTTTTCTTTTTCTTTTCTTTTCTTTTTTTTTTTTTTACTGTACTGAACTTCCAAAAGCTAGAGTGAAATGTTTAATGTTAATTTCTAAGCTGATGAATTTCAGCCTCTATTTCTCCAGTTATCTCTAGGGTTCGCTGCTGTCTCAACAAAATTAATTTAAATTTACTGATTTGAAAAACAAAATGTTAAATTCACTCATCAGGAGTAGGAGAGCCTGTTGCAAAATAAAATTAAAATTAAATAAGAAGATATGAATTGCCTCTTTTTTTTGAAGGGCACAGTCTAATACTCCTTTAGTCATATCCAGTGTTAACAAATGATATTTTTGCCATTTTTGCTTTAGTTACTTTTGATATATCTAAGTGATTCAACATTACAAAGATGAAATCCTTCTTCTCCCATCTGTGAGAAAAATTCCTGTTCTGCCCCAAAGGCAAACCCTGTCATGAATTCAAAGCATAGCCAGGTTCTGTTTTCATATATTCACATATATTCCATTCTACAATGAATCAAACATATGTATTTTGAGATCTGTGTAGAATTGTTTATTCATTTTAATTGAGTTTAAATTTATTTATCCTGGCTTGTAATATTAGAGATTCAAAGAGTTTCCAAAATTTACTCTCATAAACAATGCTACAATAAACATTCTCGGGCCATTTCCCTGTTTATGGAGAATATTTACCTAGAAGCCAAATTGCTGGGTCACAGGGAATTTGTTTTTCACCTTTACTAGACACTGATAAATTTAAAAGGTTGAATTATTCATACTTCTCCTGAAATATATGACAGTTACCCTTTCCCCACATATTCATCAATACTACATACTGCCAACTTTGAATTTCATGTCAATCTGATGAATATGAAATGTATCATGTTTAAATGTGTATTTCTTTGATTACTAGAGAAGATGAACATTTCATTATATATTGGGTTGGCCAAAAATTTTGTTTGCTTTCCCATTAAGACATTTCGGAAAAGCCCAAGTGAACTTTTTGGCCAACCCAACATTTATAGGCTTTTGGGTTTTCTTTTCTCTGAATTGACCATTTTCCTAGTGGGGTTTTTATTTATTTTTTTGGTCTTCCTATTGTAGTCACTATGTGTTCTAGATACCAATCCTTTGGATGTTGATTATGTTGAAACATGGTTCATCTGTCACATTTTTGGGGTTACCATTGTGCACCGGGTGGTTTTCTGTTTAGATGTCTTAAATGTTTACATATACCAATCTTTTCTTTAAGGTTTTGGGTTTTTGTGGGTTTTTTTGTATCTTGTTTAATAAATCATTCCTTGATCCGAATTACTACGATATTTTCCTAGTATAGTTTTAAAAATGTGTATGTATTTTACATTTAGTTGTTTTTTCCATTTGAAACATTTTGTTTTGTTTTGTTTTATGTGGTAGAGAGCTACTTTTAATCTACATGGCAAGCCAACAGTCCGAGTACCATATATCTATATACATTCTGTTTCCTCTACTGATTTGTAATGATATTTCTATCATACTTTAAGCCTCCTCAATAATTCTAATCTCTCTATTGTTTCATTGACCTATCACTGCATTGATAGTACTATATATTAATCATTGTACATTTGTATTTCTCAATGTAAATGTTCCAATTTGTCAGTGTATTTGGCTACGCTTGGACTTTGCTTCCATAAAAATTTTAGTAAAAGTATGTCAAGTACCAAGATAAATTATGTCACCATTTTTATTAGAATTTATATGAATTTGTCATCTTAATACAGCAAGTATTTCTGCCCATCATTTCTTGCCATTAATTCCAGACTTTTTAATGTCCTTCTATAACATTTTGTAATTTCCACACTAAATGTCACGCATATATTCTGTTATATTTATTCTTAACACATTACGTTTTTGTTGCTGTTGTAAATGAAATTTTTTTCTATTAAATTTTCTATATGGTTAGTGATGGTGATTAGAAGCATTCATTATTGATTTTGTCTGCTGATCTTGTGTTCAACAATTTTGTTGAACTTACAAATTCTATTAATTTCTATAGACTTTTTTGAATTTTCTAGGTAGACATTCATGTTTACAAATAATGCATTTTATCTTTATCTTTCTATTTCTTATCTTTTTTCCTTATTTTGTTGCATTGGATAGGAATTCCAGTATATTACTGAATAGCTGTAGGGTCATCCTTACTTCTTCCTGATTTACATTAAGTGTGATGCTTACCATGGAATTTGGTGATACTCTCTATGAGACTGAGGAAGTCTACTCTTAGTTTTCTGAGAAATTTGATTGTGAATTGGCATAAAATATTATCAACTGATTGTTTTTGCATCAATAGAGAAAATTGAGATATTTTTCCTTAACTCCCTAAATATAGTTATATAGTAAATCACATCTACTGATTTTCTAATGTAAAGCCATTTGTATTCCTGAAATAAACCACTGATATATTATTATTATATCACATATATATTATATGACTAATATATTATTATTTTTAATACACTGTTGGATCCTATTTATTTATTTTTTTTTGGTAAGGTTATTTTATTATTTTTATAATTCAGGCTCAAAATGAAATTTTATGGAATCGTGTTATAAGGAGCATTTGTTATTACTTTCACTGTGTGTTCTTGGACAATACTCTTATTTTGTTTGTTACATCAATTTTTTTTTTGGTAACATCTTTATTGGAGTATAATTGCTTTAAAATCATGTGTTAGTTTCTGCTGTATAACATAGTGAATCAGCTATATGTATACATATATCCCCATATCCCCTCTCTCTTGTGTCTCTCTCCCACCCTCCCTATCCCACCCCTCTAAGTGGACACAAGACACTGAGCTGCTCTCCCTGTGCTATGACAGCTGCTTCCCACTAGCCATCTATTTTACATTTGATAGTGTATATATGTCTATGCTACTCTCTCACTTCGTCCCAGCTTACCCTTCGCTCTCCCCGTGTCCTCAAGTCTATTCTCTACCTCTGCATCTTTATTCCTGTCCTGTTCCTAGGTTCTTCAGAATGATTATTTTTTTAAGATACCATATATATGTATTAGTGTACGGTATTTGTTTTTCTCCTTCTGACTTACTTCACTCTGCATGACAGACTCAAGGGTCCATCCACCTCACTACAAAATAACTCAATTTCGTTTCTTTTTATGGCTGAGTAATATTTCATTGTATATATGTACCACATCTTTATCCATTCACCTGGCGATGGACATTTAGGTTGCCTCCAGGTCCTGGCTACTGTAAATAGAGCTGCAATGAACACTGTGGTACATGTATCTTTTTGAATTATGGTTTTCTCAGGGTATAAGCCCAGTAGTAGGATTGCTGGGTCTTATGGTAGTTCTATTTTTAGCTTTTTAAGGAACCTCCATACTCTTCTCCATAGTGGCTCTATCAATTTACATTCCCACCAACAGTGCAAGAGGGTTCCCTTTTCTCCACACCCTCTCCAGCATTTATTGTTTGTAGATGTTTTGATGATGGTATTCTGACCAGTGTGAGGTGATACCTAATTATAGTTTTAATTTGCATTTCTCTAATGATTAGTGATGTTGAGCATCCTTTCATGTGTTTGTTGGCAATCTGTATATCTTCTTTGAAGAAATGTCTATTTAGGTCTTCTGCCTATTTTTAGATTGGGTTGTATTTTGTTTGTTATTGAGCTGCATGAGCTGCTTGTATATTTTGAAGATTTAATCCTTTGTCAGTTGCTTCAGCTGCAAATATTTTCTCCCATTCTGAGGGTTGTCTTTTCGTCTAGTTTAAGTTTCATTAGGTCCCATTTGTTTATTTTTGTTTTTATTTCCATTTCTCTACGAGGTGGGTCAAAAAGGATCTTGCTGTGATTTATGTCATAGAGTGTTCTGCTTATGTTTTCCTGTAAGAGTTTTATAGTGTCTGACCTTACATTTAAGTCTTTAATCCATTTTGAGTTTATTTTTGTGTATGGTGTTAGGGAGTGGTCTAATTTCATTCATTTACATGTAGATGTCCAGTTTTCCCAGCAGCACTTATTGAAGAGGCTGTCTTTTCTCCATTGTATATTCTTCCCTCCTTTATCAAAGATAAGGTGACCATATGTGCATGGGTTTATCTCTGGGCTTTCTATCCTGTTCCATTGACCTATATTTCTGTTTTTATCCCTGCACCATACTATCTTGATTACTGTAGCTTTGTAGTATGGTCTGAAGTCAGAGAGCCTGATTCCTTCAGTTCCATGTTTTCTTTCTCAAGATTGCTTGGGCTATTAGGGGTCTTTTGTGTTTCCATACAAATTGTGAATTTTTTTGTTCTAGTTCTGTGAAAAATGCCATTGGTAGTCTGATAGGGATTGCACTGAATCTGTAGATTGCTTTGCGTAGTAGAGTCATTTTCACAATGTTGATTCTTCCAATCAGAGAACATGGTATATCTCTCCACTTGTTTGTATCATTTTTAATTTCTTTCATCACTGTCTTATAATTTTCTGCATACAGGTTTTCTGTCTCCTTAGGTAGATTTATTCCTAGGTATTTTAATCTTTTTGTTGCAATGGTAAATGGGAGTGTTTCCTTAATACCTCTTTCAGATTTTTCATCATTAGTGTATAGGAATGCAAGAGATTTCTGTGCATTAATTTTGTACCCAGCTACTTTACCAAATTCATTGATTAGCTCTAGTAGTTTTCTGGTAGCATTTTTAGGATTCTCTATGTATAGGATCATGTCATCTGCAAATAGTGACAGTTTTACTTCTTCTTTTCTGATTTGGATTCCTTTTATTTCTTTTTCTAGTCTGATTGCTGTAGCTAAAACTTCTAAAACTTAGTTGAATAATAGTGGTGAGAGTGGACAACCTTGTCTTGTTCCTGATCTTAGTGGAAATGGTTTCAGTTTTTCACCATTGAGAAGGATGGTGGCTGTGGGTGTGTCATGGCCTTTATTATGTTAAGTTCCCTCTATGCCTACTTTCTGGAGAGTTTTTATCATAAATGGGTGTTGAATTTTGTCAAAAGCTTTTTCTGCATCTACTGAGATGATCATGTGGTTTTTATACTTCCGTTTGTTAATATGGTGTATCACATTGATTGATTTGCGTATATTGAAGAATCCTTGTATTCCTGGGATAAACCCCACTTGATCATGATGTATGATCCTTTTAATGTGTTGTTGGAATTTGTTTGCGAGTATTTTGCTGAGGATTTTTGTATCTATGTTCATCAGTGATATTGGCCTGTAGTTTTCTCTTTTTGTGATATCTTTGTCTGGTTTTGGTATCAGGGTGATGGTGGCCTCGTAGAATGAGTTTGGGAGTGTTCCTCCCTCTGCTTTATTTTGGAAGAGTTTGAGAAGGACAGGTGTTAGTTCTTTCCTAAATGTTTGATAGAATTCCACTGTGAAGCCATCTGGGCCTGGGCTTTTGCTTGTTGGAAGATTTTTAATCACAGTTTCAATTTCAGTGCTTGTGACTGGTCTGTTCATATTTTCTATTTCTTCCTGGTTCAGTCTCAGAAGTTTGTACTTTTCTAAGAATTTGTCCATTTCTTCCATGTTGTCCATTTTATTGGCATATAGTTGCTTGTAGTAATCTCTCATGATCCTTTGTATTTCTGCAGTGTCAGTTTTTATTTCTCCTTTTTCATTTCTAATGCTATTCATTTGAGTCTTCTTCTCCCTGTTTTTCTTGATGAGTCTGGCCAATGGTTTATCAATTTTGTTTATCTTATCAAAGAACCAGGTTTTAGTTTTATTGATCTTTGCTATATTTTCTTCAATTTTTTCTCATTTATTTCGGATCTGATGTTTATGATTTCTTTTCTTGTACAAACTTTAGAGGGTTTTTTTTGTTCTTTTTTTTTTGTTCAGGTATTCCACAGATGCAGGGTACATCAAGTTGATTGTGGAAGTTTAATCCACTGCTCCTGAGGCTGCTGGGAGGGATTTCCCTTTCTCTTCTTTGTTCGCACAGCTCCCGGGGTTCAGCTTTGGATTTGGACTCACCTCCACGTGTAGGTCGCCTGAGGGCGTCTGTTCCCCGCCCAGACAGGACGGGGTTAAAGTAGCAGCTGATTAGGGGGCTCTGGCTCACTCAGGCCGGGGGGAGGAAGGGGTACGGAATGTGGGGCAAGCCTGCGGTGGCAGAGGCCGGCGTGACATTGCAACAGTTTAAGGCACGCTGTGTGTTTTTCCGGAAAAGTTGTCCCTGGATCACGAGACCCTGGCAGTGGCGGGCTGCACAGGCTTCTGGGAGCGGAGGCGTGGATAGTGACCTGTGCTCGCACACAGGCTTCTTGGTGGCTGCAGCAGCAGCATTAGCATTTCATGCTGGTCTCTGGGGTCCACGCTGATAACCACGGCTCGCACCCATCTCTGGTGCTCGTTTAGGCGTTGCTCTCAATCCCCTCTCCTTGTGCACTCCAAAACAATGGTCTCTTGACTCTTCGGCAGCTCCAGAATTTTTCCAGGACTCCCTCCCGGCTAGCTGTGGCGCACTAGCGCCTTCAGGCTGTGATCACGCAGCCAACCCCAGTCCTCTCCCTGGGATCTGACCGAAGCCCAGGCCTCAGCTCCCAGTCCCCATCCGTCCCTGCGGGTGAGCAGACAAGCCGCTCAGGCTGGTGAGTGCTTGTTGGCACCGATCCTCTGTGCGGGAATCTCTTCACTTTGCCGTCCGTACCCCTGTTGCTGCGCTCTCCTCCGTGACTCTGAAGCTCCCCACCCCCCGCCACACCCCCATCTCCACCAATGAAGGGGCTTCCTAGTGTGTGGAAACCTTTCCTCCTTCACAGCTCCCTCCCAGAGGTGCAGGTCCCGTCCCTATTCTTTTGTCTGTTTTTTCTTTTATCTTTTGCCCTACCCAGGTACATGGGGAGTTTCCCACCTTTTGGGAGGTCTGAGGTCTTCTGCCAGTGTTCAGTAGGTGTTGCTCCACAATGTAGATGTATTTTTGATGTATTTGTGGGGAGGAAGGTGATCTCCATGCTTTACTCCTCCGCCATCTTGTAGGTCCTTCTCTCATCTTATTTATTATTGTATTAGCATGCTTATGTCTATATTCATAAGTGAGGTTAGCTATTTATTTATTTATTATAAATTGCCGAATGAAGTAGGTAGCTTTACCTCCCTCTCTTATTCTTTTGCACTTCTCCTTTATTTTTTGATCTTACTTAAAATTCTGAAACAGTTTTCATAAAATAGTGATTATCTTGTCAGGGCACATGGTAAGGCAGGAGGATTTGAGTATTAATTTATTGGTAATTGATTATTTAGATTTTCTGAATTTCTTTTTAAGTCAACGTTAATAATTGTTTTGAAGAGAACTTTCATTTCCATTCTGTTTGAAGTTTTTTTGACATAAAATTGTCCATTGTATATGATCTATGTTTCTTTTTTTTAACTACTAACATTTTTTATTTGTGCAAACTATTTTTTTGATTGATTTACTGAATTTTTTTCATTGCATTGGCTTTTTCATATAAATTGCTCTACTATTTGCTTGTTTATGTTTGACTCTATTAGTTCATTAATTTTGCTCTTTCTGATAGTACCTTCCTTTTTATCTTTTATAGTTTTCCTTTCTAGTTTTTCCATTTTAATTTTTTGCTATTTATTCTATATATTTTATGATTTCCACTTTAACTTGTCAGTTATTTGTGGATGTGATTTACAGTTTTCAAAATATGTTTAAATTAAAAAAAATCATTTATTCCTAATTGAATTGCAGTAATGGCCAGAATGCTTTCATTTGACCTTTTCTCTACCCAGCTTCCCTATTAATATTGTCAACTTTGTATTTTACTGTCTCCTTTAATAATTTCTAAATTTTATAATCGACCATTATTTTTCCATGCATTTTCCTATTATTTTAGAACAGTAGTTTTATTATTCAAAAAATCTGTTTCAAAATTAAAAATGTAGAGAAATTCACCATAGGCCCTTTTCTATCATTTTCTTCTAGCTACCCAGTTCCCTTCTCCTATGGAAGTCCCAATCTGATCGATTTCTTAAATGTATGGATGTAGTTACACAGGGAAACATGTTTCAATAAAACCGCCAGATACATGTCATTATGGGCTGAGAAAAGTCTCTTTGTGCAGTTAGTACATCCCAACTTGAGGGGATGTAAAGATTAACTAAAACATTGTGTATGGTTATGAAAGTACTTAATATAATTGGAACACAATAATATATGTTCAACCAATGGGAAAAATACATACACACTGTGTTAATTATTACTAAGGTAAATTTATGATTATTATGGAGGCTGGATAATAGGAAGACAGATTAATTGTCAGATACTCCTGGTTTAGATTCTCTGTTTTGCCACTTTCTCATTGTGTTATCTTAGACAAGTAAGTTTAACCTTTGGAATTCTCAGATTTACTATCTATGAAATGGGCATCGCAATAATATTTACCTATTAGAATTTTCACAATTAAGTGAAATCATGGATGTAAAGAGTGTATACACCTAAATTATGATAATTGCCTGTAAGATAATAGGCTCTTCTCCTTCACCATGTCCTTCCTCCTCTTCCTTCTCATTATCATCAGCATCATCTTAGTGGTAGTAATTAGTGATAATTATAATTTTAAAACTTATGGTGTTTATTTGGAGGACTAGTATTGATCCAGTTTAGACTGGAAAGAGAGGTTGAATTTAAATCAGGAAATTTCAAGACTGACAGCAGTGTGGCTCTCCCAGCCTTAGAGCATTCAAATAATTGTATTCAATTAGTTTCTTGAGAGTTATTAACTTTTACAATATAAAATATATCTGTGCCCGTTTTAAAATGAAAATAGAGCTACCTAAATGATAGATGGTCAATCTGTGGATTCCTAGGGGACCTTGGAGATCATGGGGATTGCAGCCACGTTAACAAGTACTGCCCTCCTCAACTTTCCATGTCTCCTCAACACTAGCTCCGGGCAAGACTACCGCTTTAAGTTATGCATACAGTGGGTGAAGAAGACTGGGGTAGGTGGGGAAGATTGATCTGGGTAGGAGGTAGGCTGATTGCCAGATTCCCCAGGGTGATAGAGAAAGCTTTTTGTTATAATTTAATAGAAAGTCTTATGCCAAAAATATTTCCATAAATAAATACATATGTTGGTTCTTGTTGAAAAATGCAAATCAGATGGTTTCAGTGTTTTTAAGCTTACTTGAAATACCTTAAATAACAAGGACAAACATTTATGTGTGTACATATATACATTTCAATGTATACCAAATTAGGCACATAGAAAACGTTTTATAAAATGGCATAAGAGGATCTGACCCCACCAGCATCCTGACATCCGGCTGAAATTCAAATCAAACAATGCAATCCTGGAAGCACTGCAGGAACTTTCATCACCGCAGCTAGTTAGACTTTTTTTTTTAGGTTGTATTTAAACAATCACAGCCCCAAACAGACAGAAACAAACATCTGGTCTGTCTGGTTGCATCATTCCTATTCCAAAATATTAATCTTCTACTTAGAGGGCATCAAAACAATCTTGGGCATATTATGTGCAGCAGTATCAGACCCAAAGTCTGACTCTTCTGTATGTAGTAGAGCTGACTTGATCTTTCTTTTCTACTGCTGAGGCAGGAATTATAAAAACTCTCTGAGTATTAGGATGTTGGCATAAATTACAGACACCTGGTAGTTAAGTTGAACTAAGATCATCCATTCCTTATAAAACATCTGTAGAACATAATGGTGCTCTTTGGATATTAGTTGATTGGCATAGATGATAAATATATACAGTTTGCTTTATTAAAACTTTCCTGACATAACCAACTATTTTCTGAGCTATGGTGGCCAATGTACTTCTAAATAATGTATTTCTGGGAGTGAAAGACTGTATTTTAAGACCATTGGCTGATTAGCACATCGCAAACTTTTCCAAATATAATGTAGATTGATGGTAGATTTTATATTTGAATTCTAGGGTAAATCAGCATTTAAATTTTTTTATGGAGAAGTAAATAAAGTCAATAAAAATAATATCCATAATGAATGTCATTATTGTTATGTACATTGTAACTTAGTACAAAAAAATACATAATAATAAACTCTGCAAAGTAGTTGACACCATTAAGTGACTTGGAAGTGGTCAGAGAGCTAAGAAATAGTAAAGTGGAAACTTAATAGTGGGTACTATGTTTGGCCTTAAGAAAAGAACCTTTTTTCCTACTGGGGAGTAATTTATCATTTATTCCCAAATTAAATGAAGCAGTTCATCAAATGACATATTATGACCTCAGGTGCTCCTTCTGATTGCTTAGAATGAAGTGCTAATGACACCAAACAGCTTATGTAACTATCTCACAATTTGACTTCACTCAAAAGTGTTCAAGTGAAGCACTTGAATAACTTAGTAGAAACTCTCATGACCACAAATTGGAAAAAATAGCCCAAGTCCATACTTCAATGATGGCAGGAGATAGTGTTAATTCTCTAAACATATTTCAGAGCTTCAGGAAGGAATGTGGAAGACTATTCATTTACAATATTTAAATATCTAGTTAGATGTATTAAGTGGTGCTGTGTTAAGTGGTAGAGATGAATAAGGTATATCTTTTGCTCTCAGAGAGCTTACAGTCGAGTAAAATGAAGTGAGACTGAATGTGCTAACCCCACCTAGGAGCTGCCGTATATGTACAGGGGATGTGCTCAGAGGTCTGTGATGTCTTTAGCACTGAGGTGCATAAGCACGTTCATGATTGCTAAGGCTGGATTTAATATTAACCAGGTTAACAGTACAGGAAGCAGCATGCCCAGGGCTCCCATGGGCCGGGAAGAGCCACTGGAGGAAGTTCTTGATCTCTGTGAACACACGTGAATATAGACAAGATGAAAAATGATGGCAAGAGAGAAGACAGGAGCTTCAAGGCTGAATCTGGGGCCAGAACTGAAACCCACAGTGTAGCAGTTGGCAACTCTAATGTCTTAGTGGGAACCAACAAACTCAGATGTTAGGGGCTCTGGGGCAAAGACTCAGAAGTAAGGTGAGTGGTTGATGCTATGTTAGGTGCATACCTGGTCACCTACTAGGGACATGGATTTATCATATATATATTTAAATAAAATATGTTTTATATAATACATGTTATAAAAATACACAGTTAGTATATTACATATGTTTCTGCATATATTATTTTTATATATTATATATTACTTCCTGGCTGAGGAATCACCATGGAGATGACTCCAGAGTGTCTGTGATTAGAGCGAAGTCAGCAACCTGAGGGCCAGAGGCACTCCAGATACACTGGAGACACAGCACAGCAGTTTTCAACCCCGGCTGCGCATTAGGGTTCCCCTGGGAACTTTAAACAGATACTAATACAGAGGTCAGACCCCCATAGATTCTGAATTTATTGTGTGGCGTGAGTGAGGCCAGGCATTGGCAGTTTTGTTTTTTTTCTCATTAATACACTTTATATTTTAGAGCAGTTTTAGGTTCACAGCAAAATTGAGCAGAAAGTACAGAGATTTATTATATGTCCCCTGTCTGCACACAGGCACAACCTCCCTTTCTGTCAACATCTCCCACTCCAGAGGTACCTTTGTTACCATCAATGAACCTACACTGACACATCATTATCACCCAGAGTCCACAGGGGGCGTTAGGGCTCACCCTTGGCGTTGTACCTTCTATGGATTCGGACAAACATATAATGACATGTATTTACCATCGCAGTATCAAACAGATTGGCTTGGCAGCCTTTTTAAAGGCTCTTGGTGAACCACTAGACTACCAGTAAGGAGCCACAAAGACAGGCATGAAAATTCAGAAGCCGCCATAGGACACTGCCAACAAAATTACAACAGGTCTGTCCCCCTTTAGGAAATTTAACTTTTAGGCAAAAGCAGAAGAATATTTCTGAAACTCCACTGACTAATGGAGGATGCAATAACTTGCTAGAAAGTTGTCACTGCTTGTGGGGAAGAATGGGGGCCGCCTGCCGAGGACAGAATATTCCCAACAGCCACAAGGGTTGGAGCTTGGGTGAATAGAACTTACAGATAACACACTTATATCTCATCATGGAAGAAGAGGTTTGGAATGCAAGAAAGATTTGGCTTAGAATCCTAACTTTGTCAGGATGTGTTACCTGGAACAAAGGATCTGACTCCTCTGAGTGTCAGTTCCTTTATCTGAGAAATGAAGATGGTAGTACCTAACTTGAAGGGTCATTATAAACATTCAAGTCATTATGTCCAGCTTAGCATATTTCCAGAGCTTTATGGATCATCTATACATGGATTCTACTCTAATTATCAGTAGTAGTGATTAAAGAAGAATATATAAACAATTTCTTAGTGGTGTAATTCAGACCTGAGAGTCTGAGAGTTCAAAAGCAGGGAAAGCACAGATGGTAGAATGGTCAGGAAAGGCTTGTTGGGATTTGAATAATTTATAAAGCTTTGCATGGAGGAACGAGGGAGAGAAGGATGTGACTGACTGATGTGTTTGGGGGACACATGTGTCATGGGAGACAAGGCCACGCACGTGTGGCAGGCTTGTGGGAAATGTGGTACCATGATATTTGGGGAGGCCTCAACTTGGCCTTGAGGATTAACGAAAAGAGTTGACGGCTATCAGGTGTGCAAGACTTCTAAGAAAAGGCCACATTGTTCAAAGGGGCTTTAGAGGTTATATCCAGGGGCCCTCAGAGACGATGGTAGTGGAGACCATCCTATAAATCTGCAGTTCATGCGATGGCCTTCCTTCCCCTTCCTTTTCTCCTCAATTTGTCAGAAACACTATCTCTCGTGGGCATCCTGGCTAAGAAGAGACATCTGGTTTTGCATAAGCATAAATAAAATGATTTGGGACAATCTGTTACCAACAAAAAGGACATTTCTTTGTCATACTCAACAAAGATAACACAAACTACTGCATGCCAAATCCTCACTCTCTAAAAGAAAATGTTATTTGTATGGATTTTTTGTTACCAAAAAGCTACTGAAGTAAGTTTGCTGATGAAAAGAAAATTTGCTGTGGATGGTGAAATCAGGACCTGAGAATGAAAAGCACAGACCTATGATATTATTACTTCAAATATCTTTAAGGATTAGGTGTATTTCATTACCAGTAGGTGTCACTGCAGGCATTAAACACAGTCTCTGTTTCTAGAGAACTTTGTCCCATAAATGCTGGAGTAATTTAATTGGTAGAACATAGTTATGATAGGCATAAAGGATACGTATTCTGAAAAGCAATATGTTTTATCATGGCCATGAACTTGTAAAAACACTGGCTTAAGGAAGCTGAAGTGTATACTTTAAATGGGCTTACTTAATACAATATACAACGTAAGTAATAGAATCTTATGAGGTTTTAAATATATACAGTGGGTTTTCCTGGATAAGATAAGGCTTACTTTTCAGAGTTATTCCATAGAATCTGGTTTATGGAACTAATTTAATGAGAATTCATAGACCCAATTGCTGCCTTCTAAATCTTTGTGCAATTGACATTTTTTTCCTTATAATGTTCCTGTAAGTTTTGTTAGAGAAGGGAAGGAAATTAAGATTTTTTAACTTGAATTATATTAGTTACCTCTTTTGGGTTTCTTTGACCCTTTAAACATATAGTATCTGATATTAGGAAGTTAAAATCACTAAGCTCTTTTAGAGAGGCACAATTTAGTGGCTTCCAAGCAACTTCCATAGAGAAATATTGGCCATAACCAAACACTGATCTCTGTTCCATTTCTACCATGGTTTTAGAGTTGATTCATTAGTGCAGTCACGCTGGCACTGCAGAGTTGAACTTTTGAACAGGGTATTCTCAGTAGAAAAATCCTCATACTCTGAAATTAATTTGCCTGCTGGAGGTGTTGGTGGTTCTTATTTATGCATAATTTAAGGGCTAGGTGTGTGAATGTGCCCCTAGTGACTACTTCATTGACTCCATTTTACAAACTGAAACTGATGCTGGTGGTTGTGGTGCTTTTCAAGTGTGACTTGGGGGCAATCTAATTTACCTAAGCTGTTCAAAGGTGAACTCAATCTTTTCGATCATAAATTAAAAATCTATTCCAGTTTTCAAATCAGCAACAGCACAGATTATATATCTGCCGGCCATAAAGAATTCTCCTGCCCTGGCCTACCTCTGTTGATTTCATCAGGATAGACCAGACATTCCCAGACACCCTATGTTTTAATATGTCTCTATAACATCTATTTTAGGAACATCATATTGCCTTTTTCTCTGTGTATACTAACAGGAACCTTGTGAGCCTCTGGCCTTTGCTTGTCTAAGTAAGCCCATCTATGGTAATATTTTTGACCTGTTAGATTACTGGATTTTCATAAAGGGAGCCGGGTTTCTCTGAAAGTCATAATATTATAGACTAAAAATCCAGACCACTGGAAAATACTTAGTAATGTCAACTATGTGTATCTTCTTTCTTTCATTTTTTTAAAAAATTTTTTTTTTGATGTTTAAAAAAAATTTTTTTTAAAAAATGAAAGAAAGAAGATACACATAGTTGACATTACTAAGTATTTTCCAGTGGTCTGGATTTTTAGTCTATAATTGATGTTTTATTTATTTATTTATTTAGGCTGTGTTGGGTCTTCGTTGCTGTGCGTGTGTGTGTATCTTCTTAACACATAACAGTATGTCCCTGTTAACTACAAGATGTAGACACTGCTCTCTACAGAAGCCTGTTTTTAAACCTACACTATAGATCATATAATGACACAACAAAAATGTATGTCAATCAACTGCACGACACACGAATCACTGTATTTGCAGCGTCTGTGGTAGCACTCTCCTGTGAAGTCTGCTGCACAGTAGCTGCAAAAGGCCAAACTTCCAGATATTTTAAAATTTACGCCTACACTAAATTGGACTTCAGAGATCAATATACTTCAATCATATCATTGTGGCACCTAGTGCCACTCTTTTGACTTAAATTCATTCTGTTGGGATGACTCTGGCTTTTATTGAAACCCAGCATAGGAAATAAAGTTTTGGAAACTTGATGTGTTAAAAGTAAGGCCATTGTTGAAAACGCTGATTGTTTTGTTTCCTGGGATTCCAGCTTTCAGTGTTAGTGTCAATACAGTTTCACTTCTCTGAGCTCTTTACAGTTCTTTTTATTTAATTTTATAACATAGTAGGTTGTCTAATAATGACTCATCTCTCTTTCTAGCCTGACTTGGGCTCATAAGAAAGCACAGAACCAGAATTATGCTCCTATGGCAAATATAATGAACTTTACGGTTTACAATTTTATAAGAACTTCATTCCTAAGGACTCTGAGTTTATTTTCATTCTTTCTCAGATACTTTTACCCTCAGATTGCTATATATTATATGTCCTTGTAGGCTCTGGGAATGTGGGGACAAAGTGAGGGGTGTAAACAAAATACAACAAAAATAAACAAGACATGTTTCCAGAATAGACCTACATTACACTTAAAATTCACGCAGCTAATCACACTCTAACCTCTAGAGTTTATAATAAAAATATGAGGAATACCCCCCAGAGCTAAAAGGAAAAATAAACACTCAGATCCTACTAAGATACTTACATTTTTATACTATATTGTACTAAGAATTGAGTTTGTAGGTCCGTTAGTGTGGTGGGACTCATGCAATAATTATTTTTTCCCGGTAATTTGAAAGACACAGCGTTAGGACTTTCTCAATTTAAAGCAAGAGCACCCATTAAACTAGACAGAGAGCTCTTGAGATTAGTAATAGTAATATATCGTTGGAGTTTAAGAAGTAGACATAGGTATTTTTAATTATTTTAAGACTGACAAACAGAAATAATGAGTATGAGACTGAAGTTTACGGCATCTAAGAATTATAAAAGCAAAGAACTTCACTGAGTCAGAAAGGAGTAACCTTTCTAGGTTCAGAGTATGGCTTGCTGGATAATTGGGAGAACCGGCAGCTGAACAGGGGAGATAAAGGCGGGTCTGGGTGAAGAAGGACTAGACAGAGGGCTGGGGAAGGGAAAGTGACTCACTGTGGTCCCTTTCAGCATTATGGTTTTGTTATTTGATTTTGGACTCAGAGTATTTTGGCAAAATTTGCTAAAGCTGAGACAGGAAATTAGTCTTCATTTACAAAGCATTTGAATGGTTTTGGAAAGGGGAAAGACATTGTCAAAATAGAAGTAAAAGATTTCTTTCACTTTAGTAATAGAAAGAGTAAGTAGTGAGGATGATGGGTGGATAAATGCTCTTAATAATGGAATTTCTATTAAATATTTATTGTTCCTTTGACACATTGGGCAACTGATTGATAGGAGCCTTCATCCCAGGGAAGGATTTCTATATTTAAAGATCTTTTCCTCCACATCTTAATAATTTTATACGATCAGTTTTTATTCTTCTTGTCTTTACAAACTCCCTGAAGTTTTTTCTACCCAGCCTACATGGATTTCTTTAGAATTGAAAAAGTAAAACTGTTTTTAAAAATTGGTACTTAAACAATTAAATTCTAAGGGACTTCCCTGGTGGCGCAGTGGTTAAGAATCCGCCTGCCAATGCAGGGGACACGGGTTTGATCCCTGGTCCGGGAAGATCCTACATGCCGCAGAGCAACTAAGCCTGTGTGCCACTACTACTGAGTCTGTGCTCTAGAGCCCGTGAGCCACAACTACTGAGCCCACGTGCCACAACACTGAAGCCTGCACATCTAGAGCCCATGCACCACAACAAAGAGTAGCCCCTGCTCGCCACAACTAGAGAAAGCCTGCGTGCAGCAACAAAGACCCAAAAATAAGTAAATAAATTTATTTTAAAAATTAAATTCTAAAATAGTAAGAAAAATAGTATCATACATAAAGATTTGAGAATTTCTTCTGAAATAGTATGTTCCTACTTCTCTCACTTTGTAGATGTAGTACAGTAAAAACTGGACAGAAAGCACATATTTTTTATTTAGACTTACATATATCATCAAGTGGACACAGGAGAAATATATTATTTTGGATTTTGGTTTTGGCTTTGAAATATGTTTATCCCTTTGGCATATCGATAGGTTTAGTCATTATAATTTGTCATCTCAGAAGAGATATAAGCAATCATTTTATTTGGAAGCCATGCATTTTCCAAATGACCAACCTAAATTTTCTGTTTAGTTGTTTTCATAAATGAGAAAGCAGAGGCCACTCTTTTTAAGTGACTGAAACACAATTACTCACTGAATCAACGGCAGGGTTAAGCTTGTATTCACCTCATCTCTTTAAGTCCCACAATCAGATTTCAACCATGGGATAATTATAATTGTAAACACTCGTGTGTCTACAACATGATACATGAAAACTTACCATGAGTGAGCTGTAACAGAATACTGGATCTGGAATGAGACAGGTCTGGATTTGAATTTTTAGCCTCAACTTACTAGATATGTAATATTGTGAGAATTACTTTATTTCTCTGGATCCCAGTAATCTCTTCATAAGGCTATTATGAGAACAAAATGAGAAGATTTATGGGCAATGCCTGGCAATTTTAAATGCTAAACAAATGGTAAGCCCTTTCGTATTCCTTTCCCAACTATAACTGTCAAAGTGAATGTTACCATTTTTAACTAAGACTCATTATGTTGGTAAGATTACATTGATACAAGTAGAAGTCTCAGGAGTCTAACCTAGACAGCTCTTTTGTCAATCTCCATCCTGTGAGTAAATAGTGTACATTTGACACTACATGTTGAGAGAAATACACTTAAACTTGGAATCTAAAAATCTGCCTAAATAATTGTAATTTACTCGAAAACAGAAAGTTTTTAAAGTTTAAGATGTACAGTTTAGAACTTAATTATACTGCTTTTTATTGCTAAAACTTTTATCTGAATCTAGTTTCTCTATCTAGACTGTGAAGTCAGAAAGAAAAAATAACATGCTGCAAAGAGAAATCTGCCTTCCTTGACTCATAGTTTTATCCTCAGTAAATATCTGAGACTGATTGTAAGAAAAATTTAATAATTAAGTTCTCAATACTGAAGAAATAGCATTGAAGCTGGTAGTATTTTCAGAAAAATAGACTCTATTTCCCTAGATTTATTTGATTCCATTTTTGAATTTTAAGGAACCTCACTATACATAATGTTCACACACTTTGCATCACTCGTCTCTCAAAGTATTTACATGAACAGAATTAGATATCTGTGCGGCACAGAGAAGAAGAAGAGAGAAGAAGAACCATTATTTAGTTTCTGCTGTTTTCATGATCTTAAGAACTTACAAAATCATATGAAGGGTTGAGACAGAGTAGATTCATAGCAGTACATTGTATTTTAAGAATATGAAGATGCCATAAAGATCATGTCAAGGGAAAGCAGTGATATCTCTAGTCCCATTAATCTTAAAGCTCTCCTATTAATTTCAGGTCCAAGGAACTTAGCTAATACATTTTCCATTGATAGGCACTCTAAATTGTTTTCATATGTATACTATGGGAATGAACGTTTGTCTTTGGAAAGTGGTAGAGCTTTAGTGGTAAATCAAAAAGTCTTTTATTTCTTCCCTTTTGAGGCAAACTGAGGACTCTGAGAACTTGTCAGTGTCTTTGTATTTTTTGCCCCACCCCCAAAAAGACCCAACTAATCAATTACCAAAAATTGAAAACATTATAAATCTATGTACCAAACAACAAACATGGCTAAAATGAACAAAATTCAATAAAAATGGCTTTACCTCTTGGGGCCCTAATCATTCTCCCCTCACTTTATCTTTCTTTCCCCTGCTATATAGTGCTACCTTCACTCCACTGTCAGCTCTGAAATGTAGCAAGCAGAGGACCTCAAGGCCTCTTTCCAGGTCTGATATTCTCAATGAGTTAGTTCACTTATCCATCATTTTCCAAACATTTCAATAAAAGCTTGTTGAATTAAAGTAGAATGTATATGCAGCTGTTTGGCACCATACAGTCAAACATCTGGATATTGGACTAAATTTTTCAGTTTTTCAAGGTGTTTAATTTTTGAAGATACTGTCTGAACTTAAATCTTAAATTTGGATCTGAAATTTAATCAGATCCAAACTTCTGATTTAATTCCAGAAAGGTGGAATGGTAGTGTTAACTGCTCTGTAAGGAATACAGACTTGAGCCACACAGAATTAACAAATCAGAAACGATTTCAGCCTCTTTTCATTATCTTTTAATAGCAAACATCTAAAACTAGTACCAAAGGATAAGTATCATGATTCGATGTTGCAGTTCTGCACAGCTGCTCTCCTCACTTCTTACCCATCATTGCTGCCCTGCAACTATAGTGATGGAGTCTGGCTTTTATTAACAAAATGAGAGAAACCTGTGCTGTAATAAGGTAGCCCACCTCACGCTTAACAGTAGTTGTGAGGCTCAAATACCTTAGAGGCTTTTTCCTTTATGTCGAAGTTCTTTCTCTGGTACACAAACAGGCCTGCATACCAAAAACATACAGTCACTGGCTATATTCACTAGATGGGAATTGGGCCTACAGCCATACCACCAACAGACTACAAACTTGCCAAGGCTCACAAAGAAGAGTCAGGCCAGCTTTTCTCTGGATAAGTTAACTCTGAAATATCAGGTCAGGAAAGTAACAGGATGTCAGAATAAATAGAATCCAGAGAGCTGAAGTCTCTAAGATATAATCATATCCTACGGTCCCAGCCTGAAGGGGTGCCACAGTGGCCTCTGTCTCTGCTAAGCTAATTTTTTGCAGATGAAATCTAATTTATATAACCTCTTCTAACTGGGGCATCTTTAACCTGAGCTTTGTTACTCTACATGCAGCTTGCTTTTAAGAGCAATCTTAAGATTTAGTGAATTTTTCTTAAATTTTAGAAATTGGGAATTGTGTTTGCTTAATCAATCTACCAACACTTCATTTTCTCTTTCTTCTATGATATTTATTTTACCCCCCACCCTGTACCACACTCTCACTTACAGAAGCTCTCCTGACACTCCTTCCAGGAAAATCTCGACATTATACATCTTCCAGCTATAAAGCTCTCCTGAGGCACCATTTCTTACCTGTACTTAATTGGAACTCATTTCTCCAATCATACAGTACAGGACCCCAAAACTAAAATTATCCAGGAGCTAATGAACATAATACTTAAGAAAAAATTTTAGATTTTTCCTAAAAATATTACATTAAAAATTATATTCAGATGTGATTTCTCAATACTAATGCCCCAGAGATGGTCATCATATGATGCTGAGTATTCAGCTGCATCAAACCTAACTGAAAGGATCACTTAGCTCTATTACTTCACCAGCTACTCCATTCCTGTCCTTTACACTGCCATTACCCCATATTCAAACCTCTTTCCTAGAAGGAAGCAATAGTCTTTTGATTGTCTGTCTACCTGCAATGTGTCCCTTCCAGCTTTCTCTGCATCCTGCTTCCAGATGACCCATTAGAAGGTGCAAATGTGGTTACTGTCACTAACTTTCAATGACTTTCAACTGCTTTCTGATGAAGGTCCAATCTTCAGCCTGACATTCAGTCCCTCTGGCTATTTCCCCCAAAGACTCTTCTACTGCTGTACTCCAGTTGAATCAGATTATTTAGTGTTTATTAAATACACTCTGTGCTTTACACCTCTTGGGTCACATTATTACCTTTACTTGCAACGCCCTTTGTGAAATATTTATCGAAAATTGAACTCAGGTCTTTAAAACTCTACCCAGTGCTCTTTCAACAATTGTATTCTGTTTCTCTGGAAACACAAATTGATGTATTTCTAGGAATCCTGGTGTAGTAGACAGAATACTGCCCCCTTCCCCACCCCACAGTGTCCATGTCCTAATGCCCAGAATGTGTGAATAGGTTACCTTATGTGGCAAAAAGGACTTTGTGGATGTGACTAAGGTTAAGGCCTTTGAGATGGAGAGATTAGGTTGGATTATCTGGGTGGGCCTAATCTAAGTACATGGGTTCTTAAAAGTGAAGAATCTTTCTCAGCTGCAGTCAGAGAGAGAGACAGGAGGACAGAAGATGGGTCAGAGACATGAGACGTTGCTGGCTTTGAAGACAGAGGAAGGCTGCCACAAGGAATGTGACCTCCAAAAAAGCTGGAATGGCAAGAAAATGAATTCTCCCCAGGGCCTCTAGAAAGGAACAAAACCCTGCCATAACCCTGTTGGTAACCCAGTGAGATCGCCGTCAGACTTCTGATCTCCACAACTGTAATACAATAAATTTGTGTTGCTTAAGTTTCCCACAAAGTTTGCCACAAAGTTTGTGGGAAATTGTTACAGCAGTAAAAGAAAACTAATATACCTGGATTCATATTCCACGGTTTACTAAAATAACTGTAAGTCAAAAAAATTGAAACATAGGATTTCTTAAGCTCCCTTCGAGTGGCAAAATTGCTATTCTAGGCTAAGCTATCTTTTCCTTCCAAGACTAGGATACTACTTAATTAATATAACATGAATATATACTCATGTGCTAATCAGTTTTATCTCATAAACTCAGAACATTTTCAAGTAATGAGAAAAAGAAGGCTTTTAAAGGGCAGTCAAGTCTATCATTTAAATAAAATCAATTAAATTGATGTGGAGAAATACTTAATGTTGGGGATTAGATGCCTTGTACATATGAAGTTGTCAAATGAAGATTTGTTGGTTAAACCCCCATGTTAGAAGGCTCAGGAGATTGGTTCAACATGGCGGAGTAGAAGGATGTGCGCTCACTCCCTCTTGTGAGAGCACCAGAATCACAACTAATTGCTAAACAATCATCAACGGGAAGACACTGGAACTCACCAAAAAACATACCCCACATCCAAAACAAAGGAGAAGCCACAATGAGACGGTAGGAGGGGCACAATCACAATAAAATCAAATCCCATAACTGCTGGGTGGGTGACTCACAAAATGGAGAACACTTATACCACTGAGTGCACCCACTGCAGTGAAGGTTCTGAACCCCACATGAGGCTTCCCAACCTGGGGGTCCGGAAATGGGAGGAGGAATTCTTAGAGAATCAGACTTTGAAGGCTAGCGGGATTTGATTGCAGGACTTTGACAGGACTGGGGGAAACAGAGACTCCACTCTTGAAGGGCAAACACAAAGTAGTGTGTGCATCAGGACCAAGGGGGAGGAGCAGTGACCCCATAGCAGAATGAACCAGACCCACCTGCTGGTGTTGGAGGGTCTCCTGCAGAGGCAGGGGGTGGCTGTGGCTCACCGCCAGGCAAGGACACTGGCAGCAGAAGTTCTGGGAAGTATTCCTTGGCATGAGCCCTCCCAGAGTCCACCATTTGCCTCACCAAAGAGCCCAGGTAGGCTCCAGTTCTGGGTCGCCTCAGATTAAACAACCAACAGGGATGGAACCCAACCCCACCCACCAGCAGACAAGGTGACAAGGTGATTAAAGTTTAACTGAGATCTGCCCACCAGAGCAACACCCAGCTCTACCCACCACCAGTCCCTCCCATGAGGGAGCTTGCACAAGCCTAATAGATAGCCTCATCCACCAGCAGGCAGATAGCAGAAGCAAGAAGAACTACAATTCTGCATGTGGAATGAAAACCACATTTACAGAAAGACAGACAAAATGAAAAGGCAGAGGACTATGTACCAGCTGAAGGAACAAGATAAAACCCGAGAAAAAAAACTCAATGAAGTGGAGACAGGCAACCTTCCAGAAAGAGAATTCAGAATAATGATAGTGAAGATAATCCAGGACCTCGAAAAAAAGAATGGAGGCAAAGATTGAGAAGATGCAAGAAATGTTTAACAAAGACCTAGAAGAATTAAAGAACAAACACCTCGAAGAATTAAAGAACAAACAGAGAAGAACAATACATTAACTGAAATGAAAAATACACTAGAAGGAATCAATAGCAGGAGAACTGAGGCAGAAGAACGGATAAGTGACCTGGAAGACAGGATGGTGGAATTCACTGCCACGGAAGAGAATAAAGAAAAAAGAATGAAAAGTAATGAAGACAGCCTAAGACGCCTCTAGGACAACATTAAATGCAACAACATTTGCATTTTAGGGGTCCCAAAAGGAGAAGAGATAGAGAAAGGACATGAGAAAATATTTGAAGAGATTATAGTTGAAAACTTCCCTAATATGGGAAAGGAAATAGCCATCCAAGTCCAGGAAGTACAGAGAGTCCCAGGCAGGATAAACCGAAGGAGAAACATGCCGAGACACATCGTAATCAAATGGACAAAAATTAAAGACAAAGAAAAATTATTGAAAGCAACAAGGGAAAAACAACAAATAACATACAAGGGAACTTCCATATGGTTAACAGCTGATTTCTCAGCAGAAACTCTACAAGTCAGAAGGGAGCGGCACGATATATTTAAAGTGACAAAAGGGAAGAACCTACAACCCAAATTACTCTACCCGGCAAGGATCTCATTCAGATTTGATGGAGAAATCAAAAGCTTTACAGACAAGCAAAAGCTAAGAGAATTCAGCACCACCAAACCAGCTCTACAACAAATGCTAAAGGAACTTCTCTAAGTGGGAAACACAAGAGAAGAAAAAGATCCACAAAAACAAACCCATAACAATTCAGAAAGTGGTAATAGGAACTTACACATCAATAATTACCTAAAACGTGAATGGATTAAATGCTCCAACCAAAAGACACAGGCTTGCTGAATGGATACAAAAGCAAGACCCATATATATATACTGTCTGCAAGAGACGCACTTCAGACCTAGGGACACATACAGACTGAAAGTGAGGGGATGGAAAAAGATATTCCATGCAAATGGAAAGATAAAGAAAGCTGGAGTAGCAATACTCATATCAGACAAAATAGATTTTAAAATAAAGAATGTTACAAGAGACAAGGAAGGACATTACATAACGATCAAGGGATCAATCCAAGAAGAAGACATAACAATTATAAATATATATGCACCCAACATAGAAGCACCTGAACACAGCTCTAAGAGAGGAAATCGACAGTAACACAGTAATAGTGGGGGACTTTAACACCTCACTTACACCAATGGACACATCATCCAGACAGAAGATTAATAAGGAAACACAAGATTTAAATGACACAACACTAATATGTATAAAATGGATAACTAATAAGAACCTGCTGTATAAAAAGTAAATAAAATAAAATTCAAAATAAATAAAATAAAAATTCAAGAAAAAGCAGATAGATTTCATTGATATTTACAGGACATTCCATCCAAAAACAGAAGATTACACAGCAGATTCTTCTCAAGTGCACACGGAACATTCTCCAGGATAGATCACATCTTGGGTCACAAATCAATCCTCGGTAAATTTAAGAAACTTGAAATCATATCAAGCATCTTTTCCGACCACAATGCTATGAGAATAGAAATGAATTCAGGGGAAAAAAATGTAAAAAACACAAACACATGGAGGCTAGACAATAAGTTACTAAATAACCAAGAGATCACTGAAGAAATCAAAGAGTAAATAAAAAAATACCTAAAGACAAATGACAATGAAAACGTGATGATCCAAAACCTAAGGGATGCAGCAAAAGCAGCTCTAAGAGGGAAGTTTATAGCAATACAAGCCTACCTCAAGAAACAAGAAAAATCTCAAATAAATAATCTAACCTTACACATAAAGGAACTAGAGAAAGAAGAACAGACAAAATCGAAAGTTAGTAGAAGGAAAGAAACATAAAGATCAGAGCAGAAATAAATGAAACAGAAACAAAGAAAACAATAGCAAAGATCAATAAAACTAAAAGCTGGTTCTTTGAGAAGATAAACAAAATTGATAAAACTTTAGCCAGACTCATCAAGAAAAAGAGGGAGAGGACTCAAATCAAAAAAATTAGAAATGAAAAAGAGAAGTTACAATGGACACCACAGAAATGTAAAGCATCATAAGAGACTACTACAAGCAACTCTATGCCAATAAAATGAACAACCTGGAAGAAATGAACAAATTCTTAGAAAGGTATAACCTTCCAAGACTGAACCAGGAAGAAACAGAAAATATGAACAGACCAATCACAAGTAATGAAATTGAAATTGTGATTAAAAATCTTCCAACAAACAAAAGTCCAGGACCAGATGGCTTCACAGGTGAATTCTATGAAACATTTACAGAAGAGCTAACACCCATCCTTCTCAAACTCTTGCAAAGAATGGCTGAGGAAGGAACACTCCCAAACTCATTCTATGAGGCCAGCATCACCCTGATAACAAAACCAGACAAAGATACTACAAAAAAAGAAAACTACAGAGCAATATCATTGATGAATATAGATGAAAAAATCCTAAACAAAATACTAGCAAACAGAATCCAACAACACATTAAAAGGATCATACGCCATGATCAAGTGGGATTTATCCCAGGGATGCAAGGATTCTTCAATATATGCATATCAATCAATGTGATATACCATATTAACAAATTGAAGAATAAAAACCATATGATCATTTAAATAGATGCAGAAAAAGCTACTGACAAAATTCAACACCCATTTATGATAAAAACTCTCAAGAAAGTGGGCATAGAGGGAACCTATCTCAACATAATAAAGGCCATATACGACAAACCCACAGCAAACATCATTCTCAATGATGAAAAACTGAAAGCATTTCCTCTAAGATCAGGAACAAGACAAGGATGTCCACTCTTGCTACCATTATTCGACATACTTTTGGAAGTCCTAGCCATCACAATCAGAGAAGAAAAAGAAATAAAAGGAATCCAAATTGGAAAAGAAGAAGTAAAACTATCACAGTTTGCAGATGACATACTATACATAGAGAATCCTAAAGATGCCACCACAAAACTACTAGAGCTAATCAATGAATTTGGTAAAGTTACAGGATTCAAAATTAATGAACAGAAGTCTCTTGCGTTCCTATACACTAACAACAAAAGATCAGAAAGAGAAATTAAGGAAACAGTCCCATTCACCATTGCAATAAAAGAATAAAGTACCTAGGAATAAACCTACCTAAGGATGTAAAGGACCTGTACTCAGAAAACTATAAGACACTGATGAAAGAAATCAAAGATGACACAAACAGACAGGGCTTCCCTGGTGGCGCAGTGGTTGAGAGTCCGCCTGCCAATGCAGGAGACACGGGTTCGTGCCCCAGTCCGGGAAGATCCTACATGCTGCGGAGCGGCTGGGCCCGTGAGCCATGGCCACTGAGCCTGCACGTCCGGAGCCTGTGCTCCGCAACGAGAGAGGCCACAACAGTGAGAGGCCCGCGTACCAAAAAAAAAAAAAAAAAAGATGACACAAACAGATGGAGAGATATACCATGTTCTTGGATTGGAAGAATCAATATTGTGAAAATGACTCTACTCCCCAAAGCAATCTACCAAGTCAATGCAATACCTATCAAACTACCAGTGGCGTGTTTTACAGAACTAGAACGAAAAAATCTTAAAATCTGTATGTAGGCAGAAAAGACCCCAAATAGCCAAAGCAATCTTGAGGGAAAACCACAGAGCTGGAGGAATCAGACTATACTACAAAGCTATAGTAATCAAGACAATATGGGGCTTCCCTGGTGGCACAGTGGTTGAGAGTCCGCCTGCCGATGCAGGGGACACGGGTTTGTGCCCTGGTCCAGGAGGATCCCACATGCCGCGGAGCGGCTGGGCCGGGAGAGGCCACAACAGTGAGAGGCCCGCATACCGCAAAAAAAAAAAAAAGACAATATGGTACTGGCACAAACACAGAAATATAGATCAATGGAACAGGATAGAAAGCCCAGAGATAATCCCACACACCTATTGTCAACTAATCTATGACAAAGGAGGCAAGGATATACAATAGGGAAAAGACAGTCTCTTCAATAAGCGGTGTTGGGAAAACTGGACAGCTACATGTAAAAGGATTAAATTAGAACACTCCCTAACACCATACACAAAAATAAACTCAAATGGATTAAAAACCTAAATGTAAGACTGGACATTATAAAACTCTTACTGGAAAACATAGGAAGAACATGCTTTGACATAAATCACAGCAAGATCTTTTTTGACCCACCTCCTAGAGTAATAGAAATAAAAACAAAAATAAACAAATGGGACCTAATGAAACTTAAAAACTTTTGCAAAGCAAAGGAAACTACAAACAAAATGAAAAGACAACCCTCACGATGGGAGAAAATATTTGCAAATGAATCAACGGACAAAGGATTAATCTGCGAAGTACAGAAACAGCTCATGCAGCTCAATAGTAAAAAAAAAACAACAACCCAATCAAAAAATGGGCAGAAGACCTAAATAGACATCTTTCCAAGGAAGACATACAGATGGCCAAGAAGCACATGAAAAGCTGCTCAACATCACTACTTATTAGAGAAGTGCAAATCAAAACTACAATGAGGTATCACCTCACACTGTTTAGAATGGGCGTATCAGAAAATCTACAAACAACAAATGCTGGTGAGGGTATGGCAAAAAGGGAACCCTCTTGCACTGTTCGTGGGAATGTAAATTGATACAGCCACTATAGAGAACAGTATGGAGGTTCCTTAAAAAACTAAAAATAGAATTACCATATGACCCAGCAATCCCACTACTGGGCATATACCCAGAGAAAACCATAATTCAAAAAGACACATGGGGCTTCCCAGGTGGTGCAGTGGTTGAGAGTCCGCCTGCCGATGCAGGGGACACGGGTTCGTGCCCCGGTCCGGGAAGATCCCACAGGCCGCGGAGCGGCTGGGCCCGTGAGCCATGGCCGCTGAGCCTGCGCGTCCGGAGCCTGTGCTCTGCAACGGGAGAGGCCACGACAGTGAGAGGCCCGCGTACCACAAAAAAAAAAAAAAAAGACACATGTACCCCAAAGTTCATTGAAGCACTATTTACAATAGCCAGGTCATGGAAGCAACCTAAATGCCCATGGACAGACGAATGGATAAAGAAGGTGTGGCACATATATACAATGGAATATTACTCAGCCATAAAAAAGAATGAAATCGGTCATTTGTAGAGACGTGAGTGAAGTAAGTCAGAAAGAGAAAAACAAATATCATATATTAATGCATATATGTGGAATCTAGAAAACTGGTACAGGTGAACTGGTTTGCAAGGCAGAAATAGTGACACAGATGTAGAGAACAAATGGATGGACACCAAGTGGGGAATATGGTGGGGGGATGGTGGTGGGGGGATGTACTGGGAGATTGGAATGGACATATATACACTAATATATATAAAATAGATAACTAATAAGAACATGCTGTTTAAAAAATAAATACAATAGAATTAAAAAAAAAAAGAAAAGAAGGCTCAAAATATTAATCCGGCCAGCCATAGTCACTGAGTTAATATACCCACTTATGTATTCATTTATTCAACATCTATTAAGTGCCTGTATTCAGCCAGTTGTAATTAATGGAAGATGTAGAACTCTATGCCTGGTGCTGAAGGAATGTACATTTATGCAAGGAAACACAGAATTATAACCCCTGGGCAGCATGAAGTTTTAAGGAAATCAGGCAGGCCTGAAGTAAAGGGAAGTTTGGGGGAGCAGAACGTTTTTATGAGAGGGAAGTAATAGAAATAAAATGAAGGAACCACTAAAGACAGTTTTACATAATGAATGGCTGTTGTTTAGGGTTGGCCGTTAGAGATTCAAGTAATCTCCTTGGAAGTTTTTATTCAGCAAAAACTGCATGACACTATATGCAGGGCATGGTGTGACGAATACAGTCTTAGACTATGTGAGTTATAACCCCTGATTTTCTGAAGCTTACAGTCACGCTGCTAGTAAAGACACACAGGCATTTATGAAATAACAGTAAATTACATGAGTGGTAAAAGGACAAGTGGCCAAACAGGGTTCTTATTAAATATCATAGATTTTTGGAAGCAGGGTTATTTACACTGAGATCCAAAGGATGAGGTAAAGAAGGTAGAGTTCTCTTTACAGAACAATTTTCATAGAGATTATTTCCCTTAAGACATTTTTTTCCTAAGGGCTGATTTCCTTAATGAATTAGTGTGCCAATTGCATCGCCTAAGGTCTTTTAAACTGCAAGAGACAGAATAAACCCAAGCAAATATACCCCTTATTCTCCTAAGAAGAAGCTGAGAGATAGGAAATCCCAGGGGGGATGATTTTAACAGTTTAACAAAGCTGTCAAGGATCTAAGATATTTCATCCTTCTCAAGCTTCCTCAGCAGGCTGGCCTTTCTCCTCAGGTCTGTACAGTCCTAAGATGACTGCTTGTACTCCAGGATTCATGGTTGGCTTCCAAAGGCAGGAAGGAAATGGGAAGGAGAGTTTGCTTAACTTTCATCTCTCTTTCTATTAGAAAAAAAAATCACTTCCAGAAGCACCTCATTCTCTACCCTGCCCCTAAGAATATCCCCCCTTCCATGGAAGGCTATGACCAGGTCTTTTATAGGCTACGCAGTGCAATTAAAAACAGAACCTGGAGGTATGTAACTATGATGCAGAAGGGAATTGCCTTATAATGTAGTAGGTGGACCCTCTATAACCAACGTGGTCTTTCTCCCAGTCTAATCAAAGGAAGGATTTGAGACTTCAGTTTTTTGGCTCCTTAGAACTGGGGGGTTTCTCATTCTATGTGGGTTCCACTGAGCACTGACTTTAGAGAAGCTCCAGGAAGCTACATGCACACTTTCTTGCATACTTATCTAATGTATGTCTAATGTACGCTTGTTTCCTTGTTTGGTCATAAATCAAAGTGAAAGCAACCTTGAGCCCAGTCCAAATCATTCTTCACAGCCATCTTTTAACCTAGACCATTCCTTTGTGGTCTGACCCAGCCTTATTACCCAGAAATCATATGGCTACCCCTACCTGCAAAGAAGTTTGGGAAAATGAGTATCTGGCATTTTCAAACTCTATGTTTGTATGGAATGAGGGGGAAGAAATTGACAGGCAACCAACAGTGTCTTGGACCCCATACAGAGTTTCAGAAACCAATTAAGAAACATTTCTTCAAAGGGAAAGACCACCATAATGATATGATGGAAAAAGTCTTAATGTTTCTCAAGAAAGTGATTTAAGATGAGAGTTCCTTTACTTCTATACGTGCAAATTCTATATGCTACTTAGTGTTTCTCAGGTGAATCCTAGATAGTCCAAGTTCTTTCTTTGCCAAGCCTACCATAGATAACTCCGGCTTGGAGAACTTTTTATTGCTCTTTTATATCAAGGACAATGGAATTCTCAGCTTAAGACAATTGACACTGAGGCTAATTTCCAAATATCAGCTGAAGAATTACAGTGCTGTGGCAGAAGCTACGCAGAATAGTTTGCATTCCATGTGGTAAGTGTTGCAATTGCCCACAGAGCATCTGTGTATGATTCTGGGATTACTGGATGCTCAGTATTTTGTTTTTTTAATTAATTTATTTTAGTTATTTATTTTTGGCTGCGTTGGGTCCTATTGCTGCGAGCGGGCTCTCTCCAGCTGCAGTGCATGGGCCTCCCACTGCAGGGGCCCCTCTCGCCACGGAGCACGGGCTCCAGGCGTGTGGGCTTCAGTAGTTGTGGCACGCGGGCTCAGTAGTTGTGGCTCACGGGCTCTACAGCACAGGCTCAGTAGCTGTGGTGCACAGGCTTAGTTGCTCTTCGGCATGTGGGATCTTCCCGGACCAGGGCTCGAACCCGTGTCCCCTGCATTGGCAGGCGGATTCCCAACCACCACAGCACCAGGGAAGCCCGAATGCTCACTATTAATGAAGCTAAATCATGGGTGCATTCACAATTATGGGTCAGTTCCAGCATCAGAGAGTAAGGAATGGGGATGCAGTATATGCAGTACTGTATGCAGTACTATATGCAGTACTGTATTAGTAAGCATGTCTTAGCTCCTTTTCTAGATCATTCCTTGAGGAGAGGAATGCTGTTAGTTTTTTTGCTGTATCTCTCACAGGGCTTGGATTCAAATCCTGACTCCATTACTCAGGATTAGTGTGACCTTGGGCAAGTTACTTGATCTCAGTTTCTTCATTATCTAGGAATATACTAACAACTGCCTTGAGGGTTGTGCGTATTTCTGTGTGTGTGTGTGTGTGTGAATACAATGTGGAAATTTGTTGAGGGTTGTGCATCTGTGTGTGTGTGTGTGTGTGTGGGAATACAATGTGGAAATTTGTTGAGGGTTGTGCATCTGTCTGTGTGTGTGTGTGTGTGTGTGTATGTGGGAATACAATGTGGAAATTTGTGTAAAGAATTTAGTGCAGTGTCACTGAAAGAAAGTGTCCAATAAATATTATTTATTATTAAGTACCAAATATATTTCTTGATTAGAAATTAAGGCTTACTTTTCACATTAGCTAGCTGTGTGTTTTTGGCTAAGATGATCAACTTTCTGGGCCTCATTTTCCACTTCTGTTAAAGGTGGGAGTTGTGCTAGAATCTGTAAGCTCACTTGCAGCTTTAAAGATCAGTGATATCCCTGGGCATACTTCAGTGGTTTGCAAAAAGAAAGAAGAAAAGAAAGCCCAAAACCCACCGAAGAAGAAGCATACTATACTTAGGCAATGTGGAAACTTCATCATGTAGTTTCATAACCAAATCTGTCCATTAGTCATTCTGTTACCAAGGACGAAGACGAAATGTTGATCGTAATGGGTAGAATGTGCATTAAGTGGTAGGACCCTTTAAAGAAAGAGAACGTTTTCTCCCTCCTGTCACGTGAGAAAAAGGATCCTTCCATGGCATTTTGTAAATGAATTCTTGGCTATTGCTGGGTAGTAAGTTCCCAAGTTTAAGGTTTACCATTTATTGGCATCCAACAGAGAAACAGAGTACTTTTATTTGGAAATACATTTGAAAAGGATTCCAGAGAGCCCAGGCAGCATTAATTGTACTCTGGTTTGAGAGATTTTCACCTTTTCTGTGCTCTGTAACTAGCTGGCATGCTTCCAACTGTAATTTAGACTTACCATGAACTGTAGGGTTTTTTTAATGTGTGCAGTGATTTTTAAAAAATCCAATAACTTCTTTTATTTGTTGTTCTAAATTTTAAATTTGCATCTGCTTTTCTTATTTTCCAGCACTCTCTAGCCCCTATAAGTTTATTCTCAAAAAAAGGTATATTTTATCAGTGGTTTTTAATGATATTTTAAAACTTTGGCTATTTGTTGAATTTGGGTTCACTTGTGAAACCTTTACTAATCCCATTATAAGCTCCCATCAATAATGTCTCCTACCTCAAGATTGCTTTATTTAAATTACAATAGGAAATGCCTCTGAACCTTCAAACACATCCCAATTTATGCTCTTTTAATCAAACAACTGCAAGCTACGGTGACTCTCCTAGTGAACTCATTAAGGGAACCAGATTTCATGTGGGCAGGACTTATATTTTTTAGAAGATTAAGAATGTAGAAGGATTCTATGCACAATCTTATTTTATAGATGCCTATGTGTTATGACCAAATAGTCTGTGCTGTAATCAACCAGATATTAGCACAAACATTATTTGCAGAAACAAGTGAATAGACAGATGCACTCTGACCTAGAGAATCAGACACAGGTTCAAATTCTTATTTTGTTAATATGGACTCATAATAGTGATGATGAGTGTTAGGTAACACTTCATTTTTAAAATCTGGGAATGGACTCTACCCTGGAAAAATGGAAGGAGAAATGTATGAGTTTATAGAACACAATAAAGATAAAGACTATGCTTTGGTGGGCACGGGGGTATCAGTATTTACCTCATATATAGCCAATTAGAACAGGAGACTGACTCAAGGACATTTAAAAAAATTTATTTTTTATTGAGGGAACATTGGTTTGTAACATTATATACATTTCATATGTACAACATAATATTTCTACTTCAAAAGCAGAAATATTATGTTGTACATGTGAAACATATAATACACTGCATATACTATATACATATACTAGACCGTGCTTACCACCAAAAATTTAGCTTCCATCTGTCACCTTATAGTTGCTCCCCTTTACCCATTTTACTCTCCTCCACGCCTTCCCCTCTGGTAACTGCTATTCTGTTCTCTGTATCTAAGTTTTTTTTTTCTTTGGTTTGTTCATTTATTTTGTTTTGCTTTGTTTGTTTTTTATATTCCACGTATGAGTGAAATCATACAGTATTTGTCTTTATCTGACATACTTCACTTAGCATGATACTCTCAAGGTCTATCCAAATTGCTGCAAATGGCAAGATTTCACCATTTTATGGCTGTGTATTATTCCACTGTGTGTGTCTGTGTGCGCGCGCACGCGTGTGTGTGTGTGTGTATCACGTCTCTTTATCCATTCATCAGTTGATGGGCACTTACCTTGTTTCCATGCTTTGCCTATTGTAAATAATGCTGAGATGAACATAAGGGTGCATATATCATTTCAAAGTAGAGTTTTCATATTCTTTGGATAAATACCTAGAAGTGGGATAGCTGGATCACATGCTAGTTCTATTCTTAATTTTTTTTAGGAATTTCCATAATGTTTTCCACAGTGGCTGTACCAATTTACATTCCCACCAACAATGTATGAGGGTCCTCTTTTCTCCACATCCTTGCCAACACTTGTTATTTCTTGCTTTTTTGATAACAGCCATTCGAACAGGCGTGAGGTGATATCTCATTATGGTTTTGATTTGCATTTCCCTGATGATTAGTGATGTTGAATGCCTATTCATATCCCTCTTGGCCATTTGTATGTTTGCTTTGGAAAAATGTCTATTCAGATCCTCTGCCCATTTTTTAATCAATTTGTTTGTTTTTTTGATGTTGAGTTGTATGAGCTCTTTTTATATTTTGGAAATTAAACCCTTATCAGATCTTTGTTTGCAAATATTTTCTCCCATTCAGCAGACAGCTTTTTTGTTTCACTTTGTTTGTAGTTTCCTTTGCTGTGCAAAAGCTCTTTCATCTGATACAGTCTTTTTATTTTTGCTTTTGTTTCCCTTGCCTGAGGAGATGTATGCAGAAGTAATTGCCAAGACTGATTTCAAAGAGCAAAATGCCTATGTTTTCCTCTAGGAGTTTTATAGTTTCAGGTCTTACATTCAAGTCTTTAATACATTTGAGTTGATTTTCGTGCATGGGATGAGATAGTGGTCTAGTTTCATTTGTTGTTGTTGTTGTGTTGCATGTGGCTGTCCAGTTTTCCCAACACCATTTGTTTTTTTTTCCATTTTATGTTCTTGGTTCTTTTGTTGTAAATTAATTGTCCATATGTGTATGGGCTTATTTCTGGGCTTTCAGTTCTGTTCCATTATGTGTCTGTTTTTCAGCGAATACCACGCTGTTTTGATTACTATAGCTTTGTAAAATAGTTTGAAATCAGGGCAGGTGATACCTCTAGCTTAAGAATGGGTTTTACAGTATGCTTTCTGTCTTAGTCAAGATTGGCTCAGGAACTGGGAAGTCTGCAAATGAAGTAAGAGACTTCAGAGCCTACAATATGTGCCACTGAAATGCTCTGGCTCACTGGTGTAGTGGAAGCCAGTAGTGGGTGGTGGTGAGGCTGGTGTGTAAAGAGGAATAATCTCTTCCCTTCTCATGAGTCTTCAAGCGGTGGCCACACTTCATTTCTATACCAAGCTTCTTAAAAAATTTTCCATTGCTTTTCCCTTAAATTTTATGGATTATCTTTTCGCCATTAAATCTTTGATTTATTAGAAATTTACAGTTGGTGTAAAGTGTCCCGTATGGGTCCAACTTATGTTTTCAAGTAACTACCCAGTTGTCTAATACCACTTACTGAATAATATATAATTTTTCAAATGGACTGATATGCTCCCCCTTTATATTCTAAATTGCTTTATGTATTTGAATTTATTTCTGGGTTCTCTACTGTATGTCCTTGCCCTGTCTGTTGACTCATGCATCAGTACCACACTGTTTTAATCACTAGAATTTAAATTAAAAAAGTCCAGGACTTCCCTGGTGGCACAGTGGTTAAGAATCCGCCTGCCATTGCAGGGGACATGGGTTCGAGCCCTGGTCCAGGAAGATCTCACATGCCGCAGAGCAACTAAGCCCATGTGTCATAACTACTGAGCCTGCGCTCTAGAGCCTGTGAGCCACAACTACTGAGCCCATGTGCCACAACTACTGAAGCCTGTGTGCCCAGCTCCTGTGCTCCCCAATAAGAGAAGCCACCGCAACGAGAAGGCTGTGCACTGCGATGAAGAGCAGCCCCTGCTTGCCACAACTAGAGAAAGCCCTCGGGCAGCAACGAAGACCCAATGCCACCAAAAATAAACAAATAAATTAATTTATAAATAAATAAATAAATAAATAAATCTGATATCCCTTGTCCCTACATCATGCCTGCATCCCATACTCTTAAAAGACAAATTCTTTAACATTTTTCATATTTTTCCCTAGGGTCAGTCAGATGATGATTCTGATTCACTGTCATCATCTCTTTCCCCGCATAAGCATTTACCTAGAACATATTTACTTAAAAATTGGGGATTTCCACAGTGTGCTTTCCCAAATGACAGATATTGCAAGAGGCAGCTCTGTTGTAGAAAAAAGAAAGAATTCTAGCATATGAGAGAAATATTTCCAGAAATATCAGCTCTGGTTTCAGAAAGTTCCCTCCATCAGAAGTGCCGCATCATTCTTTAGCACCGACATCAGGAAGATAAACAACTTCCATGCTTTAGAATGTATTCATAATAAAGTTTGAATATGAAATATTTGAAGCTTCTTCTTAAAGCAAACTATTCTGCCACTATGGTATGTAAAATAGTTTTTTTTCAGTCATATTTCCTACACAAGTCTGTTCATGGTAAGATAAGTGTATCTGCAAACCAGTGTGCAAAGTATTTTTTCTATTGCTTCTAATTTTAACACAATGGTTATACTTTTTAAAGAGCTTATTTTTAAATAAAAGAAACCTTAATGAAAAATTTAAAATATCAGGGGAGCTTACTATTTAAATCAAGACTTTGGTAAATCCCTTTGTTGAATGAACTACCACTGTTTAATATTTAATAAATCTAGATTTTTATTTTTCTAAAGGCCAGATATAGTTATAAGTTCATAGCTATAGCAAATGCTATTTTCTGTCTCTTGGAGACTTTTTTGGCACTTCTAGAAAGAAGGGAAACAATGGATCCAGTAACGATGCAAGAGAGATCAAAGCAATTCCTTCTGTCAGTAGTAGCAATTCATGCAACTCTCTAAACACCAAAGACTCTCTTCAGCTAAAGAAAAGTCCACCAGAGAGATCATTGTGAAAAAGGAATCCTAGAAAGCAGTACCATTTTCTAAATTTTATAAGTAGATTCTGCTTAAGGACACCGGAACTTGGTGTAGGAGAAGGGAAGTAAGGAAAGTGGAACTCAGATTTAGTGAGCACTAGCTATGGTACATCACATGTCTGCTAGCAAGACCTCTGTGTGTGCTCTTCTAAGGTGTGGTTGCAAATAGTGGGCTCCTGAGCTAAGCTGCCTGGGATCTGGATTCACTCTTGGCCACTTACTAGCCACCTGGCTTTGGTGCAGGTAATTTGAGCTTTCTTTGTTAACACTTTCATCAACGTGAACAGTAAAAATCAGATTATTGAGTTAATTACTATTATGCATTTAAAACAGTGTCTGGAATAGAATGCTAATTTAATATTATTATTATTTCCACTTTACTGACAAGGAAACAGAAGCTCAGAGGTAAAGGCACTTACCGTAATTCATATGCTTATTAAGTGGTGGAGCTTGGTTGCTAGTCCTGGTCTGTCTGGAGCCCTGGTTTATGGTTTCCTCTAGACCCTTGCTACTCAAAGTGTGGTCCCTGGATCAACAGCATCAGCATCACTTGGGAGCTTGTTAGAAATGCAGAATCCTTGGTCTGCTCCAGACTCCCAGAAGCAGCATCTGCAGGTGAACAAGATCCCAGGTGATTTCTATGCACATTAAAGTTAGACACACCACTGTCCAATCAAAGCTCTGTTAAGAGGAAGGCCAGCAGAGATCCATTTGCATGCAATCTGTTGCTTTACAGACCTCAACTGTCCCAGAGTGGGATAGGTCTTCAACATCTTAGGCTTTATTTTCTTTATTGCAAGTGTACTGCCGAGAGGCTAACTCTCAGGACAGGCTGTTAATTTGTCTCTAGTATGACCATTTGTGAATTGCAAGAAATCTTGTCCCTTTAATCACATCATTAAAAAAATAAGTTGCTCCAATCTTAAGAGGAATTTTTATTTCTTATCAGAGCTAATCCTTTACATGGGAACAAAGTACTAATTTTATTATTAAAAAATTGAAGGTAGTGAGCAGAAATTTGCGGTAGAGAGGAAGCACCTTCCATAAAGGAATGTGCATGCACATGGAAGAAAGGCCAAGCACAGCACTGCTGAGCCTTTCTTGGTTCTGGTTCTCAGGACCACGGTGTGTAAGGAACAAGAGAAATGCCAGGCAAGCATGGAGCTGTTCTGCCCTATGAGGCACCCACTGAGTTAAGGACAGAGACTCTACATACACGTGAAATCCTCAGGCTCCAAAGCCCAGTTAAGTCCCTGAAAATTTTCAAAAATGGTAGAATCATGCATATAAAAGATCATATATTTTTTTGAATAAAAGTAGTTTAAAAGTAATTTGAAAAAAAAAACTACTACATTGCACACAACTTTATTCTCTTCTTTTCCCACGGTCACAAACTCCTTAAACATTAAACGTAAAAGCAACCTAAACCTTTTTGCCTCACAGTTGGGCTGAAGTTATTTCAGAGTTTTGTGTGGTTTGGCACACTTGAAGTTGGGTTTCATTGTGATTTATTTTTATGTGCACTTCACATAGGTACACAGGTTCTGCACATTTTCTCTTGATTCCACTTCCTTTTTTTAAGAGAGAAGAAAAATTTTTAATGAGAAGAAAAAAGAAATAGTAAAGAATCCTGCACAGATTGGGGGCAACTTCTTAATTTCCTGCTAACATAGGTTTATGGAGACTTGGTAGACTATGTAAGTGTAAGATGATTTGTTTTTTTCTCCTTCACTGAAGTATGCAGATATGAAGATGCCTGGGCATGAACAGCCCCTCTATAATGTCTATAAAATGTAGAAGAATTTTTTTCTGGTATACCCTTGAGAGATGATTTCCCTAGAACTTCCTTCCCTTCAAAAACCACATTTGTCACTGGGAGTTGAGAAGAGGGATCTAGTCAAGGATGCTGCTGCTGACTGCTTCCTTTCTCACCCTGCAGATAGGGCTTATCCATCCCCAGTCATGCCAGATGTATGGAAGAAGGTCCTCAGATACTTGCATTGCATCTACAATGCATTCAGATAAACTCAGTTTGCTTCCTTTACCACCACTTGTTAACTTCCCTATTTCCATGACCTGTTTTGTTTTTTGTTTTTTTTTTTCTTTTTTCTGTGTGTGTGTGTGTGTGTGTGTGTGTGTGTGTGGCTTTTTACTGTTGTCAATCTAACCCTCGAATACTAGAATATTGGGAAGAACTATTTTGATTAACCTCAGTAACCCTTTGGAACATGGTTTCCAGTATTTGTCCTCCATCTCCCTGTCCCCCGTAGTACACTATATTTGTCCCACTTTGGCTTAATGAACTAAAATGGGGCTGGTGGGCAATCCCACTACTGGGCATATACCCTGAGAAAACCATAATTCAAAAAGATACACGTACCACAGTGTTCATTGCAGCACTATTTACAATAGCCAGGACATGGAAGCAACCTAAATGTCCATCGACAGGTGAATGGATAAAGAAGGTGTGACACATATAGACAATGGAATATAGGGCAGGAATAAAGACGCAGACGTAGAGAACAGACTTGAGGACACAGTGAGGGGAGGGGAGGCTGGGATGAAGTGAGAGAGTAGCACTGACAGATATACACTACCAAATGTAAAATGGATGGCTCAAGGGAAGCAGCTGCATAGCACAGGGAGATCAGCTCGGTACTTTGTGACCACCTAGAGGGGTGGGATAGGGAGGGTGGGAGGGAGACGCAAGAGGGAGGGGATATGGGGATATATGTATACACATAGCTGATTCACTTCGCTATACAGCAGAAACTAACACAACAATGTAAAACAATTACACTCCAATGAAGATGCTAAAAAATTTTAAAAAAAGACATAATGAAACTTGAGAAATGAAAATAAATGGGGCTGGTGGGCAAAAGGGAGATGTGAAGCATTCACTTGCCTTGGAAGAATAAAACTACCTCAGAATATGAGAACCTAGAGGTCATTTCACATTCTGAAATTTCAGCAATTTCTCAGGCTTCAGGCCTCCCATTGCAATACCTTTATCAGCAATTTTATTTAAAGGAGAATTAGAATTCTTTCTTGAATCTTTCTTTGTGCAAAACTGGCAGGGAGCATTCAAACATCTATCTTGCAAGCTGTGACTATTTTCTTTGCTCTGGAATTTGTCCTGGCAGGTGGGAAGACAGTGGGGAGTGAAGATGTCTTGAATTTCTGGAGTACAGAATTAGGGATCTATTCCATTGGGTAATTCCAAAGCATCCAGAGTGATGTAGAAACACCATTACACCTTCTAAAGTTATCAAGTTCCCTGATTTTCCCTGTAGCATAATATGTGGTTTTCTCTTGAATGCTTCTGAGATGAAGTGGCTACATTTTATCATGGAAACTACCATATTTTATCAATTCTAAGCCATTCATATTTTCACATTTTAACTTCTCTGAAATTGAAATGTGTCTTGCAATTGATGGTGCCTCATAATTTGATTGCCAGTATTTTTTTCTTCTTAGTGGCACATAAGAGTAATGTTCCCTATTACAATCAAAGCCATCTTAGACTTAATGAGTTACATTATACCTCTTTAAGTGCACCTTCAAAGATCTCCTACCTTTCAAATCTAGAATGGCAATAGGAATCACAATCCTGGCCACCTCTGTATTCTATTCTCCAAAGCAAGAACATTTGAAAGTACAATTTAAAATAAAACAAATTAATGAACACTACAAAATGTTTAGAAAACATTTAATGTTTCAATTTATTGTCATTTACTATATAAGCTGTTGTTCTGAGAGCTCTTTTCCTTTTAAGCTCAGGTGTCCATAACAAATGAGGCCTTCATTTGCAAATGGTGAGCCATGGTAACCAAATAACTACTGCTGTATCATTAATCTCTACTTCCAACAAAAGAATATCCTGAATTGGATTGATGCATTCGATCTGATCAATTACTGCAATAGTGAAAGCGTCTACAATTCTGAATTAACTGTGTCATGACTGATTTAGTTATACTAGAGTCATGATATCATTAAACCTTAAAGTCATTGTTCCAAAGATAGCTTATACATTGGATTATCTTCAAATATGCACGAAGAGCTTAGTATAGCTGTCTAGTGATTTGCTAGGTTCTCTAGATATTTAATTTTTGTTCAGATTTGTGTTTGGTTTTGAATAAAGTTAGGAGAGAAGGGTATGAGACTGGAGGCATTTATTGAGTGAAACCACCCTGAATCTTTCATGGCTACTGACCAAGCAGTACTGGAAAACGTGAACCAAGAAATAAAAATCTCATCAACACAGTGAAATCTGTTCTTCTCTCTCTATATATAAACCTTATGTGTTGGCTTTGGCAGCAGTTTGAACTTTGTCATTCCAATAAAGTTCCTGAAATTCACTAGATATCACTTCTTTTTATGGGAAAACATCTGCAAGTGTATTTATCTGGCTATAAACAAAAATATGCTTTACTTTTTCAAATGACATTGCAGAAGTATTTATTTGTTATTTGCAATATACATCATTAGCCCATCACAAAACCCTGTGAGCACATGCACATTATGAAAACATCATTCATAAGTTTAAAAATATACTAGCTAGAGAGGCATATAGAGTTCTCTGTACCTTAGAACATTTCCATTGTACTGTTGAAAGAATTTTACTTGGTTGAACAGCAAACTGCTCTTAAACTTTCTTTTGGGAAATTTAGTTAAAACTTTCCACTCTTAAACTTGATCCAGACCACAGTTTAAATCTTTGAAAACACACACACACACACACACACACTACTGTATTTTATGTACTTAAGATGAAAATTTTTTTTCCACATTTTTAACATTATTGAAATTTGATGCATCTTATAGTCAATGGCAAGACATAGTTGGGTTGGAGTGTTTTCTTTTCTTTATGGTAAAAATGATGATGTGAAATTTTACAACCAATGCTCTCATAGATAAGATAGAGGTTGAGGAGGTTGATGATGATGATGATGGTGCTGGGAATATAATAACCACTATTTACTGTTTACACTGTCTTAGGTACTGCTTGAATACCTTACATACCTTATTCAATGTTCACAAATACACCAAAAAAGCAGATAATTGTTAGATAATTTCCATAGGTGAGGAAACTTAAGGCCTGGAGAATTTGCATGTAACTTGCCCTGCCACTCATTGTAAATGTTGAGGTTAGGGTTTGGATTCAGGTATGCTGATGCAAAAGCTTGATCTTTTAAGAGGGGCACAATGGACCAACTTAAAAAACAACTCATTCATGTCCACTTTTGTCCAAAAGCCTGCATTTGCAAAGTGTCATAATTTCTGCATGGCACTCTCACAATGATAATAAAGTTAGATCAATGATGGCATCGTTAGGTGGTAAAACTCATCTTTCTGTATCTTTCTGTAAAATTTCAGCCTATTCAGGCAGAAAAGCTTGTCTTCTTTCAGTTTATGTTTTCTGTAGACCTTCTTTGGGTCAGGCACAGAGCTGAGTAAATACTGGAGGCATATAATGAGGAAAGGGATTCAGTTTAAATAAAACTAAGGAGCAAGCCCTGGGTCAAAATTAAGAATCAGCAGTTCTGGGTTCTACTGCAGTGATCTGCTATCACTGTCTTGCTGTGAAATATGACATATGAGTCCTTCCCTGTGACTAGGCTTTTGCATAATAAACTCTGTATTACATTTCACAATTGTGATCATAAAATGAGATTAAATAAGATAGTTTACAAAGCACAAACAGCAATAGATATATTTGGCACTATTCATTTCTAATGGACTTATAGGCATAATCATTGACCAGAGATCTTTTCATGCAGACATTGAGCTTCACACGGGAAGGTATATGTGGGGAAAGCAGAATTATGCTCTACTATCAAATGAAACATTTCATAGCTCTGTATAGCCATTTCATTAGCATCATTAAATTAATATTGTCTCTACATATAGGCAAAAATCTTCAGTTCTCTGTCTCGTTCTCTCTAGATCTGTCTCTAGCCTGGTGGATAATATATTACCTTTGGTCCTAGAGGCAAACAGATTGATTTGAGCCCCAGCTTCACCACTTAATTGTGCCACCATGAGCCTGTTGCATAACGTCTCTGAGTCTCAATTTTCTTATTTTAAAATGGGAATAGCATCTTCCATTCAAGATTTTTTAAAGGACTGAATGGCATAAAGCACTTAGAAAAAGGCCCAACACATAGTAAAGATTTAATAAATATTGACTATTATTGTCCTAATAGGTTGCAACCATCCACCACTATTTTAATTCCACTGTAAATTCCACATGGACTCAGCAATTCTGATATGAAAAATGTGAAAATGCTATTCTAGGCACCATGGATGATATAGAAATAATTAAATACTGTCCATATTCTTGAAGAAATTACATGTAGTTTAATTTCTGCCAAATCAACTATTTTGCCCATTTAGTTCATCCAATTTGATGTATTACAGAAAGCAATGAACTAGCATTTTATTTTTTTAAATGTATAGGCTGTCATTACATAATGTATAAAACCAACTTGGTCTAAGTAATTGTTCTGGATGAACCCTAGACATTATCCCTTTCTCTAGATGAGTCATCATGTTTATATCAGCAATTTATCTCTGCAACACTGGCTGAATGCTCAGTTTCATTTCTTCTATTCTTACACGAAGGCAGCTATTTCTGAGCCTTTAGGAATCGTCTTTGTTTTATCTACCTGTCATTGCCTTCCAGGTGGCTTTGCCAGACTAAATTCCCATGTCTGCTATATTGTTGCCCATCTTGGACATCTCTCCAAATTTTTCCTGAAGATTTATCCCAAGCACCCTAAGTTGACTTCTTTTTATTCTCGTACCCACACCATCTTCATCTTTGGAGGCCAGTTAAGATCAAAGACTTTGGAACCAGACCCCCTGAATTCAAATCCTAACCAGTTGTTTGAACTTAGGTGAGTTACTTCTTTTTGCTTCCGTTTCCTCATCTATAAAACAGAGTTCTTAACCCTAGTACCTACCGTAGAGGGTCGTTAGGACAATTAAATGAGTTAATATGTGTAAAGTGCTTAGAATAGTGCTTGACACATAGTAAATGCTATATAAATGTTTACCATTATTATTACTGCTTGTTTGTGGTCACTCACCCTGGGTTCTTGATACTGTCAGGTATCCTTGTAATTTTGCCATTCCAATATATCAGAATGGTAAAATTAATGGTAAAAATAATGGGTGATGTGAAGTAAGAACCAATCAGCGAGGGAACAAATGTAGAACACAGATCTACATTAAAAATGATAAGGCTACGATGAGATGGGAAAGTAATGGAAGATTAGACAGGACAATATTTCCAGTAGATGGAAATGAAAAGTCTCAAAAATCTGAGAACAGGTAGCTAGAAAGATGAACTGGAAAACATAGCTGGAAAGGTATCGGTAATCAGCATGGTGATGGTAATTTTCCTAGAGTGATGCATTAAGAGATTTCAAAGAATTGAGGATTAATTAGGATGAAAGGCAGAAGTAGGAGTTTGGGACAAAAAAGAAGTGAGAAAGAGCTTAAGCCACATTGCTCAGGAGATTGCCAATAGGGAAGATGAGCTTTCCTATTGCTTCTCCAAACAAAAAGCAGGGTCAACAGATTAGGGAAGAGAAATAAAAGAGAGACAGGAGCAAAAGGTAACGGAGAGGCTACCGGACGGGAGTCAAGACACCAGGCTTTCCTTGTCCTAGCTCTCGGAAGGACCAGGGCTGTGACCTTAGGCTCGTCTCTTAATGTTACTGGGCTAGATATATTTAAGGTCCTAACGTCCTTTTCACCTCTAAATCCTGACGATGATACATGCTGAGATGAAGGGTGGTAGGGAAAAGTTATAAAGGTCAAATAACTTTTGCTCTTACGAAAATAAAAGTCAAGGTCATCACCATGAACCAATATCACATTCAGGCACATGGATGAATCTCATATGCTGAGTGAAAGAAGCCAGATGCATAAAGCTCATGCTACATGCTTTAGATTATATAGGTTCAAAAACAGGCAAAACTGATCTTCTGTGTTAGAGGTTAGAAGAATTATTACCTTCTGGAGATGGTACTGACTTGGAGGGAACATCTTGGGGTGCTAAAATGTTCTCTGTGTTGCTATAGGTAGGGATTTCACAGGTGTGTCTGTAGGTAAGTAAAAGGGATAGAGCTGTACTCTTAAGATTTGTGCATTTTACTATTATAAGTTGTACCTCAGTTACAACGAAAAATAAGTGAAGGTTCTACTTTTTTTTTAAAAAAGGGAAAATATATGCCAAAATGAAAAGTAAGATGAGAAGTTGAGGGCCCTGGTGCAAGGCAGTTTCTATGGGGATGGTGCCTAGGTTACAGAGAGATGAATTACTGGATTGTACCATAGGTACATAGATACATTAACTGCTTTCTGTGGTAAACAGTTACTATTACTGAACCACGCTTCATCTGTACTAATTTTACAAATGTGTTCCATATGCACTCATGATATATAATAATAATATGTATAATATAACATATAAATATATAATAATGATAATATATGCATATATAGGTATTATGTATATGTGTGTGTGTATATATATGTGTATATATATATATGTATATATATGGATAAATATATTAGAACAATGATCTTCAAAGAGTTCTAACCCCTGATGCTTCATGGAGTATGCTCAAGGTCACTGTGTAGGATGAAGGGAAGGTGACCCAGCAGTCTGAGCTCCCTGCCCCTTAATGGCCGTACAGTTCTACTTTAATCTGTTTTATAAATCGTGGTTTGGCCATAAGAGTAAATTTGTAAACAGATTCCACTGATAAAAATGTTTGAAAATACTGTAGGAAGTTACACATAAGATATACATAGATTACCTGCGATTTAAAATTTCATTTTTTTAAAAAAAAAAAACATAGGACCATCAGGAATTGTGATTGAAGCCCTACGAGAAGCTCTGAGAATCAGAAAATGCAAAGTATACTTTCCTCGGCCCTGTGCTTGCTTTGGGGTGTTGGAAATATGAACAGGTAAAGTCCTTATCCTTAAGTAGTTTAAAAGCCATGGCAAGGGCTTCCCTGGTGGCGCAGTGGTTGAGAGTCCGCCTGCCGATGCAGGGGACACGGGTTCGTGCCCCGGTCTGGGAGGATCTCACATGCCACGGAGCGGCTGGGCCCGTGAGCCACGGCCGCTGAGCCTGCTCATCCGGAGCCTATGCTCCGCAACAGGAGAGGCCACAACAGTGAGAGGCCTGCGTGCCACAAAAAAAAAAAAAAGCCATGGCAAAAGGCCCCTCAAATCAAGCCACAGTGCTTCTGATCTCCTAAGACTAAAGATTCTGGATGAAAGAAGTGTGGCATTTTTTTTTCTGTTTTGTCTGTCTGTCCTGACTTCTCATTCCCTGATAAAGGAAAAGTTTTAACTCTCCTCTCTGCCAGGAGAATTTCGCTCCTTTGTTGAGTTTCTAGAGCAGCGTGCACGTAAAGAGAGCTGATAGGACAATGTGATTTTATGAGAGTTTTATGGAGTGATCGTCATACTCTAGTTCCTTATTTATTCAGTTGCAGGGGAGGAGGAAGGAGGCACCCATGATGATCACTGTTATTATTGTAATTCTAACCACATATCCCACCAACTGGAGTTTCCTGTTTTCACCACCTTTGACAGCACCTCTGCCTCCCCACCCTGGAGGTTCATTCTTCTCTTCATCTGTTCAATTGACACTTATGACACTCATCAAGCATTTGTTTTCATACCTCTCCGGATTTAAATATTGTTCATTGTTTTTTTTGCTTACTCAGAACTCATGTCCATCATCAGCATGGTAACTGCCTGTAATACGCTAGACTTTATCCTTAGTAAGTTTCCTTTTCCAGGGACCTACTGGATATTTAAAAGCTCCTAATCACGAAAGTTGGCAAAGACTTTTATTGTAGTGTGTGTGTGTGTGTGTGTGTGTGTGTGTGTGTGTGTGTGTGTGAGAGAGAGAGAGAGAGAGAGAGAGAGAGGGAGAGAGAGAGTCAAATTGCCTTCTAAAATACCTATCTACCTTGATGAATGAAGCTATCCACCTTTTACATATATTCCTTCTCATGTATCTTGGCATCTTTATGTACAAAAACTGCTCCAATTAAAATAAATGGATTTAAAATATTCTAAAATTGTTTCAGTTGCAACATTTTATTTGCCATTAAAAATTCCCAATGTATCTGTGCTGATGGAGCCCCTCTTTGGCCATCATCTTATTATTTTAAGCATCTCTATATTTTGTGTTTAATTTTTTGCTCATAGATTTGATGCTGGCTAACCAAAATCAGGAAAAAAAAAATCTCTACTTTGTACTTTCATACCATGATTTATTTTTCAAAAGGTGAACATGTTTTTAATCTGTGATGGTATAATTTATGTTCTAACAAGCATGAAGTTTTAGAGGATCAGATTAGTGAAGCGTAGAGCAGTTGGAACAGCAGATCACATTCCTGGACTTCCCACACAAATGTTTCCATGCACTTTGGTCCATTCCAAAACCTCAGATTTCCTATAACCTCACGAGGAGCCTCCAGCCGCTATTCTCTCCTGATAAGCTCCAGATATATTTATTTTACCGTCTCACCTTCTCCATAAAATGGAATTAGAAGGAAACAAGGGGCTCTTGGCTTTTATAATTTATTATCCTTCAGAGAATTAATGCTTGTACTTTTGAGCCACAGAAACCTTTGTTCAGACAAAACATTGTACTAAAGCCAAGGATGGAAAACAGATAAAAGTTTAGTTGCTCCAGGTGAATTAGGGAGGGGGCCCAAAGCCCTGGCAGCTGGCCCCATCATTCCCATCCAACAGAGGCTCCAGAAGAGCTCTCCTGAGCAGTAGAGAATCTATAGACTCTGTTGACTGAGAGCAGTGGTTCTCAATCCTGTTTGCCTGTTAGATCATCTGAGGAACTTGTTAAAAATATCCCTGCTCAGAACCCACCCCCAGATATTGTGATCCAACTGATACGAGTTAGGACATAGACAACTGTTTTTTGTTTTGTTTTTTTTCAGGGCCCCAGATGTTGTAAAACGCAGCCGTGGTTAAGAACTACTGCTTCAGAGCAGTGCTACTCAAATTGGAGTGCGCGTCAGCATCACTTCGGAGCTTGCTCAGACACAGCTGTCTGGACCCCACCCCCAGAGTTTCCCATTGGGTAGGTCTGGCCTGGGGCCTGAACATTTGCATTTCTGTAAGACCCCAGGGGATGCTGGTGTTGCTGGTCTGGGGAATTCATTGAGAACCACTGCTTTGAAGAAATGATAAAATCGGCCAGGATTATATCACTTCTGCTAGGACCCGGGGTAAAGTCAACTTGCATTAGGCTTGCTCTTCTCTATCCTTTTTGGAAATATAAATCTTATATCCAGAAGTACCTATCATATAAGGTACCAATTATTTTGGGCAGGCATATGGGGTCTGGGGTTGTGATTCTCTCTCTCTCTCAGTGAAGCCTCTGCCCCCAAATGTGTTTTACAGAACAAGGAATTATACTGGAACCAGTTTTCCAAACTATAAGGACATTGAGGCAATAGATTGAAAAGAAGACTTATTTTAAAATTAAGAAATGAACACATATGATAGAATCTGCACAGAGTGAATCATGGAAGTCCATGCGTCACGTTGGGCAACCCAGAGCAGATGAAGACCTGCATTTGCCTTTGAGGAAATTAACCAAATCAGCACTAGGCTTTCCGCTTCCCATTGTTATCTCTTCCCATGCCCTTCTATTACTTTCCAGACAGACGAGGTCCAGGGAGAAGGGCAATAAAATATCTACTTCATGCTAATCATTTGGGGGCAACCAGATTTGGAAAAAGGCATTAATAAATATGAAAGGTTAAGCAGTTTTGGACTGGAGTATACTTCCTTCCAGAATATCACCTTGGATGCAGGACAAGCTTAGTCACTTAGAATCACAAAGCAGATAAACTCAAGCTGGGTGTCTACAAGCCATCTCCTTGAACTGGGAGGACGGGTGATTACAGACCCTAGGTACTGAATCCTGCCATAAACACACGTGTAACAAGGCAGGAGACAGTGAAAAGTGTCCATCGTATGAGCCCCCTCATTGCCTGCAGTGTGTGCACTAACAGAGGCAAGAGCTTGGAGACAGCCTGGTTGGCATGGGATGGCTGATGTTGACTGTTAAGGGTGGAATTGTGTCTTCCCAAAATTCAGATATTGAAGTCCTAACCATCAGTACCGCAGAATGCAACTAAATTTGGAAATAGGGTCATTGCAGATGTAATTAGTTACGATGAGGTCCTTGGGTGGGCCCAAATCCGATATGACTAGTGTCCTTATTAAAGGGGGAAATCTGCACACTGAAACACATACACCCAGGGAGAACGCCATGTGAAGACGAAGGCAAAGACAGAGGTGATGCTTCCACAAGCTAAGCAACCAACTCTGCTGACACCTTGATCTCAGACTTCTAGCCTCCAGAACTATGAGACAGTACATTTCTATTGTTTGAGCCACGTGGTCTGTAGTATTTTGTTACAGCAGCTCTAGCAAACCAGTGCACTGAGCCCGATAACCGTGTCAGATAAGCGCGCAGTGAGGGAAGCCCCACATGACCCCTCCTAGGGAACTGAAGCCAGCATGTCATGAGGGAGCCAACATTACAAGAGGCACAGAAGCCAGTCACCACTGTGTGAGAAGAAGCGACACCCATCAGGGATAGGTCCATGGAGCAGCCAGGAAAGAAATGAGACAATAATAAACATTTGCCCTTTTCCTTCAATCTGCTTGTCCCGATCAAGGTTGCTGGGTCTTGAAAAGGGCGTAGGAAAGAGTCGTTGTAGCCAGCCATATAATCTGCCCTCCACCCTGGGCAGTCAGAGCCTGGTTCAAGGCTGCTGGGTGCGAGGACAGTGGGGAAGTAAGAGGTGAGATTTAAATTACTTGGGATGGAAATTTAAACAGATTTAAATTTTCATAATCCGAAGGGAGAGAGAAGTCATAGCATTTAACTCAAGATATTGCTGAGGGATGGGAAAGGGACAGTTATAATGGCAGTGAAAAGTTGTGACCAGAGAAAAATTAAAGGGTTTCATGATTATGTTCCACTGAGACTTATACTGACCAGAACTTGCCAAAAACTGGAGGCAATAAAAACCGTAACTACAACACCAGTAACAATATCTAGTTAATATTTCTTTTGCACTTAAAATTATATTCTGGGCTAAGTGATTTGCATGCATCATACTCATTAATTCCTACAGAGTCCCAGTGAGAGAGGGGATAAAATATTACACATTAGGAAATTGAGTTTCAAAGAGGATAACTTGTGTAAGGCCACTCAGCTGACAAGGGTTAAGAGCCAGGTTTTGAACCTCTGTGGAGGAGATCCACAAGTGCCTGAGCTCCCCCATGGCACTACAGGGCCCCTACAGGCTTTGTTTCTAAACTTCAATGCATCTGTCTCCCACCCAAGAATGGGCTCTTCTCAGGCCTTCTAGGGAGTGCTCAGTCAGGTATGTGATAGCAACTGCCTATGACATGCAACTAAGAGATATGGCTGCTATAAATGAAAACAATCTTTAGATACCGAGATGGTTTTCAGTCTCCCTCAGAGTTTCTGAAAACAAGTGCTCAACTATACTATTTCATCTGAAAACAAAATCATAATCCTCATTCCAAGGACCAAGGCATCAACCCACCTTGATGCTGGTTAATATGGCCTTTGTCACGGCTCAACACTTCATAAAAGAAGGTTAGGTTGACGGGAAGGATACAGTTGTCACCCACGTTAAGCAAAATAAGTCAGAATATAACATTATGTGTATACCAGAGTTCCAATCAGTCCCAATAGAAAAAAATAAATTAGAACATTAACAATGGTTATTCCTGGATGATAATACAGTGAGCAATTTACTTTTTATTTTTTATCCCTCTGAATGTTCCAGTTTCCTTACAATGAGCGTGTACTTTTAACCAGAAAAATAGATTGCCGCCAGGTACCGTAAGCCCTGCCAAATGCCTCAGCACAGCAAAACAGTTACCTCCCTGGATTTCGGTGGCTAGATAGGAAAACATTTCCTGGTCTCATCAATATTATTGTAATACATTTTATCCTTAACAGTTACATTTCTGCCCTTTTCCATCATTTTCAAAACATTTTATCTCCTTTGTCTCTGTTTTTATTAGTGTGGGCGTATAGTATATTATGATTGAAAGTACTAAAGGATATTTGTGGCTTTGATTTCATTTTTGGTGAACCAGCAAAAACAAAATTGATGATTTTTCCTTATGCATAAAGTATCTTTTATCGTGCAATTGGTTTTAAAGTATTCTCAAGTTCCACTCCAAGCCCCACCCGTGTGTTGAAATTTATGAGAAAAGGAATTATCTGAAAGCTCTGAATAGAATAAAATTACTGGGAAAAAAGGCATTTGCTGAACATCTAGTCCAACTTTCTCTACAATTGAGAGAATAAATGCCAGGATGACTCGTCCATAGTCATTCAACCAGCAAACCTCAGAGCCCAGGCTAGAAATCCAGCCAGATCAGGCATAAATGAGGCGCCCACTAGGTACTGTAGTAGGTAATAGTCACGTAACTAGGTGAAATCTTATTTTATCAGCTGGTATCAAGGGTCGTCCTAAGGAAGAAATTGTTTGCCTTAGGAAAATGCCTTGGAAACCTGGTTGAGGCTAAGGCTGAAGCCTTAAGGCAACAGTAGTGAGGAGACGGAACCACCCTGCTCCGTGTAAGAAATGAGCATGGTTTAAGTGTGGTAGCTGGAGCCCACTCGGTTGAAATGGCCAAGGGCATTTTAATAAAAGAGACGTCTAATATTTGATTTTACGTTGTTCCAACAGTGGAACAACTATAAACTGCAGAGTGAACAAAAAGTTTACTAGAATCAGGAAATCATAAAGCACTGGCTAATTATAGAAATATGGGGGAGGACACTGAGTTTCCCGTGGGGCAAATAATGGAGTTTTTATACAGTCATCTCTACATTTTGGGGTACAAGGTGTCCCCAGGGACCTTATGAGATATGTGGTATAATAGCTATCAGCGATCATACAGTCTTTTAGGTGCCAGGTACTGCCATAGCAACTTTTCATATATTATTTGTAATACTTAGGACATCTCTACAAAGAAGTTGTTATTAGCCCTTATTTTTAGATTAGGACACATAGGCTTGGAGAAGTAAGGGGTTAGATGCAAATATTGCCTCCTCCATGTACTAGCAGGGTGATCTTGAGTAGGTCACGTAATCTCTGAGCGCCTGTTTTCTCATCTATGTAATGGGGAGAATAAGTATGTGAAGATTTAACATGTAACCTACTATGCCAATCACCTAGCACAGTGTCTTAAATATAAAGGATGCTCAATAAATGCATTCATAAATGGAAATTAGGACAAACTAAACATAAGTTTGGAGATATTCCTTAAAATTGAATGAGGCATAGTTAAGGCAACTAAAATATGATACATTCTCTATCAGTTCTTATTCACCTGACTGATGAAGAAGTTAACTAAAATAGCCCATTGTGACCTGACACCGATACGTTTTCTTCCATTTCTAAAATTTAATTTGATATAGACTGGGATTACAAAAAGCTTCACTATATTTCTTACTTTTTACTTGCCTCTCTTGTTTCTCTTACTTTCATTCTCCTTTCCTCCTCTTCCTTAAAAAAATTTTGACATTAGACAATGGTTTTAAGTAAAATGAATATTATTTCATAACTCAAAGCAGGTGCCCTGGACTGTAGCCCTTGCAGAGGGATATGCGATTCATATTCTTTACAGCTTGTATATAAGGTCCCTGAAAGTGGAGATATTGGTTTTGTGCACTCAAGTGCGTAGGACGGGGCCTGACATGCAGGAGACCATCAAACTGTATTTATGGAATGAGTCAAAGTTTCCAAAAAATTCAGTTTATCAATTCTTCTTACATTATCGTTCCTTGGAATTGTACTGCTCGTAGTGTTTGGGGGTCTAAAAGAAATTTTTGCTGCTGGGGCCTATAAGTGGTTTGTAGTAGAGCCTCTGTGGATGATGGGAAGGCAGGATGGTCCTCCATAGAATTGGGGGTGGGGAGAAGACACTGCCTGCTCAAGGACTAGTCCCAAACACACGCAGTGGGCATCATGATCTCTAAGGTATTAGTGGCCAATTGTAGCTCTGTTTCCTGGATGAGGAAATTGCTGTGTAGCAAAGACGTTATAAAACTAAGTGCAGAAGAAGTCCTTACACCATTAGTGGTTTTCAGATCTGTTGACCACCATGACCCTGTTTATTTCAAAACAATTGCTTGAACTGTCAGACATTCAATAGCCTGGCTATTTTATCTGTTCATGGGAAAGTACAAAACCATAGGCAGAGTCCTGATTTTCCTCTTTTCTTCTTCCCTACCCTACTCTCCTCCCGTGATTTATTTTTTTCTCTTTTAGTGAACTGGTAATTCTCCCCAGAGACTAACTTAACTTCATAGCTTTCTAAATTAGAAGGGTTTACTGAAGACTTTCTCTAAAGTCTCTGCACAGGCTAGCTGTAGCACTCTGCCAACAAGAATTTGAATTTGGTGTCATTCACGGGGAATGCTTAAGAATTTGGCAATCCCAACGTCTCTGCTGTCTGCACTGTTAAAATTTAAAGAGCCCTCACTGCTGCTTTTGCAGCCCCTGAAGCTAGACAGCCAGACCTTGAACTCTGATTTTCCTACTCCCTCTGCTCACTTAGGAGAAAGAAATGCTGTTCCCAGAATGGCTTCCTCAGAGAAGTCAATTGTCTTGGTAACTAAAAGCCCAACATGCCTCAATCACTCCCGTGTAGCTTTTAATGGAGGTAGGCTGGGAGAGTCTATGGCTCCTAGAAATCTCTGCACCAGTAAGAAGTCTTCAGACAAAGAACATCCAACGCCATTGTTAAGAGGTGCAATAGAAAAGCTGGAGTTTTTAACGACTCAGTCAGGCAGCTACTGGGACTTTCCCAGAGCCCCCATCAGAAGATCCTTGGATCATCACTGGAGTCAACCAGTCTCTCAGAGATGATCTCTGGGGACTAGAAAGCTAAAAATATATCCCTAAGAAATGGATATTTTGTAGAGAACAGACAAGAAGATCTGCAAAGTTTGCCATATAAACATCTGTGAGATTCATAATGAATTTTAGAAACTATACACATAGAGATGATTTTATAAGGATTTGTAGGTAAGAAATAAAGCACATCAACTTCTAAGTCAAATCTCCTCCAAATCTTTTTCTCTTTTCTCTTCTCTGTTTTTCATCAATTGGTTGAGGTCACACAGCTGTGATTCAGACTCTGGTGACACAGATGAATCAGAGATGGCACAGGGGGCCAGAATCCTTGGCCAGCCTCACAACAGACTGTTCATCCATCAACCAGAAACGGTGCCGTGCTCTGATTCAGCTATGGTGGCCCCAAATGTGGGCTAGGCGATTTTGGAATTATTCCTATTACTTAGGAAGAGCCCTTCATCTTCTTTCTGCTTCTCCACTTAACACTTAATTGAAAAAAAAAAATCAATAATAGGAAAAGTGTCCTTAGTTCTTTAAGTGTTCCTCCAAATGCCTGGGTGGTACCATGTTATTTTCTATTACGTAGCTCTGCATATGAAATACTTCTCTCAGTTCAGGTTGAAAAAATAAGATCTGATGTACCCAGGGGAAAAAAAAGTAAAATTGATGGTACAAACTATTGTTTTCCTGAGCCCCAAATTTAGACACAGATTTCCTGACTGGCCACGTATTAGGTCCCTCAATGGGTATCTCTCAACGAGGCCTCCAATCAAGTTAATTTTAATTAACCTTCACTTAAAAAAAATTATTGGTTAAGAGCTTGGATTTTAGAGTCTTACCGGTCTAGAGTCCACTAGTAGTTGAACCACTTATTTGTTAGAAATAGTTGTGCCTTAGAAAAGTTGCTTAACTTCAAAGACTCACTTTCCTCATCTCTAGAAGGAAGAGAATAATATTTTACTGGTTGGTGAAGAGAAATAAATGAGATAACACGTATCAAATGCTTCGTCCCCAAGCTAAATGGCGGCAGGTTTAACAGTATGATGTTAGGGGCCCAGGGCTTGATTTAGAAAATGAGACTCACAGCTGAGACTAAAGAAAGCAGTGCTCCATATTCAATGATTAGAGAAGTATTATTTGTAGAGGACTGACACCTCCCATTCAGCTATTAGGAGAAGCTGGCCCACTTCTGAATGGAGGCCAGGGCGGGCGACAGGGGAGGAGCTGGAAGTGGCAGCTGTGTTTTATGGGAGTGCAATGCTGGTGAGGAAAAGCCACTCCCTCATCTCACTTCCTCGTGGAAGAAAGGACAGGATTGCTTCCCCTCACTGAAGTCAGTTGAGAGGGGCGTCCAGATTTGGGGGAGCTGTAATATCATACCCCACAGGCCTTCTGTTTAGACACCAGCTTGGTTACCTTCATTTGCCTTCTAGTGTAGGGGTAACAGTATTGCAGAGAGACACGGAGATTTCCAAAGAGTGTGGAAGAGGGGTTCTGAAGGAGGAGCTCATGGGGCAAAGGAAAACAGAGGGCCACTGATGCTGGCAGATCACAGGGAGAACTGGGGTCCCCTGGAGGAAGTGAGAGAGTTTCCCAAGGAACTAGCAATGAATGCTTGGAAAGAAGATGGCTTTGACTAGAATGTGAGAGTGAAGCTCTAAAATGAACGACTGAATCATAAGAACACAATAAAGCCATTTAAATAACTGTCCATGAAATTGGACACATCTATTACTGGAATTTCCTACTCAGGGGGAAAGGGAAAGCTTACTATATTCAACTTATATCATCTTGGAGCCAGTAAACAGAAGGTGAAACATTTTAAACATTTGTGAGGGCCAAAGAGGATCCATCTAAAAAATTGGTAACTGTCCTCTGATTTTGTGATGTATATTTTCTTTACTTCATGTAATTTCTATAGGCTTAGACCAGTGTATCCCAACATTAAAAATTTTTTTTGTCCCCATAGAAGGCCTTTTTAGGTTTTTTTCCCTTAATTGTCCCATCCTTATGCAATCTTAATACACAGCTATACTGTATACCTTTTTATGTACTCTCTGTATGCCCTTGTTTTATACATAACAAGAGTAAGATTTAGTCACCCCTTTGGGGGCAATATTGCCTCTGTTGAGAATGCATCTATTAAATAGAAGGCAGGCTCCTAGCCAGAATGGGCTTGAGTTTCCTTATCTCTAAAATTAAGAATTCAATTCAATTCAATAAACATTTCTCACGCTCTAGACATTGTTCCAGGGCCTAGGATACAAAGATGAAAGAGACATTGCTACTATTTTTAAAGACATGGTTGCTGGGTGTTCTGCACAGAGCATTTCCAGTATGTAATATCTGTGCCTTCTAAAGCAAGATCTATGATGGGCATGGTAGTTTTCCTTGGATGGTGACTTTATGGAACTTTAAACATTTTGTTCTTTTCTGTTTAAAAAAATTTTTATTCTAAAATAAAACTTCTAAAGTTTATTTTTGCTTGAAGAAGACTTCTCAAAATATTAGCATTGGAAGGACCCTAGAGATCATCCATCTCATCCGAACTTCTTGGGTCCTCAGACACATATGGAAATGTTGTTGCTGCTGGTTACTTCATTGGCTGTAATTATTCACCTGGTGCCACGGTTTCAGTCCCAGCTCTGTGGCCAATGAACTAAGTGACCATGGTTGAATTATTGAACGTTTCTTAGGATACTGATCTATAAAATTTAGAGGATGAACTAGAGAACTTCCCAAAGCTTCTTTCAAGAAGAAGGGTCTAAGATTTTTTTTGAACGTGCATGACAAAGTTGTGCCTGTATTCAAAGACAACGCAAAACCTGAATATAGCATATTATTTAATTAGATAGTACAATCCCTTCACTTTAGGAATGAAAACTACAAGTAAGCCAGTATGTTAGCCAACAGGACTGAGTCTTCATTTCATTCCCCACATATTTTCCTAGATCAGCTGAAATCATTATCTTAATTCTGTCAGTATTTTGGGACGCTTTCTTTTTCTAACTTCAAAAACCACAACTGAAGTTCTACCTGGATTGATTTCTCAATTACGTTTGAACTTTGATTTTGAATATACTGCCGACCACTTTAATTCCAAATTTAACGATTCGAAATTTACACTACTAACAACATTAAACTGAGTTGCCATTATTGGAAGATTATTGGCAATAACTTGTTCTGTGCTCCCTTCTGGATCTCATTTACCTCTGTGATACTCCTTAACATCTTCTTTTTGCCTATAGGACTCAGGCCAAGACTGGCTAATTCTCTGTCATGGTTTAGCACTGAATCATTCTGATTATTCTCTGATGTGTGTTCTTAGACTCAGAATGTCGTACTATAGCATTCTAGGCAGAAGTGCACATAGCTGCATTCCCTAGTGAAATTTCATCGGTACTTTATGTGGTGCCAAAATAACATCATCACCATAAAATATGCTTCATAATAATCTTACTTGCTTTTCTTTCTCAGCCGTCAAAGATCATACAGATGGTTTGGTGAAAAGTCCACATTGACTCCCATAGAGTACCCCTCGCATTTCTACTTGATAGTAATTTTAAACATTTACTCCTAATCCTTTTTGAAAAATTAAAACAGCTTTGTTTTGAGAAGTGGGATACAAACAATTTTCTCCAGTTGAGAGGATGGTAGTCCTTTCCTGGGAGGTGGGAAGAAAAGACTCATCACAGCCCATGTATTTGCTGTGGATTTAATGCTGGTTTAGGCTACTGTGGGGAATGGAAGGGAAAGCTGACAGCATCATCAAGGGAAAACCAATGTCCTAAGACGGTGCTGTCCAATAGAACTTTCTGTGATGACGGAAGTGTTCTATCTGGACTATAAAATACAGTAGCTATTGAGTGCTTAAAATGTGACTATTGCGATTGAGGAAATGAGTTTTAAGTTTATTGAATTTGTGTTAATTTAACTTCAAAGAGCCACATGTGGCTAGTGGCTACTGTATTCACAGCACAGTCCCAGGAAGTAATGTGACCAGAACCGGGGCCCAGAGACTGGTTAAAAGTTGAAGATATATCTCTGACCTGCCATGTAATAAATCTGTTCCTGGAGGATACTCTACCTCACCTTTATAATGTAGGGACAATCATTGTACCTTCTTCTTAGGACTTTTGGGGCGAGTAAAATAGATATTCTGTGCAAAACCCTTGGCACAGTGCCTTTGACATTACACTTGTTATACATATTAGGTATGATTTTTTAAGAGATTTGATTTAAAAGAAGAGATATGGTTTAGACACAGCATCAGGATGCTGAAACAATGTATTCAGAACCTAAGGTGGGAGTCCTCCTTTTTTCTCTCCAAAGAACACCTATACAGTTTTTCAAGAACTGAGGAGGTAGAGAAATCCTTCCTGAGCGAACCTTGGGAATCGGGGACCTAAGCTTCCTTAAGTTAATATTATTCCCTCTGAACACTCTTTGCTTCTTCTCAACATTTTCCTTTCTTCCTATTTCATTTTGTGTTATCGTTAAAAATTTAAGATTGTGGAAATTCTCCATAGAACACTTAGTTGGCTGTGATCGAATTACTTCTGGTTTTAACTTCATGTTCCCTGCAAGGCATTTGTGGAGATGATTAGACTTTTGTGGTGAAATCATCAAAGGTCAGTTTCACAAACAATAACCCCCTCCGTGGGTCCATTTTGGTAAGAGCTGGTGTTTGTACCCCTTGATTTGTGCCCTCAATTCTTTCCAGCCTTACCAAAGGATTGGAGCAATCACTGAGTGTTCAGGTGTATGAACAGGGATGGTCTTAGAATGGTGTGACCAGTTGGGAAGGAAAAATTTACTTCCTTACTGACCAGCATGAGTCAGCTATCGGATGCTTTCCAATATGCCCTATAAAATTTCATAAACCTTGCCTTTGGAAGCAACATGGGAATTTAAGGTGCATTTAAGTAACAGTGAATTGTTACTGAACGTCAGTGACAGCTCTTCTAGCGTCTGTGTTAATGGCCGTTAAATTTATAATCAGTGATATGACAATCAATGCCTCATGTTGACCCAATATACATTATTTTTCTCCTCTTCAGAGACAGAAAAATAAGAAACGGCTTTCTCCTTATCCTATGCTTCCGTTTTGCTTTTCATTTCCACATGCTGTCAGTGTTAATGGAAAAGGATGTTTGGGCTTTTCTCCACCTTTCTTCCAGAATTAAAGCTGACTTCTTTATTCTGCGTCCTGCTCCAAATTGTACAGGGTCTGATACCTACTACGGTTGTGCCCATCTCCTTTTAGGAACATGTGAATGGATGTGTCCCAGCCCCTCATTTGGCGCTGAGTGTTCCCAAAGCCCAGCTATGCTTTTGTTAAATCTAAACACATAAGCGAGGGTGCCGGAGTACCATGAGCAATAAAAAAAATAAAACTTGTCGTGTCTGGCTGAACATGCTGTCCTTCTGCAGAAGATAATTTATAGTTTGTTTTCTTTTTCTTGCTGAACTGCCACGCTCTACCTTTTGAGCTCCTTTTTTTTTTTTTATGGGAATGTGGGCAGTTCATACCATTCTCTATTTTCCTAATGATTGTCACTGATAATGAGAAAATGTGATCCAGATATAAATTAATTAAAGATTTTCATTAAATTTCAATCCTGGAACATTTTGATAGACGTACTACCTCAATTGTTTTTGTTTTAATTTGTGAAACACAAGGCTTCTCGAGTCACAAGCCCTAATATTTTCCTAGGAATGAGACCACATTAAGATCTTAATTAGCCCCTTAAGCTTTATGGACATTATTTTACTTTTATGTTTGATGCCAGTTTAGCACAAAGTACTTTTGCAGTAATTTTCCTTTGGAATTCTATTTTTTATCTTTGAGGTTAGGCTTTGAGGTTTATGGAGAACGTCTACAGGGGAGGGTAACTGTTATATCAATCATATTTAATTGGTACCTTTATTCAGAGTTGCATCCTGAAAATGAAAAGGACATCTAAACTAAAATAATAATTATTATATGAAATCATTTTTAAAAAACAATACAGACATTTGACTGTGGAATGCATGACAAAGAACTGATTTTTTATTACAAGAATGCTGTTCACCTTGCTACTATTAGATGTTTAATTTTCAATCAGTTGTGGTGTGTTTCCATTAAGCCATATAGACTAACTTATTTTAGTTTCACTTCAAAATTATTAAAATACAAGGTGGGAAAGAGGCCTTTGTCCTGTAAGATTTTTTTGTTGTTGTTCTTTTCAAGACAGTTCAGACTAGTGCTATCTTCCTGAGGCTGTCCTGATGGGATATTTATATAAATCAGTTTGACTCTATTAATACACTGTATTGATCTACAATTCATCTAATTGTTGAAAGGATATTAATGGATTCCATTAGTCCATTTTCTAATTTCCACATGTTCTGAGGACGATAAATCTTTAGTTCCTCTACTTGTAAGGAAGAGCCAATTCCAATAGAACCAGCTGAAAATAGGACAAAGTATATATCTCATAAAATTCATTAGCGCAAGTAAGATCCATTCAAATATTCCTAAAGTTGCTCCTTTAGAGATATCAATTCCTTACAAAAAACTACTAACAGTAGCATATTTACAAATACAAATTTGTGAATGCAAACTTACACAGTATCTTTGCTGTGAGTCCATAGGTTACCATCTAAGGAAGAACAGAACCCATCCTTAGCCCCTAATACCAGCTGACCACCAGCACTCTTTCTCGTGATTGTTATACTGATTTCAAGGAGTGCTATCTAGGAGAGACACCTATGCAGCTAAAACTGCATAGGCTAAGATGAGGCCTACTTATCAGAATTATTATAAGCAAAAGAGAAAATGTTTCTTGAATGACTAGCACAGTGCCTAGAACACACAATAAATAGGGAACGTACAGTAGCTACTACTGTTACTGAGGCTACTTTATCACCTCTAGTCATTTAGACAACGGTGGCGTGAGTTGTAAATGTGTGCTTCTCATCACCCTGCTCTCAGAGTAAACTGTCAGCTGTTTATCTTAAAACAATAAACAATGAGCAATCCAATAGAGCCTTAAAGAACTGCAGAGCAGAACTGATAGGATCTGGGGCTAAACAATGCTTATTCTATCCATGCCAAATAAAAGTACCTGGGAACTTGTAAGGTTACAGTGTTGGACTTAGAGTGTTGGACAGGCAGTGAGAGATGACGTAGTCAATGCCCTTATGATCCAGAGAAGGAATGTGATTCCAGGAAAGAGAAAGTACTTGCTGAAGGTTCCAAAGCCATTGAGTTTAATAAGCCAGGGAGTATAGCTGAAATTTTTCACGTAACTAGACACATACTCTTTCCAACATATCACAGTGCTTCCAGGTTAGTAAATACTAATTTGAGAACCATACCTATTTGTGTGGCTTTAGCGAATATTTATTGAGTACCTGCCATGTGCAAAATACTATGCTTGGTGTTGTGGAAGATGTAAAGATATATAAGAGCCTGGCATGGAAAAAAACATATATATACATATATATAAACCTTCTTATATATAAATTTACGTCACATATAACACCTGAGGCGCCATAGAGTCTAATCTTTATGTGGTGTAACATATAAAGAAACAGTAGTGTTTACTGGCTCTGTGAAGAAAACTTAAATTTTAAAGATTCCTTGAAGGACTTTTAGACAGCACACATGTACTTTAAGAACTTTTCCCCCTTTCCAAATTTCCCACTCATAATAGTCATTGAATCTCTTTACCTCCCTCTCATCCCCATGGTCCCTTACACCACCGTGCTCTCCCCTCCACCACCATCTTCCCTATTGTACATGATTTTCCTGAAAAAAAAAAAAAAGAGTAATCTTCATATCAACTGCTCTTTTAGGGGGGTAAAAACTAGCCCTCCTGTTTTTATAAACCCTTGTTACAATGCTGGTAATTTTCTTTTTATCTTGTAGCAAAGAAGTAATACTGTGTTAAAAAACAAAAACAAAAATGGATGACCCTTTGGCAACAGAAGATGACAGATCTTTGAAAAGGCTGGATAACTGACTATCTTATGCATCGTTACCAAGGATGCTATTGCCAAACAACATTCTGGTCATGACCTTGATTCACAAGTTGATGATAGATGGTCACGTGATTTATAGATGCGCTTCAGTTGCTCCTCATCCCCTACTTTCTAAAGCTTTATGATTATGCAAGCGGAGAAAGGAAGACGCGTGAATTACTAGAATATCTAATGTATTGTGGAGTGTTCAAATAGAGAACACGGTATTCTCTTTCTTTTCTTTTTTTATTGAAGAATCGTTGACATATAGTGTTATATTAGTTTCAGGTGTACAAATAGTGATTTGACATTTGGAGACATTATGCATGGATCACCATGATAAGTCTAGTAGTTATCTGTCACCATGCAAAGTTATTATAATATTAATGACTATATTCCCTATGCTGTATGTTACATCCCCATGGCTTATTTATTTTATAACTGGAAGTTTGTACTTCTTAATTTCCTTCACCTATTTTGCTCAAAGCCCTAACCCCATCCCCTCTGGCGACCACCAGTTGGTTCTCTTTATCTATTAGTCTGTTTCAAACATAGTATTCTCTTAACAGTTGGCACAAGAATTTCTCTTACATGGAGAAAAAAAAATGCCTTCTTTGGAAAAGTTACTGATATGCCTGTTTGGGTTAGCAGCTATAATTCTAAAGGAACCAAATGTGAAAGATCATCTGTCCTGTAGGAGAGGAGAGGAAGACCTGGTGACTTTGGAAGGCAGAGAAGATGAAGAATGGAAGAGGAAGTTCAGGGCCACTGAAAGACTGTGATCAGAGTCTCCTTATGACCCACACATTCTTGAGTCATTTTATGTCTCCCTCAAGGCCATCCCATGTTTCTTGATCAACAAAATAAATCATCTCATGCGTCATGGACCTAAGACTTCAAGCAAAAAATAAGTTTCCCACCCCTAAAGACCATTGACCCTAATATATGAACAAAGCTAAAATTAGATCTCTGATTAGCTGTCTGCTACATTAAAGATAAGGTGAATTTTACCTTATCTGTCTTTTAACCTACCAAACTAGCAAGGCGACCAAGATTCCCATCCCATTCTATTTCTTCCAGATATTTGTATTTGCTGATTCTTCTTGTTTCTAAGCTATATTAAAAGTTGAGTGTTAATATGTCTTTTACAGTTTTTCCCCATCTTTTTATGGATGCTATTTCTGTGTTTTAGGTAGTAATTTCAAGCTCATCTTTCTGGATGTTTCTCATCAGTGGTTTTAGGGTACCCGCTATCATTCATCTTCCCCACCACAGTTTTGTCACAGGGTGTCCCACACTGCTTGCTAGGACTGCAAAATAAGTGTACAGGGTTCTTCTCATGTGAATGTTTATTGACATGTCGACACGCTGTGTGAGCACTTCTATGGGAAATACTTTACCTCTCTAGTCCTATCACGTCATACAATAACTATTTATTGAGTTGAGTTACTGGATGCTTATGAAACTTACTGAGAAATTAGAAGTAAATCATCAAATAGATTCTAACCACATAACTAAAAAGTAAGCTACTACTACTCTTTGGTTACTATGGGACTTATTTTAAGCAACCAGTGATTGAACATATTCGATGTGCTATGTGCTTTACATACATGAGCTCATTTAATCTTATTGATGACTATAAAAGTAAATATCATTATCATTGTTTTATGAACGTAATGTAATTTCCTGGATGTTTGAAAGGTCATAAGTACAACCAAGAGTTTGAATGTCATGTCTTTCAAACTTAATAATTTTTGCTGCCTGCCACCAGACCCTGGTCATACTCACAAGGTACAGATGGATCAACAGAGTCAACAGAAGTGAATCCAAAGAAAAAAATTAGTTACATTATTTCCCCTAATTTCCAAAGAAGTTAGGACTTTCTTAATCATGTTAATTATTTCTGTAATTTAAAGATTATAAAAATAAGAGACTCTAAAGAGTAATTTCAAGCAAATACAGAATTTGTAGATGTATCAATCTTATTAGAGTTTTCAGAGTTCAAATACATGTTTGACATTCAACTTCAATGTGAAGCTGTGCTGTGATATCGGCTGGAACAGTGCAGAGACCTCAGAACCTCTCACTATTGTCATGTGTATCACATCTTAACTCCTCCCTTCACAAAGAAAATTGAGTTTATTCTCTAGAGGTATGCAGACACAAAAAACTCCTATCATGTAACAGTTTACGGTTCTGTTGTACTCCAGGACTTAAATTCAAATGGTACTCAACTATATATATTCCATTTGAAATTTTAATTATGACATAGCTGCTTGTTTAAATTTGAATGAAATCTCTCCTGAAAAGTGCCCAATTCAAGGAGCTTGGTGTTAAATACTCATGAAATCACATTTTGGAATTCTGACATTTTGTATATTAGAAGTGGGATTCCCAGTTGTATGTTGGTACTTTGGGATAATACAGCAAACAAACTCTAATAAGCATCACATTTTACTAAGGGAATGAGGCACATTTGTTCTTTTATTACTTGTTAATAAAAATGTGTAGAATATTTAGGCAAATATCTTTTTAAATTCAGGGTAACATTAAGGGTATAATTTCAGGAATTCCATATCTTGATTAATTATAAAATTTCTTCTTTTTGTTCCTTTCTTTCTATCCTCCTTTTCTTCCTTCCTCCTTTTCCCCCTTTTTTTTCTTGTTTCCTATGACTCTAATCCTCTTTCTCCATTGTCACTGACATGTGAACTTGATGGTCCATCCAAAGAGGTCCAGAGAAGTTGCAACTGAGATGATTTGAGTAGAGTTATTCTGAAAAAGACATTCCCTTACAGGTTTCTTCTGACAAAAGAAGTATATTAGTTGTAAACACAAGTTTTGTTGGGTCAGTGCTTCTTTCCAAAACTCTGCTTCACTGGCAAGTCACTATTTCAACTTCCATTAGTTGGAAAGTAGTAGGAATAGTCTTTAATTGTTTAAACAGGTATTTCTGCTGATTTATTATGGCATACATATATTCCCTTAAAATTTCACATAGGTTTTACTTTCATATAATTGTCGGTGTCTGCCCCATTCAAACATTTTCAAAACTGATTGGTGGGAATAAATTCATCTTCAGAGGGATGGTGTAACTGAAATGGGTATGAAAACATTATCAGCTTCTGCTCTTCTTAATGGCAATATTTTCATGTTCTTAGAACTATTTTCACCCAGGTCTTTATCTTCAAAATTCTAAAATAAACTGCCCTACTATATTTCAAAAATCCAATATGCCATCAGTTATAAGACGTACCATCATTTTATGACAACAAGAGAGAAAAAAATGTTACCAAAGAAACTCAGGCACATATCAATTATAAGACATATCCAAATTTTAGAGACATTAAAATATGAAAGGTATATTTCTTTTTCTCAGTCATTATCTCCCCCAGGTGAAAGCAAAATCCAGAGTTTTTACCTGACTTGGTGGATCAAGCTTAATCTGAGGCAATTTAACAAACAAGTGACTGAAGTAGGAGGTATCAAAACTTAACAAGCAACTTATTTAACATGGATGAAGCTCTGCTGTGAATCAAGGAAGAAGCAGGATGTAAGTTGCTGTCAGAACTTTCAGGATATTTAGCACATTATTCTAATTTTGGATAAATGTGTCTTGTACTATGGAAAAATGCAGTGATGTGAATCTGGAAATCTTTACAGCTATGAAGCGTTACGAATTACAATAAAATGGAAGACAGTCTTGTAAATAAAAAAAGAAACCCAAAGAAATAACTGTTTTGTGAGATACACATCTATTGCGTGGATAGGATAGATAACACAGTTATGAAACATTTCACGTCTGCATCAGCATGACGATGTTATCTTATTTATTCTATTCAATAGTTGTTGCCTATCTGGAAACATATTTATAAGCATACCCAGCCTCCTAGTGCATAAATTATTTTGTGGAAGAAAACTAAGAACTTTCAAAATAACACAAACTTTTTGAGGTCACCAAGGTACCATTAAGTAAATTATTGCCCCACAGCCCTAAATGGTACCTAGTAGCCAGGAGGAGTTTAATGCACCTATCAAAGTGCCTAATTTACTCTCTGGGAGTAACGAACTAGTGGACAGGTCCTGGATGATAAATTACACACTGAAATGCATTTTCCCAAGTGAATTGGGCTCAGTGTTGTTTGACTAAAATTAATGCCTCACATTTATTTCAAACATGTGAAGGCGAAGGTCTACAAATAGTTTCAGAAGTCTAAAGTGAGACCATTCCATCTATTTAAATGCAGTAAAGGGCAAGACAAATTCAGTTACAAAAATCAAAGATAAAACTGGCCAAAGCAAATGAATGAAAAGTATCCTATATGCAGTTAGGAAGGGTCACTGAACAAGAAACACTGAGAATAAAACCTCATCTGAAAGACAGCTGTGCTTTTTGTAATCCTGGGGTGTTCCAAAAAAGGTCTTCCTTTTAAGAATTTAACCTGCCCAACCTTGTACAATCTATGATACCTGCCAGGATGGCAACCCAAGGTGGTATGTTTCCAGGTCATGAATGATGTTGTATTTACTGAATAATGTCTATTGCAAAGAAACTGTAAAGTATTTTTGCCCTTTGAAAACTTTCCTTTGTTAGCTTTATGATCTCAGAGGGATTGCATAAATGTCTGGTATCCTACTTATTCTTGCTTTTCCTTTGGGGAATGATGAAAGAATCTGGAGTCATTTCTGCATCCTAGAGCCCTGAACTCATATGATCCTCAATTTCAAATAATCTCAAGCAACTAACACTTAAAAGCACACTGACTTTGTACTATCACATTTGTGCTTTCACCGATGTCTGAATATTTGCTCCATTAAGTATCATATTTAAGACTAATTTGACCAAATGAAATTCTACCAGACAGTACAACCATTGAGGATAGATTTCATGGCAAGTAGACTGTGTTGCTGTTGGCTGAAAATTCATTTTTCCCCCCTGCTGTCCCACTCTGTAAGAGATTATGTATCACTGTTCTGTTGAATTCAGAAGGTCGTGGGAGGGGCTGACATGTAGTACTTGAGCACAGAAGTGCTTCATCATTCAGCTAGGGCTTCACCCTTTCTCTTTTCTATTATAAGACCACTGATATACCACAGAGAAGCTCCTCCAGTGGCTGGGTCTCCTAAGTGAAGATCATGATGCAGGAGAGCCATCGTTACCATGAGAGAACTACAGCATAAATGAGGAAAGACGTTTGTTGTTGTAAATCAGTGAGATTTGGGCGTACTTTGTTATGACGATATAATCTGTCTGACCCTCACTGGTATAGTAAACAATGCCTGACACATTATAGCTCTTCAATAAATGTTTGTGGAATGAATCGATTTCCGGATTTTTATAGCAAATCATTATTCACACCACTAAAAACTGAGTGTGGTATATCATAACTGCCTGTGGGTGAAGTAAGGGCCGCAAAACATTACTCTCTGTAGTACTGCCCCCACCATCAGGAATAGACCCTCTAAATTTCTCCTTTGAGAATTCCGGGAAATTTCTTCCAGGCTTTTTCTTACATTTTTGTCTTCTCTCCGGCTTTTTTAGGATCATGTCTCCTTTGTTACCAATGGCAAATAGACATGTGTCATTAGTTGTCACCTCAAGGCACTGCTATTCTGTTGATGATTTTAGACAATGAGGGCATCAAAGATGGACGTGTTGACTAATGTGAGGCTACCAGTGTCATCATCTACCACGTAAGGAGCCTTTGTCTTCTTACTTTCTCTTCTCATGAGCTGAAGCTTTTCACAAAATGATTCTTCTGGTTTTCATTTTTTATTTATTTTAGTAGATTCCCATCCTCAGAGTTTGCCATGAGTTCCTAGGATGTGAGCTAGAAGACCATCAGAATGACAAGCATCACGCCTTATTCAGAATCTTACCTCCCTCCAATCCTGACATTGTCTTTGGACTAAATCTGTATAATAATAGCTAAAATCTATTGACAGGTTATATGTCAGCCACTGTTCAAAGAGCAGTTGGATCTTTATATCAATCATATGATAAGGAAACAAAAACAGAGAAGTTAAATGACTTTACCATGGTCACATAGCAAGGTTACCCAAGCTGTCTTACTTAAAAACCAGTCTTTTATACTTTTCAACTATATTTCAACTCTTTTTAAAGATTTTTCACTTAGGAGGTTCCTTGTACACCAGGGAGAGCCCTGGTGACCTCATTCCACTAGTTTTCCATGTATGCCCAGTGGAAGTCCATATTCATAAAGGTATGACCTAGTGTTGGCTGTCATGTTGACAAAAATTAAGACGATGATGAACATTTCAGATATCATGATGTCATTTTTTATGGCACAATGTTTAAGGGAACATCATTATATTTATTACATTATTCAAACTCTATGACATAGCTGGAAACTATTTATTTCAAAATGTGATATATTTAAAATATTTCACCTAGGACATATTCTCATTGTTTTTTAAAAAAATTAATGATGGACTGTGGAACTTGTTTTTTTACACAAAATATTTTTCTTCAATGAAACAAGAGCAAAGCTCAGTCAGTCTGTGTGGTATACCATGTTGGAATGTGTAGACAAACATAAGTTCGAATTACAATATGGCTCTGACAATATAAAAACCCTATGAGGAGTAAATGGCTAATCAATTCTGATCCAAACACTAATGACATACTATGCTGCAATTAACATGACCACTTCTGTTTATAATGAAGATGAAAAACACAGCAAAGTTTTTATAATAAAATTCTGAATGAATAATGAGAATTTAAAATCATAAGTGTATTATATTTACAACCACTAAGAGTAACTGTACATATGTAAATATACAAAACCTGGAATAGAATAAACTGTAATCTGAATAGCTGCATTAGGGTTGTGACCTTTTGGGGCAGTTAAAAATTATTTTTCCAAAAATTTTTTTACATAAAAGTAAAAAACTCATGAAAATAGAATGTAATATTTAAAACAATTGGTCTTAACGAATTTAATAATTATACACGAGGATGCACTTAATTGCTGAAATTACTTTTTAGTTATGTTTATTAATGATCAAATTGTTGACTACGTCTCATTTCTTCCAGTCACATTGCTCCCTGTCTTCCTCCCGTGAAATTCAGAGAAGTGAAGTAAGGAGAAAGGTGAGTGGAATGATTTAAAGGAATAAGATAAGCAGAGATCTTATCATGACTCCTTTGGGAATTATAAGGTAATAAAACTCCACAGAGTTGTTTTTACTGGCAAATATTCAAATACCAGCCTTTGACTTAGAGCTTCACTGGTCAAAAGTTGGCAAGGCCAGCTTCTGTGCAATGTCTGTGAGTAAAAGGCCCTAAGCTGAGTAGGGAAATTGCCAGGCTCTGCCCAATTTTATTAGGGCTGTTTTAAAGACCTAGTAACAATGATCCTAATTAGCCTCCCTTAATTCTACCCAAGGTAGTTCATAAACACAAAGGCCAAGTTCAAAATCAGAGACTTTTGAGTCTGGGGTGGGGGTGGGAGCTGAGAAATAGGTAGCACATGGGCAGCCATTCTTCTTTCTTTATCCAAGGCAGATGTGAATCATCTATCTATCATTTTCAGATATACCAGATCTCAAATCCTTTTCAGGATACCCTCTAGGAAATTCATATCAATTGATTGGAGTTATCTTATGAAATGAAGCTATTTGATATTCCATACTTAATCCACTGTTTCTTTTCACTGAGGGAACTGAAACCCCTAATGGGAGGTAGGAAACGAATTTTAAGCAATTTCTATTTTCAAAGCACTCTGTTATGCACACAGCATGTGTTCCTAAGAAAAACATTGTTAACATTCCCATTTGACAGATGAGGAAACTGAGTCTCAGAGAGGCTAAGCAAATGCACCAGCTTACAGTTCTCCCTAGGTACAGATGCACAACCTCAATGCAATTCTCTTGACCTCGGGTCTAGTACATTAGTATATTTTGCAACACCTCCAAGCTGCAAGGTAATGGCATTCTTTCTCTGAAGAAATTAATGGGTGATATTAAAAGAATCCTTCTTGGGTCAATGGCAGCCACTCATCTTCCCATGAACCAGAAGAAAAAGACTTATAAATAATAAACCACTATGCCTAGCAGCCACCTGCCACTTAAATATTAATAGTGTTTATGTTAAATACTTTTATATAACCACATTAAAGGCATTAAATAAATGTCAGGGCTTGAAAAATTACCACTTTGGGTCACCGCTGGCCACTAAATTCTACAGGCTGGCTATTAGAGCAGGATTTTTAGAAATTCCACTGTCCTGGGCTTTTCTTTCCAGGAAAAAATAGTATCTTCCTAGACGATAGAGAGAGCTGTTTGAGAACTAAAATTTGCTAACTTCATAACTACGTATGAAGTTTGAGCCACAGTGACTCTTAACAATTTCCACTCCCTTCCCCCAACTCAAATTTTGCAATTTCTCAGCAACCTGGACAACTCAGTCTGGAATATTCTTCACAGTACAGAGCAGAATCAGGGTCTTCTGCTTGGATGGAGGAGTAGGCTTTTATCATCAATGATTCAAATATTTGTTCCCTTCTCCAGCTCCTTCTGGAAAAACTCACTTCCCAAGAAGGAAGTTTTTGTGATTAGGAAATTTTTCAACTTCTCTCTTGGGTAAATCATATTGTGAATTATTCTGTTGAATTCCTTTCCATTTGTTTTCTATTTACTTCTTGTTTCATTCCCTCTAGGTCTCATCCATCCCTTCTGTATAGTAAATTCTAATCTGTTTTCAAAATAAATACTCAACTGACAAATATTAAGAGGAAGTGAGGAATGAAAAAGAATCCAGCTAATCCTGATTGCATATTTAATGCTTATTTGAGAACTATATCTTTCTCCACATCTCTACCCCCTCATCAATATATTATCTGCCATCTGCAAAAACAAAGGTAACAGATACATTTTTTTTCTTGTTAATTTTAAGCAAGATGTAGAAAATGCCATCTACATGCTCCTGGATCTCGACCGATTTCCAAAACTCTATACCTGTTCTCAGAAACTTCTGCTGCCCTGTCTGTATAATTCCTGCGAGTCTGACTTTATAATATCCAGCATCATTTTCTACTCTCTTTCCCAAGCAGAGCCATAGGATGGGAAAGAAATTCTCTGGAAGATGGTAAAGCTAGCATAATGGGAATCTTACAAGGTTTGTGCTGGTGGCAAATCATAACTCACACTGGCTAGGACCATACCACATGTGGTTTCGTGGTATGTGCTTGGGGTTCACAGTAATTGGTGTCCATGGTGTAACCAAAGGCACATCATAATTGCCTACATTTTAATAGGGGATATATTATTTTAAATACCATTGTATGTAACAGCCGAACTTCCTAGGCAACCTTTTGAGCTCTTCCACATTTTAGGACTATAAAAATAATGCCAACTCCTAGCAAATATGAAAAAAAATCATGTTTATAATTGATTGTAATATATTTTACTCCATTTACATAATATTTGTCCTTTAACTATTTATTAGAATAATATATATTTTCTGTGGAAGAAGAAAATAAAAATCACGCCTTATCTGCTTGCTGAGATAACCGCTGAGAACATTTCGGTTATTTCCTTCTAATAATTGCCTGCACATTTAGTTACATATCAATGATCACATAACTGGGAGAATACTGCACATACAATTTGTTCTGGCCTCTTCACTTATGTTTTAGTAGGTGTTTCCCCATATACGATTTGAAGTCAAGATAACAGATACCTTTGAGAAGAAAGGTGAGGGAAGCGTTTAAGAGGGATCATGAAATAGATTTTTGGGATAATGGGAATAAGTTATTTCTTAAATTGGATGGTGGTTACAGGGTGTAATTCTCTGATAACTCATTGAGTGCATACTTAAGGTTTTTTGTATTTTTCTGTCCTGTATGTTATACTTCAATAAAAAGTTTATTTAATACAAAATCACGAATTAATTGAAAAATGATTCATAATGACTGCATAACATTCTACTGTAAAACTTCATTATGATGAATTAGGCCATACTTCCATTGTTAGGTATTCAGTTTATTGCTTTCTAATATTTCAAATAATACTTTTCTGAATATATTTGTATTTATATATTCATCTGTATCACATTCACTTGGGGTAGAGTTCTAGAAGTATTTGCCCCTTTCCTGAGAAGAAATTACACCATAATACGGAGAGAGATTAATGTAAGTAAATTTTCTGCAATTGCATTTATTGATATGTTAAACATAGTGGAACCTTCAAATTCTTAAACCTGTTAAATCCTGAGTTGATTCCTCATGGAATTTGGACAAGTGAGATATTCTTCATCCCAACAAAGATGAACAGTTGTCTGTTCAATTCAATGGAGTAAACCATTCTTGAGCACCAAGTCCATGGCAGGACTCTCCTGGACACTAGAACACAGAGATGACAAAGGTATAGCTCTGCTCTTGTTGTGTAATAAAAGTTGACCCCAGAGGAAACACTTCCAAACCAGGGTGGATATGAACGTTCCCTCTCATTTCAAAGTTCCTTCCTCTGTATATTGGGATAATAATACTTCGACAGCTTGCAGTGAGGATTAAATTAAACAGCATTTTTGGAAAATAGTATAGAGGTTCCTCAAAAAACTAAAAATAGAGTTGCCATAAAATCCAGCAATCCCACTCCTGGGCATATACCCAGACAAAACTATAACTCAAAAAGATACAAGCACCCCTATGTTCATAGCAGCACTACTTACAACAGCCAACACATGGAAACAACTTAAATGTCCATTGATAGATGAATGGATAAAGAAGATGTGGTACATATACACAATGGAATACTACTCCCATAAAAAAGAATGAAATAATGCCATTTGCAGCAACAAGGATGGACCTAGAGATTATCATAATGAGTGAAGTGAGAAAGAGAAAGACAAATTCCATACGATGTGACTTATATGTAGAATCTAAAATACGACAAAAATGAACACATCTATGAAACAAACTTACAGACATAGAATAGACTTGTAGTTGCCAAGGCAGAGGGAAGGTGGGGGAGGGATGGATTGGGAGTGTGGGATAGCAGATGCAAGCTAGTATATATACAATGGATAAACAACAAGGTCCTACTGTATAGTACAGGGAACTATATTCAGTATCCTGTGACAAACCACAATGGAAAAGAATCTGAAGAAAGAATACATATATGTATAACTGAGTCACTGCTGTACAGCAGAAATTAATACAACGTTGTAAATCAACTATACTTCAATACAATTAAAAAAAATAAACAACATTTTCAAAGCACTAGTCAGGGGTGCAATTCAAAATATTTAATAATTCACATATACTGTCATCGACCAGCCAGAACAAATGCTGGTTCTGACAAAATGGAGGCCAATGGTAGAGAACTGCCCTCCGTCCAAATGCATTCTGGCTGAATACTTTGTGCTGTAGCCCAGAGGAGGTCTTGACAAGGGTTAGTTTGGGGTTCTTTCTTTCCTTCCAGATAAAGTAAAAATTCCTTCAAACTAATATCTGGTTTTCGAATAAAGTTATTTTGCTTTCAAATATTTGGAGAAAGCAACCCAAGACATGTGATCTGTGCTGAAACACTTCCTTTAACTTTCACCGACTACAGTCATTGGAACTCTTCAACAATTCGTACCATTGTTTCCTTTGTATGCAACTCTGATTTCTAAAGCTATCAGCTGCAGAAGCTTGTTGTGAGAAGAATCATGTCCCATATTTGTTCCTAAAAGTTGGCAGTGAATATACGAACCATGTAGGTAGTGGGGTTGGGATTTGGGGTCTAGTCATACAAATATAGCGTACGAAAAACCAAAAACCCAAAACTTGATATTCTGGGAGCAGGTTTCAGATTTTTGAGTTCCATAAAACTCAACTTAGGTTTCAAACTAAGTTTTGAAACTTAGGTTTCAAAATTGTACCTAATTTGCTAAAGTCAAAGGTATGAATTATTGTAGAAATAGAACAATAACTACAAGTATAAAAATGCCCATTAATTACTATAGATTATTTTAGGTGGTTATGGTTAAGCATCTGTTCGTGCAACAGGAGCAACTCAGAAATATGTTAACATCTGTCCTTCAAATTTGGAAGATAAATACTTTATACTATAGAAATAATCCACTGGAGCTCTTCAAATCTCACCAGTTCCAATAAGAACTCTGCATTTTGCTGCCATCTTTCTCTTTGAATACATAGGAAATGTGGAGTCGGGAATGAGAATATTGGGTAATGTCATTATTGCAATCAGGGATGGAAATTTCTGTAAGTTCATTTCAAAGATTGACATTTAAATGCCCATGGCATAATATGGCTTGTATTATACCCAACACATTACTTGGTCTCTGATAAGTGTTTAATGTTCACTGTGGGAGCAAATATGGACAGAATAAATGTTTCTTAAACACTAAAGGTAATGTGACATCTTTGGAAAGAAAATGTGTTTTGGTATCTGATGAATATGAGTTAGAGATCCATCTCCGTCAGTTACTGGCTATGTGACCTTAGGTTAGAGCCTCAGATTCCTTACCTGTGAAAATAAGGAAAATAACGCATTTATAATTTTGCTATAGAATTTAGAAGGAAATGTGTTTATAGTCACTGACACAGAATAGAATCATAAGTAATAATAACTAATATAATAAGTAATAATGTATAAATAATTATATTTATTGCTCTTATAAATAATACAAAAGTCCGGGAATCATGAAAATGTGGGAAATACTTAAAAAAACAAATCTTCCATTGTGGTATCTTCAACATATATGTCAATGAAGAAATTTACCAGTTGTGACTTAACATAAAATTAGGAGACTACCTCCTAATAACCATTTTTGGAATGAAAGCTTCAATTTCCTCCTGAAGCTTCTGTCAAGTAAAGTTGATTTCCACAATCAGCCAGTTTTAAACTGTAAGTAGTGATGCTTTGATCTTGTTAGGAGGCATCCTCTATGAGTTCCTGGACAATAAGCAGGTAAATACCTAAGCAGCAGCTGACCCAGGAATCCAAATATTTCACATTTCATCCATCTTCTCATGAAGCTTCACTGCATCAAACACTGTAGGCAAGCTCTTTTTTTAAAAAAAAAAAAACAACCCTGATCCAGTCAAATTATCTCAATGCAAAAAAATGCTTTAGTTTGTCAATATAAAGTCTAAGGCTAGAAGTGAGGTGGAATAGAAAGATAATTACATTCTCTTCAGAAGGGCTTTAGTTTTGTCCTTTTTTTCTCTCTCATGATTGGGTAAAAACTACTGAAGAATGGTCCCCAAGGTTTCCCTCTGTCCTTGCCCTTCAGTTTCCAGGATCAGAGCATTCCCTGCGTTGACTGTGCTTTGCTCTCTTGGATTTCCTGGCTGTCCTTATACCCACACTCCAGGTGGGGTCAGCTGGTTCTCAGTCTTGTCTTCTCCCCAGCACAGTCAGAGCTTAAGTTGGGAACTTTGTGAGAGAATGAAAAGTGGTAGCTGATGGAGCTCTGATTTACCTTAGAATATGGTACCTTTGAGAGGTGGGCAAAGAGGAGGATTGGAGTAATTGTACAGAGGAGTTACATGACCATCGCAGGTTTACACACGGGGGTGGATGCATGTGCAGGTTTGCACACACATACACACACACACACACACACACACACAACCACACAGCCTCAGACGACTTCATTTTCTGTTAAGTTATATAATTACTTATTGTGGTCAGATCAAACTGTTGATATCATACTTTCTTTGGCTACTAACATCAGTAAAATACCACTAACAATAGTTAACTTGCTCTCCACGTGCCTGGACATGTGCTAGGCATTTTACAATCATTAATATGCTTACTCCTCTTACTCTCTAAGGGAGGTACTATTATCAACATCTCACAGAAAGGAGAAGCTTGAAGCATCTAAGTGACCTATGCAGTCTCAGCGGTGGTGAGCAGTGGAACCCAGATTTCAGTCTAGAGAGCGTGACCCCATAGCCTAAACTCTAAGCCTTTCCACTGTATTCCTCTTTAGCTGTGTCCCAACTAGGACCTATTCAAAGGAATGGGGCATGGTGACCGATGAAATGATGAGATGCACGTACCAAGCTGATGACAGGTCTGAGCTGTATGTGAGTGCCTGCCCTCAGGAAGATTTCCTTTGCACAAAAATTGGGACACAGGAAGATAATCTGGCTTTGCTAGATATTCTTGCTTTTCTTCGCTCTACCCCATTCATTCTAGTTTATTCTGAACATGGCCACTTATTGATCATGTTACACCTTTTTAAAATCCCCTTTGAAAAAAAGGCAGCGAGGGTTTATTAACCCTTCTATTATAAAATTCTTCTGTAAGATACGTTTGTGTGTTACTGGAAATTGAGTGAGATCTTGGTTTTTTTTTGGCGATATGCGGGCCTCTCACTGCTGTGGCCTCTCACGTTGCGGAGCACAGGCTCCGGACGCGCAGGCTCAGCGGCCATGGCTCACGGGCCCAGCTGCTCCGCAGCATGTGGGATCTTCCCGGACCGGGGCACAAACCTGTGTCCCCTGCATCGGCAGGCGGACTCTCAACCACTGCGCCACCAGGGAAGCCCAAGAGATCTCGTTTTTTCTTCCATAAAACAAGGATTTGACAGTAAGGGTTATATATTAAGATTCTGTATCTTAATACCATTTATTTTCACGTGTTAAAAACTGAATCAGTGAAGAGTATATCAGTAATATGAACTTTTGGTCCTGTTGAGTATTCCTTTTCATTGGAAGTCTGTGACATTCATGTAAAATGTTTTTGGATCCTTTACTTTATCAGCTCCTCCCTGCCCTCTCACCTCTGGCCATGACTGAATGGAAGCTAACACTTTAAATTCTGACTAAGGGGAAGAAAAAGGGACATGGTACTTGCAAGGTTATGCTTACTTACTAGTAATGAACTCCTAAAATCCTGTAGATCGAATTTTTATTAGTCTCATAAAATGTATTTCTCTTTAAATGTTGTTTAAATTGCATTTTGCTTTGGTTTTCAAGATGTTTAAGGGTTTTCCCCCCCTCTGTTGTTAAAGCTGTATTTTCCTTTTAGGTGCTTCTTCTCATTGATAAAACTTTTTAAAAGTCCAGCTAAACATTTTGCTTTAGTCTTCCAAGGGACCACCTTCTTTTTTTTAAAAGTTGATTGTCTGGGGCTTCCCTGGTGACGCAGTGGTTGAGAGTCTGCCTGCCGATGCAGGGGACACGGGTTCATGCCCCGGTCCGGGAAGATCTCACATGCCGCGGAGCGGCTGGGCCCGTGAGCCATGGCCGCTGAGCCTGCGCGTCCGGAGCCTGTGCTCCGCAACGGGAGAGGCCACAACAGTGAGAGGCCCTCGTATCGCAAAAAAAAAAAAAAAAAGTTGATTGTCTGGAGCTTCTATAGGGTATATATTGTAATTGAGTGCTTATCAACTCTAAGTCAAGGAAACTGATGGCATGTCATCCCATGTACACTGATTGTAGAAATAACATCTTGCTGTGGTATAGTTACCAATTCTGCAAAGCTAAGGATGATACCGAATATTTCATTCATATATTATATATGTTATATATTTAATATATATCAGTATATTATATATTTATATGATCAGAAAAGTAGACCACCAATACGTTAAATTTCCTTGTTTATTCAAGAGGATTAGTTGAGCTAATAGTATCACTCAGATTCAATTTCTTAAGTATTGGTTGGTGTAAACCTGTAATCTACAATGCACTATTAATTGAACACGGGTAGCTTTTGTGACTGTTTCAAATGTGCACATGTTATTTCCCTCGAGATAACATTACAGATATTGAATTTGTGTAAGGTGGCATGGAAATACTTCATGATTTTTCATGAAGTTTTAAGTTTTTGTGGTAAAATTTATGTGCAGTGTATGTATTTTCTGAAATAACCACAGGTAAATTTCTCATGTCCTTGATGCCTGATGTAGCAGCATTTGAGAGGATCTTTTACACATTCTTAATATACTAAAGGCAACATGTTTTTGGATCCAATTTGCATAGAGAAAGGTAAATTAAATTGCCTTATATTATCAATTAAGTGTATACTACAAGCATATTTATTAAAAATAAACTTTTTAAAGCAAACACTGAAACTCCTTTTCTTCTTCAAATCTTTCCCTCTCTCCCAAACCTACATCAGTTTAGCATCAAAGTTCAATACTGCCATTTAGGTAATCAGGTTCCATCTACCCTTCAAGTCCCTTTCCACACTACACTTGTCTATAAATCCTGTTCTCCAACCATACTGAATTCTTTACTTTGCTCTAGTATGGTCATTGCCCTTCCTTCCCTTTGTGTATCTGTTGATGTTTTGACCTTTTCTCTCATCCAGATGGATCCTTTCCATTCTTCAGGATTCTATTCAAATCCCATCCTTTCCCCTGAAAACTTTTTTTCCCCCGAAGTCAAACTCATAGTAACATATGGTGGTTACAAGAGGCTGGGGGCTGAGGGAAAAGAGGAAATGTGGATCAAAGGGTACAAAATTTCAGTTATAAGATGAATAAGTTCTGGAGACCTAATGTATAGTATGGTGACTACAGTGAATAATAATGTATTATATACTTGAAATTTGCTGAGAGTAGATCCCAGGAGTTCTCATCACACTCATACACACACACACACACACACACACACACACACACACACTGGTAACTATGGGAGGTGATGGGTATGTTAATTAGTTTGATTTTTGTAATCATTCACAATGTATACATATATCAAAACATCATGTTGTATACCGTATATACAATTTTTGTCAAAAATAAATAAAAAATTTAAAACTACTTTTTCCCTTCTATTTAATGTAGACAAGATCAAATATATTCCCAGTGCAGCTGAGACTGCTTTATATCATTCACCAGGCAATTAAATACATATAGTCTCATAGAAGGTAGCAAGGAGTAAGCCAAAAAGTCAAAGAGCAGAAAATCAGGCCATCCTTGCCCCTCTCTAATCCCTGGAGCTGTCAATAACCAACCTCTCTCCTACTCTTTGCTGAACCAGGATGCTGCACAGACTTTTCAAGACAGGGTTCCACTAATAATCAAAGTGGGTAAAGATGATGCAAAACTGAACTGGAAACATCAGTTCTGTTTCTGGCTGCATCCCTTCATAGCTGTATGAACTGAAGGTTCCATTTGAAATAAACTCTTATTTCACTCTACTGAGATAAAGCCAGTGATATGCTGGTTAAACCACCAGCCTGCCAGGAAAAAAAAATTCTGATTCGTAGCATCCTTAGTGCAAATACATCCACCTGGCAGACTGCAAACTACTGATGGAACATCACTAAATACAGCCTTGGGAAAGATGTGCAGTAAAACACCATTATCCAGTATTTCACCATTCAGATACAATGGATGCCGATAACCTCAAGAGCACAGATCGTAGTATAAGGTAGTAAAATAAGTAGGAATGATGAATTTTGAGTATTTATTACTTTTTGCTTAAATCTAAATTTAATTTAATATTTAGCTTTTTTTTTTTTTTTTTTTTCGGTATGCGGGCCTCTCAACGCTGTGGCCTCTCCCGTTGCGGAGCACAGGCTCCGGACACGCAGGCTCAGCAGCCATGGCTCACGGGCCCAGCCGCTCCGCGGCATGTGGGATCTTCCCGGACCGGGGCACGAACCCGTGTCCCCTGCATAGGCAGGCGGACGCTCAACCACTGCGCCACCAGGGAAGCCCTAATATTTAGCTTTTAATAATGGCTATCTTTAACAACTGGCCCACAAAATTCCTAAGTCTAACAGTTGGCTTTCCCCAGCAGGCACCAGTCAGCCCCAGCACACCACTGGTAGCATCCATATTTTCTCCTCCAAATAAATTAGTGCAAGAGCTGTGTTTACAGAGGAGCACACTCCAGTGTTTGCACATAGTAAAACTCAATTACTGTTTTTAAAAATGAACTGTGGTGTACTTAGAGAACACCGATTGTTTGGAGATATTTAAAATATATATATTTTTCAAAACCCGTTTACACACCACTGTGTAAATGGGTGTGCAGTGGTAAACTCTGCACACCACTTGCCAGAAACTCTGTTAAATTAAGATAGGACGAAAAACATCATATGGGTTAATACGGGGCATCAAATCTTCTGCGGCAAGTGATCAAAAAATATTTGATCAGTTCTGTGTGAGCTCGTTTTGAGGTCCTTCTCTCATGCTTGTAACCAATCAGAGGAATGGCCAAGAACCTCTCATCTGCCTTCACTTGTTCACCTTGCTCAACTTCTCAAAAGGCGAAGTATTTTTACTTTTACATTTCCACTCTGTATACGTATAGCTGATTCACTTTGTTATACAGCAGAAACTAACACACCATTGTAAAGCAATTATACTCCAATAAAGATGTTAAAAAAAAGGGCTTTGCTGAAACCCTTTGGAGAGTCCTGGGTTTTGGGGGTTATGAGCTATCTGTTCTCCTTGCATGGGCCTGCAATGAACCTTTCTCTGCTCGGTTTTGTTTGGCCTCACTGTGCGTCGGGTACGTCAACTTGCGTTCAGTAACAATAACACGTCTTGGTTCAATTTCTTAAGTGTGACAGGCTGGCGGATCTTTTTAAAACAAGAGAGAAGAGGTAGATAGTATATTATATTTAAATCTACTATTAAAGATAAAAGTTGCCTTAACAAGTTTTTTTTGACTGTCTCCTCATTTAAACATAACAGAAAGCTGAAGAGTGATGTCTTGAAATTTGAGGGTAGGTAACCACAGGATTTGAAATTCTCATCCAGAGTTGGGTTGCAACGTGCAGTTGGGCATGGTAGCTGCGAGCCAAATGGAAAGCCAACCCTTCTTCTTCACATTTTATTTTATGTAAACATTTACATTACTGAAGTAAACCGTAATTATTATTTAATTCTTGATGCAGGAATCATACTACCACACATGGAGCACACAGTATAAGACTAATATTTTCTCTGGGATTTCAGGCTCAAGCTTAAAACTACGATTACAGGCCCATTATCACAGATAGGCAAGGCAGAGGCTGCTAAGAGTTTTGACTCTAGAGAACGAGATTCATTTTTAAGAGCCTGCTAAAAAGGAAACATCTGATGTTTAAGAGCAAAAGAGAGGGGAAAGAAAGTAAAATCTGTCTAGCAGTCCATCACTTGGAAATACATGTCTATGGAACCATATTCACCATGATACAAACTCTTGAAATAAAACACAGGGGGGGTCTTGGAGAGGAAGATGGCGGAAGAGTAAGATGCGGAGATCACCTTCCTCCCCACAGATACACCAGAAATACATCTACACGTGGAACAACTCCTACAGAACACCTACTGAACGCTGGCAGAAGACCTCAGACGTCCCAAAAGGCAAGAAACCCCCCACGTACCTGGGTAGGGCAAAAGAAAAAAAAAAGAAAAAACAGAGACAAAAGAACAGGGACGGCACCTGCACCAGTGGGAGGGAGCTGTGAAGGAGGACAAGTTTCCACACACTAGGAAGCCCCTTCGCGGGCGGAGACTGCGGGAGGTGGAGGGGGGGCTTCGAAGCCGCGGAGGAGAGCACAGCAACGGGTGCGCAGGGCAAAGCGGGGAGATTCCCGCACAGAGGATCGGTGCCGACCGGCACTCACCAGCCCGAGAGGCTTGTCTGCTCACCCGCCGGGGCGCGCGGGGCTGCGAGCTGAGGCTCTGAGGCTCGGGTTTCGGTTTCGGATGGAGCGCAGGGAGAGGACTGGCGTTGGCGGCTTGAACATAGCCTGAAGGGGTTAGTGCACCACGGCTAGCCGGGAGGGAGTCCGGGGAAAAGTCTGCACCTGCCGAAGAGGCAAGAGACTTTTTCTTCCCTCTTTGTTTCCTGGTGCGTGAGGAGAGGGGTTTAAGAATGCTGCTTAAAGGAACTCCAGAGACGGGCGCGAGCCGCGGCTAAAAGCGCGGACCCCAGAGACGGGCGGGAGATGCTAAGGCTGCTGCTGTCGCCACCAAGGGGCCTGTGTGCGAGCACAGGTCACTCTCCACACCCCTCTTCCGCGGAGCCTGTGCAGCCCACCACTGCCAGGTTCCCGGGATCCAGGGACAACTTCCCCGGGAGAACGCACGGCGGGCCTCAGCCTGGTGCAAAGTCACGCCGGCCTTTGCCACCGCAGGCCCGCCCCGCACTCTGTGCCCCTCCGTCCCCGCCGGCCTGAGTGCGCCAGAGCCCCCAATCAGCGGCTCTTTTAACCCCATCCTGTCTGAGCAAAAAACAGACGCCCTCCAGCGATCTACACGCAGTGGCAGGGCCAAATCCAAAGCTGAGCCCCGGTGAGCTGTAAGAACAAAGAAGAGAAAGGCAAATCTCTCCCAGCAGCCTCAGAAGCAGCGGATTAAAGCTCCACAATCAAATTGATATACGCTGCATCTGTGGAATACCTGAATAGACAACTAATCATCCCAAATTAAGGAAGTGGACTTCAGGAGCAAGATCTATGATTTTTTTCCTTTTCCTCTTTTTGTGAATGTGTATGTGTATGCTTCTGTGTGAGATCTTGTCTGTATAGTCTTGCTTCCACCATTTGTCCTAGGGTTCTATCCGTCCATGGTTTTTTAAAAAATTTTTTTCTTAATAATTAATTTTAATAACGTTATTATACTTTACCTTTGTTCTTTCTTTCTTTCTTTCCTTCCTTCCTTCCCTCCTTTAGACAACGAATCATCCCAAACTGAGGAGGTGGTCTCTGAGAGCAAGATTTATGATTTTTCCCCCTTTACCTCTTTTAGTGAGGGTGTATGTGTATGCTTCTGTGTAAGATTTTGTCTGTATAGCTTTGCTTCCAACATTTGTCCTAAGGTTCTATCCGTCCCTTTTTTTTTTCTAAATAAGAATTTTTTAATTCAATAACTTTATTATACTTTATTTTATTTTTACTGTATCTTCTTTCTGTCTTTTTTCCTTCTTTCCCTCCTTCCTTCCTTCCTCCCTCCCTCCCTCCTTTCTTTCCTTCTTGCCTTCTTTCCTTCTTTCTTTCTTTCTTCCTTCCTTCCTTCCCTCCTTTCCTTCTTTCTTTCCTCATACTTCTACTAATTCTCTCTACTTTTTCTCCCTTTTATTCTGAGCCGTGTGGATGAAAGGCTCTTGGTGCTCCAGCCAGGAGTCAGGGCTCTGCCTCTGAGGTAGGAGAGCCAACTTCAGGACACTGGTCAACAAGAGACCTCCCAGCTCCACATAATATCAAACGGCGAAAATCTCCCAGAGACCTCCATCTTAACACCAGCACCCAGCTTCACTCAACGACCAGCAAGCCACAGTGCTGGACAACCTATGTCAAACAACTAGCAAAACAGGAACACAACCCCACCCATTAGCAGAGAGGCTGCCTAAAATCATAATAAGGCCACAGACACCCCAAAACACACCACCAGACGTGAACCTGCCCACTAGAGAGATAAGATCCAGCCTCATCCACCACAGCACAGGCACTAGTCCCCTCCACCAGGAAGCCTACACAACCCACTGAACCAACCTTAGCCACTGGGGACAGACATCAAAAACAGCGGGAACTACGAACCTGCAGTCTGCAAAAAGGAGACCCCAAACACAGTAAGATAAGCAAAATGAGAAGACAGAAAAACACACAGCAGATAAAGGAGCAAGATAAAAATGCACCAGACCTAGCAAATGAAGAGGAAATAGGCAGTTTACCTGAAAAGAATTCAGAATAATGATAGTAAGGATGATCCGAAATCTTGGAAATAGAATAGACAAAATGCAAGAAACAGTTAACAAGGACCTAGAAAAAATAAAGATGAAACAAGCAATGATGAACAACACAATAAATGAAATTAAAAGTACTCTAGATGGGATCAATAGCAGAATAACTGAGGCAGAAGGACGGATAAGTGACCTGGAAGATAAAATAGTGGAAATAACTACTGCAGAGCAGAATAAAGAAAAAAGAATGAAAAGAACTGAGGACAGTCTCAGAGACCTCTGGGACAACATTAAACGCACCAACATTCGAATTATAGGGGTTCCAGAAGAAGAAGAGAAAAAGAAAGGGACTGAGAAAATATTTGAAGAGATTATAGATGAAAACTTCCTAATATGGGAAAGGAAATAGTTAATCAAGTCCAGGAAGCACAGAGAGTCCCATACAGGATAAATACAAGGAGAAATATGCCAAGACACATATTAATCAAACTGTCAAAAATTAAATACAAAGAAAGCATATTAAAAGCAGCAAGGGAAAAACAACAAATAACATATAAGGGAATCCCCATAAGGTTAACAGCTGATCTCTCAGCAGAAACTCTACAAGCCAGAAGGGAGTGGCAGGACATACTGAGAGTGATGAAGGAGAAAAACCTGCAGCCAAGACTACTCTACCCAGCAAGGATCTCATTCAGATTTGATGGAGAAATTAAAACCTTTACAGACAAGCAAAAGCTGAGAGAGTTCAGCACCACCAAACAAGCTTTACAACAAATGCTAAAGGAACTTCTCTAGACAAGAAACACAAGAGAAGGAAAAGACCTACAATAACGAACCCAAAACAATTTAGAAAATGGGAATAGGAAAATACATATTGATAATTACCTTAAATGTAAATGGACTAAATGCTCCCACCAAAAGACACAGACTGGCTGAATGGATACAAAAACAAGACCCTTATATATGCTGTCTACAAGAGACCCACTTCAGACCTAGAGACACATACAGACTGAAAGTAAGGGGATGGGAAAAGACATTCCATGCAAATGGAAACCAAAAGAAAGCTGGAGTAGCAATTCTCATATCAGACAAAATAGACTTTAAAATAAGGACTATTAGAAGAGACAAAGAAGGACACTACATAATGATCAAGGGATCGATCCAAGAAGAAGATATAACAATTGTAAATATTTATGCCCCCAACATAGGAGCACCTCAATACATAAGGCAAATACTAACAGCCATAAAAGGGGAAATAGACAGTAACACATTCATAGTAGGGGACTTTAACACCCCACTTTCACCAATGGACAGATTATCCAAAATGAAAATAAATAAGGAAACACAAGCTTTAAATGATACATTAAACAAGATGGACTTAATTGATATTTATAGGACACTCCATCCAAAAACAACAGAATACACATGTTTCTCAAGTGCTCATGGAACATTCTCCAGGATAGATCATATCTTGGGTCACAAATCAAGCCTTGGTAAATTTAAGAAAATTGAAATTGTATCAAGTATCTTTTCTGACCACAATGCCATGAGACTAGATATCAATTACAGGGAAAGATCTGTAAAAAATACAAACACACGGAGGCTAAACAATACACTACTTAATAATGAAGTGATCACTGAAGAAATCAAAGAGGAAATCAAAAAATACCTAGAAACAAATGACAATGGAGACACAACGACCCAAAACCTATGGGATGCAGCAAAAGCAGTTCTAAGGAGGAAGTTTATAGCAATACAAGCCCACCTTAAGAAGCAGGAAACATCTCGAATAAACAACCTAACCTTGCACCTCAAGCAATTAGAGAAAGAAGAACAAAAAAACCCCAAAGCTAGCAGAAGGAAAGAAATCATAAAAATCAGATCAGAAATAAATGAAAAAGAAATGAAGGAAACAATAGCAAAAATCAATAAAACTAAAAGCTGGTTCTTTGAGAAGATAAACAAAATTGATAAACCACTAGCCAGACTCATCAAGAAAAAAAGGGAGAAGACTCAAATCAATAGAATTAGAAATGAAAAAGGAGAGGTAACAACTGACACTGCAGAAATAAAAAAGATCATGAGAGATTACTACAAGCAACTCTATGCCAATAAAATGGACAATCTGGAAGAAATGGACAAATTCTTAGAAATGCACAACCTGCCAAGACTGAATCAGGAAGAAATAGAAAATATGAACAGACCAATCACAAGCACTGAAATTGAAACTGTGATTAAAAATCTTCCAACAAACAAAAGCCCAGGACCAGATGGCTTCACAGGCGAATTCTATCAAACATTTAGAGAAGAGCTAACACCTATCCTTCTCAAACTCTTCCAAAATATAGCAGAGGGAGGAACACTCCCAAACTCCTTCTACGAGGCCACCATCACCTTGATACCAAAACCAGACAAGGATGTCACAAAGAAAGAAAACTACAGGCCAATATCACTGATGAACATAGATGCAAAAATCCTCAACAAAATACTAGCAAACAGAATCCAACAGCACATTAAAAGGATCATACACCATGATCAAGTGGGGTTTATTCCAGGAATGCAAGGATTCTTCAGTATACGCAAATCTATCAATGTGATAAACCATATTAACAAATTGAAGGAGAAAAACCATATGATCATCTCAATAGATGCAGAGAAAGCTTTTGACAAAATTCAACACCCATTTGTGATAAAAACCCTGCAGAAAGTAGGCATAGAGGGAACTTTCCTCAACATAATAAAGGCCATATATGACAAGCCCACAGCAAACATCATCCTCAATGGTGAAAAACTGAAAGCATTTCCACTAAGATCAGGAACAAGACAAGGTTGCCCACTCTCACCACTCTTATTCAACATAGTTTTGGAAGTTTTAGCCACAGCAATCAGAGAAGAGAAGGAAATAAAAGGAATCCAAATCGGAAAAGAAGAAGTTAAGTTGTCACTGTCTGCAGATGACATGATCCTATACATAGAGAATCCTAAAGATGCTACCAGGAAACTACTAGAGCTAATCAATGAATTTGGTAAAGTGGCAGGATACAAAATTAATGCACAGAAATCTCTGGCATTCCTATATACTAATGATGAAAAATCTGAAAGTGAAATCAAGAAAACACTCCCATTTACCACTGCAACAAAAAGAATAAAATATCTAGGAATAAACCTACCTAAGAAGACAAAAGACCTGTATGCAGAAAATTATAAGACACTGATGAAAGAAATTAAAGATGATACAAATAGATGGAGAGATATACCATATTCTTGGATTGGAAGAATCAACATTGTGAAAATGACTCTACTATCCAAAGCAATCTATAGATTCAATGCAATCCCTATCAAACTACCACTGGCATTTTTCACAGAACTAGAACAAAAAATTTCACAATTTGTATGGAAACACAAAAGACCCCGAATAGCCAAAGCAATCTTGAGAACGAAAAACGGAGCTGGAGGAATCAGGCTGCCTGACTTCAGACTATACTACAAAGCTACAGTAATCAAGACAGTATGGTACTGGCACAAAAACAGAAAGATAGATCAATGGAACAGGATAGAAAGCCCAGAGATAAACCCACACACATATGGACACCTTATCTTTGATAAAGGTGGCAGTAATGTACAGTCGAGAAAGGACAGCCTCTTCAATAAGTGGTGCTGGGAAAACTGGACAGCTACATGTAAAAGTATGAGATTAGATCACTCCCTAACACCATACACAAAAATAAGCTCAAAATGGATTAAAGACCTAAATGTAAGCCCAGAAACTATCAAACTCTTAGAGGAAAACATAGGCAGAACACTCTATGACATAAATCACAGCAAGATCCTTTCTGACCCACCTCCTAGAGTAATGGAAATAAAAACAAAAATAAACAAATGGGACCTAATGAAACTTCAAAGCTTTTGCACAGCAAAGGAAACCATAAACAAGACCAAAAGACAACCCTCAGAATGGGAGAAAATACTTGCAAGTGAAGCAACCGACAAAGGATTAATCTCCAAAATTTACAAGCAGCTCATGCAGCTCAATAACAAAAAAACAAACAACTCAATCCAAAAATGGGCAGAAGACCTAAATAGACATTTCTCCAAAGAAGATATACAGACTGCCAACAAACACATGAAAGAATGCTCAACATCATTAATCATTAGAGAAATGCAAATCAAAACTACAATGAGATATCATCTCACACCAGTCAGAATGGCCATCATCAAAAAATCTAGAAACAATAAATGCTGGAGAGGGTGTGGAGAAAAGGGAACACTCTTGCACTGCTGGTGGGAATGTGAATTGGTTCAGCCACTATGGAGAACAGTAGGGAGGTTCCTTAAAAAATTACAAATAGAACTACCATATGACCCAGCAATCCCACTACTGGGCATATACCCTGAGAAAACCAAAATTCAAAAAGAGTCATGTACCAAAATGTTCATTGCAGCTCTATTTACAATAGCCCAGAGATGGAAACAACCTAAGTGCCCATCATCGGATGAATGGATAAAGAAGATGTGGCACATATATACAATGGAATATTACTCAGCCATAAAAAGAAACGAAATTGAGCTATTTGTAATGAGGTGGATAGACCTAGAGTCTGTCATACAGAGTGAAGTAAGTCAGAAAGAAAAAGACAAATACCGTATGCTAACACATATATATGGAATTTAAGAAAAAGAAATGTCATGAAGAACCTGGGGTAAGGCAGGAATAAAGACGCAGACCTACTAGAGAACGGACTTGAGGTTATGGGGAGGGGGAAGGGTGAGCTGTGACAGGGCGAGAGAGTGTCATGGACATATACACACTAACAAACGTAGTAAGGTAGATAGCTAGTGGGAAGCAGCTGCATGGCACAGGGATATTGGCTCGGTGCTTTGTGACAGCCTGGAGGGGTGGGATAGGGAGAGTGGGAGGGAGGGAGACGCAAGAGGGAAGACATATGGGAACATATGTATATGTATAACTGATTCACTTTGTTATAAAGCAGAAACTAACACACTATTGTAAAGCAATTATACCCCAATAAAGATGTTAAAAAAAAAAAAACACAGGGGGAAATTCAGTAAAGAAAGCGATAAAGCTCATATCACACCGTGCAGGCCCAGATTAGCATTCTGATAACCCTAAGAGAATTCTCAACTCAAGCGTTATATTCCCAAATAATCACTGAGAGAATGAAAATAATGTGACAAGGAAATTTTTCAGAAAAAAATAAGAGAACAGACATTACAGCTAACATACCAGTTGTGTTAGGGGAAACACTGACTGAAACCACCCACCCTGGCCAGACACCACAGTAACCATTTGCATGAGTTATTTTACGACAGGAGGTCCTGGTAAGGAACAGGGAACTAACAAGCCACCACCAATCAGAAGAATTCAGGAAAGGTCAAAGAGAGACGCCAGTCCATATGTCCTACGAATCTTCCAGAATCCTTCTCGCTGGAATCCACCTCGGCTGAGTGATGTGTGGGCCACCAGGAAGGACCCTGAGTCCGAATGACTGACCAGAGACAATCTAGAAACTAATCCCATCACCATAAAGCCCATGACTGTGAGCCACGTGGCAGAGCAGTCCTCCTGGGTCCTCTTACCCACCTACTCTCCACCCGGGTGCCCCTTCCCAATAAAGTCTCTTGCTTTGTCAGCACGTGTGTCTCCTCGGACAATTCATTTCCGAGTGTTAGACGAGAGCCCACTCTCGGGCCCTGGAAGGTGTCCCCCTTCCACAACAGTTGTGGTATGATTCTCTGACCAAAGTTGTTGTGGCCTCTCCCGTTGCGGAGCACAGGCTCCGGACGCGCAGGCTCAGCGGCCATGCCTCACGGGCCCAGCCGCTCCACGGCATGTGGGATCTTCCCGGACTGGGGCACGAACCCGTGTCCCCTGCATCGGCAGGCGGACTCTCAACCACTGCGCCACCAGGGAAGCCCTAACCAAAGTTTTTCATGAGAAGGACCCTAGAAACTCACACTAGTGAGAAGGTTCACCCTTCACTGGATTTTTATGCAATGTGGTTAGTTACATGGTAGGTCAGTGTCCAGGTGTCAAGAGAAATGCAGGGTGACCGAGACAGTGACGATGAGCAGAGAAGGGTCCCAAAACACGCATGCCAAGAGCCAGCTAAAAGCCTTCTGCTTTCCAGGCCAGACATTCTGCTCTAAGCCACAAAGAACCCATACGAGCCACAACCAGAGAGGGCATCAAGCCTGCCTTAAAGGGAGGAATTCTGACTAATTTTTGTTTACTCTGTCTTCTAAAGAGCATGAGGCTTTGTGTCATGGGCCCAAGAAGAGGGAAAGTAGAGATGATGAGAAACACAGAAGTGGTTTTAAGTTTCTAATAGAATTCAACAACAGAAAAAAAAAAAATCAAGGATCGTAAGAAATGTGTTCTATTAAAAATAAAGTCAATTCCCATTCTTGATACATTCCTCTCTTCCATGGGGCACAAATGGTCCACAAATTTTTTTTTTCAGAACAAATAGAGCTTCTGTGAATTTTGTAGACATTTCCATGCATTGAAAAGGATGGACCCAAAAATTTTCTGTGATTTTTCTTTCTAAATAAGTGTATGGTTGTTTAGACAAGCCTAAATAATAATAATAATAATAAAATACAGTGTGTACAGAGTGTTCTAGCATTTAATTCTCACCACCACCCTCCAAGACAGGAGAGAATGTATTGCTATTATAATTTACAACAAAGAAACTGAGGCTTACAACGATCAATTTTCCTTGCTCAGAATACAGTCACAGTAATAAATGGTGACAATGGTTAGGGTCCCAGACCTTTGTCTACAGGTCCAACTCCTCTCTGTGACACCACATTGCCTTTCTTAGCCCAGTGACCAAACTTGGTGAAATGATGTATGAGGGCTCATTCTTGGCCTCCAGGCACTTTGGTACTGTGGGCAGAACTGGATTAAGTAGATTGTCTTTTTTTTTCATCATTATTAAGAAATGGAATGATATAATGGAATGGGCTGGAGGATTATTATAAAAGTCTTTTGTTTTTTACAAGGTCTAAATCACAAGTGGTACATCTGGGAGGTTACATAATTATCTCCTTCCTATGAGAACTAATTTATACATTGGAGATTATAATGTACATAATCCTAATATGCAGTAAATTTAACCTGGAGAAAACTTACATGCTAAGGATTGGGAATCATTTGAAAGTCCAAGATAAAGATGGTTCAATGAGGGTAAAAAAATGCTTACGTAGTCACTACTAAAGGTGTATATCTGAATAAATTTTATGCCATGAAAATGCCAAATATACGTTAATGAAATAAACTGTACATATGGTATTATCCCAATTTTTATTTTAAAAATACTGCACAGCTCCCCCTATATGTGTGTGCATGCCTCGTGTGTGTGTGTGTGTACATGTAATTCGAAGGAAATATTATTAAATCTACAAAAAATGAATAGCATGGATTTTCCCTCTATGATGGGACATGGTTGATTTATGGATAATCTTAGTAACTACTGTAGTATTATGGTTATGCTATGGAGTGAGCGGCTGGATTTGATTTCCAAATCCATCACTGGTTGTATACCCTCAGGGATCCTTTACTTTTGTTGTTTCACATGTAAAATGGGAATAATATTATTATCTACCTTCTGCGCTACTGCCAAAATTAAAAGGGGTAATAGAAATACACAACAGACAGCACAGTTTCTGCACACAGTAAGCCCTCAAACATGGCAGCTGCTAATTCGTAAGTTCTTCTTTTATAGTTTTCTGAATTGTTCAAATTTTCTAAAAGAACTTGTCTATGTTTCCTAACCAGAAAGTAAAAACAAATATACAAAAGTTTTATAAAAAGTATTGAAATGAATTTAACTAAATTTGTAACCAAGGACACGATGAGGGCAGGGTGATAAGGTAAACTATTGCTACTTCACCACATTTCGTCTATTTTAATTCTAATAATTTGGTCAGATAGCTCTAAATAAGGCATAGATCCTGGTAGTAAGGGTAAAGAAATGGAATTCCAATCGGATTTTGCTCTTCCAAAATCCGTATGTGTTTCCAAAGTCCCAAGCCCTCCTCCAAGGGGTCCCTACTTCCAAGCTAGTTGAGAGAGAAAAATGAATATCAAAAACAATTCACAAAAGAGTAAAGAGTGCAAAGAGGCATAATGGGAATTCAGAAAGAATGTCAGAGTGTCCTGGGGTAGTTAGAACAGGGATGAGGTGGAAACTGTTTCAGGCCCTGCGGGATCAATATTAATAATATACGTTAAAGGGATATGCCTATGAAGGCATTTGACTAAAAAGGCAATAGAGTGGCAGCATTTCCTGCCCTTCAAGTCTCCAAGGGTTATTTTTTTTTAATTAGTGGAAAACAATTTGTTAAATGTTTCTATGGTTTTACCACTACATTTTCTTTCTTGCGTTACCACACTTCTAGTGACTTTTATTATGGCGCTAAAATGTTTCCCAGCCATTATCACCATTTCTACCCAGTGACAGAATTTCCAGAAGGTGGGGAGTTGAATAAATACACAAATAGAGAAATAAGGAACATCTGAAAATGCAGCTCTAGGACCTCCCAGCCCCATAAATATGCACAGCATCTCTCAGTATACAAAGGCTTGTGCAGAAATCCCAACAGGATTCTCTTCCCAAAGTAAATAATTTCCAGTCCCATCACTGCATAAAATCCCCTATTGGAGGGCATGGTTCAGAGTTACTGTCATCACACTCATAGCTCTTTACAACTGAGACATTGTTTTAATTATAAAAGGGAATGTGATTTAGGAGAACCAAGGGAAATGTGGATGCCATTGGATAATAAGTGTAGACTTTAGTAGGCATCCATTGATTTTTGAGATCTTGATTCCTTGCTCATGGATCTAAAGAGGGTGTGAACGTGGTGGAGACATAGTGGAAGCAAAAGTGATTTGGACTAATCTCTAGATGACCTCTCAGCTCCCTCTGATGCTAAGATTTTGTAGTAGTAACGACCATTTTCCAAGTATCTCTTATGTGTTGGATTTCTATTTATTTGTTCAACAGTAATTATTAGGTACCTATTCTTTACCAGGCATGGAGGATGTAATGGTGAAAAAAACCCCGGCCACTTCCTGCCCTTAGTAAGTGGTTCATAGTCTAGTAGGAAGACAGTCAATCAAACTAAATTAAACCTGTGATAAGCACCACGATGGAGGAGAACTATAAGGTAGTTGAAGAAGACACAGAAGGAATTTGGCCCACTCAGCAAGATTAAGGAAGGCCTCCACAAGAAAGGGATGACCGAGCTAAGATATGATGAAGAAGCTGCCATTAAAGAGATGATGCACTGTGAGGGACACGGCAAGAATGAGGACCTCAGGCTTCCAAGAAGGCCCCTTCGTCTGCAGCAGAAGGAGCAAAGATGAGGACTGAAGCAGAAGAGCTGCAGAGGAAAGGAGGAGCCGGACCGTGTAGAATCTTTTACAATAATCTGTGATCAAAATTCTCACTCAGCTCTGTGAATTAGACAATATCCTTATTTTTCAGAATTGAAAATTGAAGCTCAGACCATGTGAGGAAATGGGCTTAAGGTCACACAGCTCAAAGTTGCCCAGTGGTGGGACTGGAACAAGGTCTATCCACTTCCAAAGCTTGGATTCTCAAAGGATTCTGCCAATGATTCATCATCTTTTGTGGACCCATTGTCCAGTAGATGTTCCCTCCAGATGAGCCCTGAAGGACAACTTTATTCTCTGGTTCTACGTTCTAACTTACTGCCCCACTGCAAACCAGTGCCTGTCCCATCACAGGGAAGAACTCTGTTGTGCTCTCCCAGGTAAGAAGCATGGTTGCTTCACCCATCAAATCTGAATCCTTGTTTTAGATAATGTCTTCTTTTCAGTTTTCTAGTCAAAGCCATTGGTATTCAATGCTCCCTTGGTTGACTATGGTGGCATTTGTTTTCAGGAAATCAAATGACCAGTTACATTGTTTCATTCACATACGACTTCTTTTTCTTGTTTATTAAGCAGGAATAGCAACATTGGTTGTTTGTTATGTGCCATTTTGCTAGAGCATCTTACACATGTTATCTCAAGGCAACCTCAGTGAGTTACCCAATGGGGTAGAGATGTATTATTATCCTCTCTTAACCAAAGAGGAAATTGAGTCTCCCTGAGTTTAAGTGGCTTACCTTAGGTTACACGTTTGTAAATGACAGAGGTGAGATTTGAATACAGGAGAACTGCCTGACTCCGAAACCACATTTTTAACTGAATGTTTCAAAAATTCAACTTCTAAAATAGAATTAGTGTTAGAAGAGAATTAGTGAAATAAGAAAATCCCGAAAAATACCGCATGCCAATATGTACTGTAATTCAACAATAATTATATTGTTAAACAAGGAAGAACCTATCATAAAAAGATTCTCTGAGGCTTTTGACACCAATTATGGGTGCTTTAGGAAATAAGTGTGATTTCCTAAATTAAGATATCAAGTTTAAGATGCAGGATGGTTCTTTTAAAAGAAATGGCCCTATTCCCAAAGATGAAGGATACATACATATATTTCGAGGCTGTGTGGGTGGGTGGAGGGGGAAGGGGAATGGCAGGTTGGTAGAGAGAGGGAAATAATTATTCTATCTTGGTAATCTCTCAAAAATTACATGTTTGTTTTCAAATTATGTGGTAAACTGGGCTGGAGGTTGGGGACAGCATTGTTAAGGCCCACCCATAGAATGGGATGTTGATGCCTCTGCAGTGCTGTATTTCTTCCCTTCTAAAAAAGAAGGGTTTTGTCCTTCACGGTGCATTTACGTCAAAATTCTAAAACTTCTCCCATGCGCCTATCATATCAACCTTGTCAAGTCTCACTTGTTGAAATGAGTGGGATTTGAAAAGTTCTGAGTATGCTGTTACATTTTCCATTTATGTTCAGGGAATATGGCTGCGTGAAAATGTGGCCAAGCGTTGCAGAGGGGTTGGGGGAGACTTAAGGGAGAGACAGCTTTAAATGAGTGAAACCCAATAGATTGATTATTTCAGGTGGTGGAAGACAGTAGTCTCCATGAAGGCTGAGGCACAGAGTCTGCGAGGAAAACGCAGCTTATTTTTTACATGTTTTACTTTTATAGCTCTAATTAAGCTACTTGTTATATCAAATGCTAGAGTTTAAATAAAAGAAGCCAACATTTTTGCTTCCAAATGATATACAAGTTAAAAGTGTTCTATTTATTCTCACTGAAATAACAATAAAGATAGTCTTGGGTTTTTTCTTTTTTAAAATTCAGCAAGTGACAAAGAAATATCATGAAAAATATTTAGCTTCTATTAAGATTTGTCATCTTCCAGAAAATAAATTTAATATTTGTGTTAGATTTGGGAAAATGCAAACCTAAACCTAGCCCTAATTATATTTTAACCTTAACCCAAACTCTATATAATAGAGGGTGCTGGGCAAGAGAATAAGTAGATGTTCTTTTAGTGGAGACAGGAACTCTTTACTGATAGCAGAAAATTCACATGACTGTCAACTTCTATTTCTATAATTCTTAGTGTTTTTCTTTATATCCCTACAAGTGAACATTTTTCAGCTTTCCCCAGAAGCTTCTATGTTTTGCAAAAAATTTAATTTGATGAAGATGCTTCTTAAATAAACAGCAAATTTCTTTTTCATTGATGGAGATCAAATGATTTCCTCCAGTAGCCAGTAGAGGGAGCTGTTGGCATTTGATTTGGCCTTATAACTCGACCTGGAAGTTCCCTTAATTAATTCAATGTTTGAAATCAAACCAGCCTTTAAATGTAATGATATTAATATGCAAGGATAGACGTGTAAACGTGGAGATTTTCCATTCCCATTCAACTTTCTACACAACCACAGATTTCTGGTTCTTCTGTGGGCCTCTTTTAGAGAGCTTATGTTATAGAAATGTTGGCAGCTCTAAATTAAAGCTACTCAGAATTGAGTTCATGCACCTAGGCAATGATTCAACATTTCTAAGGCTGATTGCAAGTCAAGAAAGAAAGCAGCTTCTTCTTCTTATGAAAGAAAGAAGGAAAGGAAGAAAGAAAGAGAAAGCAAAAAGCTGTTAAACTGAGAACAATACTTGAAGTTCTCAAAGAAAAATTATATATGCTAGATTTATAAAAAATTTGAGTATCTCTAATCCAAGGGAAAGAACTCTCTGTAGTTAAGATTCTGGGCATATCTGACGTGCCTTGTGATGAAATACAGTATATTGATTTTTTCTTATATTCCCTCCACTCTAAATTTATTTCTATAGCTGTGGGTTAGAAATACTCATTCTGATTCAGCTGAATATATTTCTCCTAAAATGAACATAAAAATAAACTAGTAAACATTTAAAACAATGAGATGAAATCTCACCAAACTTGAAATGCTAAATTACCTGAAGAGAGAAAAAAGAAAGTAGAGTTCTATTTTGATCTGCATTAACAAGTAATTTTTAAATACACCATCCAAACACTGCCAACAGATTTCGGATTTCTCCATCAAGGTGCTCTAAAAGCATAATGGAGATAAAGGGTTAACAGTATTCCCGAGTACATAAAGAAGTGCTGTTTTCTTGGGACACTATGACACATTGCAATTTGCAAACTAAATGCTAAACCGGAGTCATTGCTCATGTTCAAAAAACATGAAAGGGAGTTTCTTAGGAAGAAAAAAAAAGATTTTTTTTTTTTTAAAAATCTGAATGTGAACAATGTTCTACGCTATTTCCAAGTGGTGTGTAGTTCTTCAAATCACTTCTGCGCTTCCATGTGTCTGGCTTGGTCTCTGTTTTGTGTTGCTTTCTGGGCTTTCCAATCAACATTAATTTTGCTGCTCTTTCCGAGAGAATTTGTTAGAGGGAAAAATGAACCACGCATGCAGGTAGAGTTGGAAGGCAAGGGACAAAAGTGCCCGTATTGTCCTTCTTGAGTGGTTTAGACAGCTGGAACAAAAAAGCCCAGTACTATTAAACATGTAACTTTAGGTGAAATTTTGTTCCATGTGAAACATTAATTTTAATAGAGACTTTATATATAAGCTCTGGTTTGAATAATAATGTAAAATTAAATTTAAATTGTAAATAACGTCCAGATACTAGTTGTTTCCTGGCTCAAATTCTTCAGCACATATGGTGCTAGCATAAGCTTGTGCCTGTCTGCCTACTCTGGGTAATTTTGCATGCAAATAGTTTTAGTGCCTATGTTGAGGTGCTAAAACGTGTTTAGTACACTTGAAAATATTTGCATTGCAAAAGGAGAGCAAATCTCCTGAGGAAAATCAGATTGATATTTTGTATTAAGAGACCACTCTGGGCACTGCGTGGCATTCTTCTATGGAGAATTCTGTTTACAGTGCAACTAGCATTTTTAATTGACTTTTAGAAAAGAAGCTCTGGCTACAGCTTTGCCAGGTTTATAAACCGTTAGACCATCTCTGGCAACATTCAGTGCATTTATCAGGAGGAGAGAGAAAGCAAACGAAAGAATCGAATTGCCTTGGCTGGACGGTAGCTTTTCATGCCTCAGTTTGGTGGACTGTTAGGATAAATGTGTTAATTATAATGAAAAGTTTCAGTTGGAGTGTGCCTAACTAATTAGCTAACTAACTAACCAGCTAACTCAGGAAAGGCTTTAGCACAGGGAAGCAGCAGTGATGCTGGGTGTGAGGCCGCACACACGCTCCCATTTGCCTCACTCCCATCTGCTGCATTTACAGGAATCAGTTCGTTAAGAGTCTGAATTGAATCCAAATAAAATGCATTTCTGATGCAAGCCCGATGACTGGTGCCATTCTACGCCGCATTATGTCAAATTAGAGCTCGGTTGGGAATGAGGGTACAAAGATCTTACGTAAACACTGCACGCATAGAACACTGAGTGAATAAAAGTCTAGAGAAATTCAACATCCCATTTCTAGAAACGGGTCCACCCTTCTCCTGTCCTGAGCCCCTTATAAAGTAACAAATAGAATTCAAGGGCCGTGCTAGTAAGAGGTTTGTGAAAATTTTCTTGTAACTACCTTTTCAACGTTTGTGGAGAATTTTATTTTATTACATTGACTAATTCAGGTGTAGCATGTCCTTACAAAATGAAAGTAAGTCAGTGTCCGAAAGATAAACAGATGACCCGAGGTCTACGAGAGGAATTCAAATTGTGGGACTTTTCTGTCTGCACCTCCCTCTTCTGTGAAGAAATGATGCCACATGGAATTTTAATAACACCCATTGTAGAGGAGTTTTTCTATCGCTTGCAGCCCAAGCTCCACATAAGGGATTGCCTAGTATAGATGCTTATATTGGCTGAAACTCTGGTGTTCCATTCAGATTTTCTCCCTGTAGTTTACCCTTCCACGCCTAATTTATTTTTCATCTCTAACACTTCCTATTGTGTGCAAGGTGCAGTATTTTGTGTCAACGAATAGCCACAGACAGGTAGCAAGAGCCAAAAGGAATTCATTGTGAATACACACCAGTAGGGAGGCATTGACTGTGTTGGTGAAACTCCTGACAACCACCTCTTTCCTTTAAAATAATCTTAAAAAAAAAAAAGCTGCTGCTGTCTGGGGATCCTGGCACATCAATCAATCCATTAAGTAAGTAAATAAGGCAATAACTAAACAATAAATCATTCTGAATTTCACGCATGCACAAACCTTTTGATACATAAATTACAAGAAGGGTTTAGATTCTGAGGCTGTACAGCCTACTATCCAATAATTTTCCATACAAGATAAAGAGCTATTCTAAACTGTGGTGCATCGCTCATTCTGGTCCCCAAATCATGGGGCTTCTTTGCATCCCCTTGGTGGTATGATGTATGATACATGGCATGGGAGTGTGTGAGGGTGTGTGTGTGTGGGGGGGTGCATGCTGTTAGGGGGAAGCCTACCACACATTTCTGCCATCACAGACTGTGGGCAAACAGCTGTCTCCACAGCTGAGGCCACTGGAACCGCATGCGCTGCTCCAGTAACTCGAGAGCACGCGGCTGGTCCCTGGATGGCACAGAGCACTGTGCCTGCAGCAAAGCGCTGGAGCTTTCCTGAGGCTGAGCGGGCGGAGCCTTTGCCACCAGACACAATAAGCATCTGAAATGGGGGCTCATGAATAATTCATCCTTGGTGTCCTACAAAACAAAGAAATGATATGTTTGCTGGTAGATAACTGTGTTGTGGCATTTGTAAATCTTTCTGAATGCGGAGTGGATCATGTTTCTTGTTGGTAGAGAAATATGTTTTTTTTTTTTCTTTCCTGAAACGAAAAGTTGGTAGTTTGATGTAACAATCCTACATTGAAGGTCTTCCATGAAATACTGCATTGGATTAGGCTAATTTGGCTCGTGATTTAGGAATTTTTTAAAAATCTCATTCAGTGAAGAGGGATGGTAAAATGCTTTTACAGCAATAAAATACAGCAGGATACCAAACTCTCAAGGAGAGTATTGTTTTCCTTGGTAGGCAAGCAGCCCACCCTTGGCAATGCGAGTTTCATTACTATAGACTAGAGAGAGTGGTGCTTCTGGCATCACAGGGCAGCATGGGGAGGAGTAATTCTTCACTTTTCACTAAAATATTAGTAAAAATGATACTTTGGTGAATTGAGCCCTAAATTGTTTTAGTGATAGTTAAATACCCACTAATTTAACACGAGTTAAATTGGCAATAAAAATGACCCCCAACCAAGTTGAGCCACCATCCTGTTTCTGCACAATAGTTCTGGACCTAATGCCAGGGATCTAGAAAGCCGTTGGGTAGAGTTTATGCATTTGCATAGCGAATATTTCCAGTGTTATCTAAAGTAGCTAGCTGTTCAAACTTATCATAATTAGTATTTATAATTAGTATCTGTGTATTCATTTCATTTATTCTTTAATATCTGTGTACTCATTTCCCCGAGGGATTAAAAAAAAAGAAATTGATTTAATAGTTCTTCATTATCTTTGAAACGACAACCTGGCAAAACAAATCATGGCTGATATACTCTGTCATCTCTCCAATAATTATCTCAAATCTGTCTTCTAGTATTCACTCATACTTTTACCATTTTTTTTTTTTTTGTAAATTTTGTTTTGCAGTATCTCCTTGTCATCCCCCTGGCTTTCAGGTTGCCCAGGAATGATTGTACATCCATAAACCTCACACAATTCGATATGCTTGGCAGGGAAAGTCAGAAAGAAGGCAGGCTGATTTTGCTGAAAGAAAGAAACAAGCAAAAACAAAATATGGATCTGCCAATTATATGCTGGCGTGAAAATACTACTCCTTCTTGCTTTCAGGTACGTAGCAGGAGCTCCAATCAAAAGAAGAGCAGTAAATGCTGTGTGAAGCGCATTTTTGTTTTTTGTTGTTGTTATCTGTATCTTTAAGCTCCAATAATGTATCAAATAGTAGACTCGCCAATATGTACAGGTAATGACTCCTTTTCTTTACCTTGGCTGTGTAGGATTAAGATTGTAAATAGAATGATGGTGGGACATAAATTGTTTCCTGCCTTTTTAAAAGATAAGTAGATTTCCAGTGGAGATAATAACTAAATAAGTGGTAGAGATGTCCTGGGGCCAGGGAGATAATCATGAGAAATAGAGGTTATGGCCTTAAGATGAACACAACACAAACCAAACCTAAAAGGCCTGAGGCAGAGGTTAATAGAAATTCCCCTCTTTTCCCATTGGCCGCTCACACCCGTGTGTTCCTTCATCACCTCCTGTGTACTTGGCTATAGTGAGACAGCAGAAGTCTCTCAGGCCTCCTCTTCCTGAGGAGAGGAGACCTTTTTTCGGGCTCCGTCAGCTATTGAAAGAGACTGATTGCTCTTTTTTTTTTTTTTTTTTTTTGCGGTACGCGGGCCTCTCACTGTTGTGGCCTCTCCCGTTGCGGAGCACAGGCTCCGGACGCGCAGGCTCAGCGGCCATGGCTCACGGGCCCAGCCGCTCCGCGGCATGTGGGATCCTCCCGGACCGGGGCACGAACCCGTGTCTCCTGCATCGGCAGGCGGACTCTCAACCACTGCGCCACCAGGGAAGCCCTGATTGCTCTTTTAAGAACATCACACCTGGACTGCCAACATTTTGTTTTGCAGCGTGTCAAAGAATCCTTTATGGGAATGACAAGCAAATTCATGAACCTTATTTTGTGTACGATTCATTTACATATCCAAGAACTATAAGGAAATTTAAAGAAAAGGCATTTAATGATGTGTGCTATAATAACACAAATAGTAACCAAAGAGGAGAGACCGCAGAAAGTCAATCAACAACATATAAAATTGCTAGTATATTTAAGGTTAAGAGAAGCCAGGATCTTTGGATCAGAGAAGCTTGGAAAATGTCAGTTTTCCAAAATTTCAATCCTGTCTCTGACACATTTATATTATGATAGACACAAAGTCCCTAAATACGTTTACTCATCTGTAAAATGGGGACAAAAATACATACTTCACAGAGTATTTTAAAATATCAGAACTAGTGATCTTATGTATGGAAAGCATGTTGGTAATTTGTAACTTTCTAAGCATATTAGAGTCACCTGGAGAGCTTTGAAAAGCTACCGATGCCCTGTTCCCACCTCCATTCAATTAAATCAGAATCTCTGGGGAACGGGCCTTGGCATCATAGTTTTGAAAAGATCTCCAGGTAATTCCGGAGCACAGCCAAAGATTTGACCCACTGATGGAAAAGCCTGAGACTGGATGAACACTCAGTAAATATTATCCATTTCTTCTTGTTCATGTCATATGAATATCAGCCCAATCAGGACACAGATTTTTAACACTGGAAGGAACTTGCAAGGGCAGTTAATCCACCTCTGTGCTTTGAAGGTAAAATAGCCGATGCCAGGAGGATTAGTGATGTACCCATGGTCACAGAGCTAATGGTGAGATCCCAGTATTTGTACTAGAATTCTGAAGTTGTCCTCTCTGGCACAGCTTTTAAGAAGGAAAGTGAGGTCTCAGAGAGGCTAAGCTTTATCTTTCCTTAACTTCTTTAGTTTCTCAACAGTATTTTATCACAACGAGGATATAACTAATGTCAGAAGTAAAGGATTAAGCCCTCAGCTATGGTCCTCATTAGCACTGTAATGACCTTGACCTAGTAGCATTCATTCATAGAAACTTTTGAGCAGAAAAACTGAGCTCCAGCAATGCTTGCACAGAGAAGGCATATGCATATATAGTTTGGCTTCTGATACTAGGTGTCATAAAGCTTCTCCACCTTACTGAGCAGTTCCTGTGTGATAGATATGGAAAATCAGAGCAATTTACCACCACACAGTTATGAGACATCATACAGGTGCATTTAATTTTTTTTTTTTGGCAGTACACAGGCCTCTCACTGTTGTGGCCTCTCCCGTTGCGGAGCACAGGCTCCGGACGCGCAGGCTCAGCGGCCATGGCTCACGGGCCCAGCCGCTCCACAGCATGTGGGATCTTCCCGGACCGGGGCACGAACCCGCGTCCCCTGCATCGGCAGGCGGACTCTCAACCACTGCGCCACCAGGGAAGCCCAGGTGCATTTAATTTTTAATTACTCTTAAAAATGTTTTTAATAATTAGTAGCAATAACCACTAATTGGCACCTAAGCCATTCTTGCACCAGCAGGCAAACTGTAGGTTTACCTCTGTACATCCACCCCTAATCAACTGAAAATTGCTTCAGTGCTTATCTTATAATTACTGCGCTTAATGCTGTTTACATTGTTTGCAAGCTTTTGTAATTAATTAATTTTTTTTTTTACCTCCGAACCTGTACACGGAACAGTAAAGATCAGTCCTTTGCTCAGTAACATCTTATTTACATTGAATTGTTTAGACACACATAAGGGGGGAAATAATGGGTTTTGTTTTTACCTGCCAGATGTATTTGCTCTGTTTATATGATAGACAGATCCCATGTAGAATTCTGAACTGCTCTAGCTACCTTCTTGTCTGTCTGGTTCTCCTCAAGGCTGTCGGACCGTGGCACAATTACATTTTCAGGCAGACTCTCAGACTCTATATACCTTTACCCCTTCCACATTATTGATTTTGCAAAGATTTATGGGTAAAGGGCAATCATTTGAGAATGTCTCTATTAAAGGCCAGAATAGTTAAAGTTGCAGTTTGTTCCTTGGCAGTCAAGAACTGATATATATTTGCGCCAATCATTGTGCCTTCGATCTGGAAAGTGGCAGTCACAGTGAACTGCTAAAAAAAAAAAATCATGAAATAAATTGAGATATTGGTACGCTAAGCTAGTTTTAGAAATAAGTGATGAATCTGCCAATGTTTTCATAGTAGTAAATGGCAAATAAAATATTATGATAAGAGAGGCAAAAGATAAAAATCTGACTTTATAATTGTCGACCATTAGGTACAGGTTACGAACTGCTACTGGATAAAGACATGGGTGGGAATATTCCTTCTTTTCTTTATTCATTCACTTGTTTAATAGTTACTGGGAATACGATGTGCCCAGCAATGTGCCAGACAATGGGGATGCAAAAGGAACAAAACATCATGGGACAGTGTAGTCTTGGGAGTCAGGAAAAAACTTAGTCTGAAAAGCTTGACTCCATAACTAAGTAAACGGGACGCTTTCAGAAAATTATTTGATCTCCCAGAACCTCATTGGTGTCATCTGAAAAGTGAAGATAGCGACAGCTCTTGAAGGCTCATTTTGAAAATTAAAAGAAATCCCATATGTGAAACACTCTGTACTTTTCTGTATGTATGTTAATGCATGTATGCTATAATTTTAATTAGACCAAAGAACTCCCAGTCCAGTGAGAGAATGAGATATACTATCACTCACAGGGTTCTTTGATTGCAAGCAACAGAAACAGATTCTGGCTGCCTAAGCAGGAGAGAAAGTTATTGGAAAGCTCTTGGGACACTCACAGGATCAACGAGAAGGCTGGAGAATCAGGCTTGAAAACAGAAGAAGAACTAGCATGTCTAAGGGTTTAAGTACCAATAACTTCTCCACAGTCTTGGAGGGCGCTGCCAGTGAACAAATGCATTCCAATTTTTTTCCCTGTTCTTGTATCTTTCTGTTCAAGATTCAAGACTCAGGAGAAGGAGAGAGGGAAAGAGGGAGAAAGAGAAAGGAAGGGAGGGAGGGAAGGAGGGAAGGAGAGAGAGGAGTTAATAGAGTTTAGTCATGTGCCTATTCCTTAGCAGGAGAGGCTGGGGGCCTTGATTTATAGGTGCACTGAGACATATACATTGGGGAAGAAGTAAGCCCCCCAATGGAACTCTGATACTACCACAAAAAAGGGTGATTGGTGATTAGTAATCTGAAATCAACACAGAATATGTAACACAGAATCTGATTACAGTATCAGAAGTAGGGTTGGTTTCACACACATGTCATCTGTGCAATCACAAAAGTCCCCACACTTGATTTAACGCTCTGTGCCACCATTAAAAAATTCCTAGTAATTTATAAACAAGGGACCCATATCTTCATTTTGCACTGGGCTGTGTAAATTTTGTGGCAGGTCCTGGTCATATGTTCTACTGTAGGGATCTATACACAGCTCCATGGAAGTACAAGAGACGGAAGAATATCCAGGTAAGAATTCATGCAATGGTCAGGGAAGGGTTCAAGGGCTAAGAATTAAAGCATCAGTCAGAGTTTACAGAGTGAAGAAAGGGGATGGAGGGCATTCAGGTAATGAAAACCAAGAAGCAAAGGCCAACAGAATTTCCTGTGATCAAGGATATTAAACATGATTCTGGCATAGTGGTAATTAAAGTCATCCTCTTGAAGAGTGGTAAAGCAGAGACATTACGATTACAAACTGGAGAAATATACTCTCTGTTCCACAGTACAAATCAGCAGAGGAGACCTGGTGAGCTATGGGAAGGCTCCCACCAGAGCCAGATAAACCAGGATGCTTCTAGGCCACTAGAAACCCATGGTTTAGAAACACGTGGCTTAACCATCATCCAGTTCTTGCTTGCAGCTAGCCTCCTCCTGAAGTCACTGGAAGCAAAGCACTGTCCGCAGTGCATGCTCCTGTCTTCTGGGCACCAAGCACCAAGTTAATGGCAGGGTTTTGAGTGGGATGGTGGGGAGGAGAGCATGGCAGTTTAGCTTCGCTTTCTATGTATTATTTTAGAATCGATGCAACTTTGTTTTTCAGTATTTTCTGATACCAAGACTCTCCTCTTTTATTGAATATTTTTATAGCATTTTAGGTTTCTAGCCCAATACGTTTCCAAAATATAGATTTTCTGAACATGCACAACCAGGGCTCCTTCAGCCTTTGCTGGAATACCTCCAGTCCATTCCAGTTTTTGGATAGATGTAATTGTCAAAGTTTTTTCTTCTATTGAGCTGAACTTGACCTTTTTGTAACATTCACCATGAAATGTTTTGGAATCACTTGGATTAAGCCTCACTCCTCTTCCCCATGCAAACACCAAATATATTCTCTAAGTACAGTGAAAATCTTCTTTGCTTCTGAGGCCCATTCTAGTGGGAAAATATCTATAAGGTTTTCTTTAAAAAGCTCCTTTTAGTACCGTGAGAACTATAAACTATATGGTGGAGCCTAAGAGGATCCTCCTGTGGGCTGAATAGGATTGTGTTATATTTCCAGGGTAACGCAGGCCTGAAAGTTTCTCCTGAAGATTCATTTTGCCTTCTGAACTTCATCCTCTCCGTGGGAAACAACTTTCTCCATTCCCTCCATCATTTGTAATGGACCAGGCTCCCATCCAGCTGAATCCATTGCATGGACGTGGAGCCCGTCACAAACACACTTGTGCCAGGAAGGACAGCCCAGACATTTGCTATCTCTGTCTCAGCTTTCTCCAGTTCCGTTCTTGGGTTGCTTGTCTAGGGACACACCCATATGCACTATTTCCCTGCTCCCCTGACAGTGGGAAGAAATGGCAGATTCCTCAACACTAGGTTTTCGAGGGAGTCCTTCTTTTACAAGATTTTCCCTAAATTTTAGTGAGATTTTTTTTTCTATGTGCTAGAGTAGCATGCCTTCAGATGGGGGTGCTGAAATTAACCTACTCAACAAAAACAAGACCATCTTCATAATGGCAATTTTGTTTTGTTTTGTAGGGAAATCAAGTCAATGCTTATAGGCTCTTTTCATAAGCATAAACGTTCATTGAGTAAAAGGAAATTAGAAATGTACATCCTTGGATATTTGCCAGTGAGTCATATTGACAAAGGGCTTCTTTTGCAACCAACATCTTACTCCTGAGTATCATTTCTTCTCTTTAGTTGCATGACAATATGCGGCCTCTTAATGCTGAAAATGAAACCATCACATGCTACTCCCTTACCCCTCAAATACCAGGTTCAGGAAAACAATAAGAGATAGCTCAACTTTCTTCTCATGATCTCTTTCTCACTCCCTATACCCTAATGACCTTTGTATACATTTTTCACTTGATTATTTGCTTTCTGGCCAAGGTAGAACTGTACAATCTCATCACGAAGAGCTTGACTGGATTTGAGATAGTATCAGCAACAGATACAGAAAATTAGAGAAAGGTAGAAATAATTACAGAAACAGCAGCTAGATTATTTATAGAGCAACTACTATGAACCATGCCTTCTGATGGGAACAACACATACATTTTCTTAAATCCTGGCAATGCTGTAAGGCAGGAATTATTACTCACATTTTAAAGATAAGGAAACTGAGGCTCAAAACCTTTAAGTAACTCTGCCCAGTTTGGGCTGCTCTTAAATGGTGGAGTGAGGGTTCAAAGCCATTTGACCTAACTTCCAAAGTTTATGTTGCAGGCAAAGAAGTGAAGAGAAAAGCCTAGGCTTGAGACACCTGGAAGAAAGTAATCTAGACTTGGCTGCATGACTGCCTAATATACTATCTTATGATGTCATGGGCTGCAGTGTGTATGTATACCTCACATTATTTCCAGGGTAATTTGGAATTCTTTTCACTAAATATTGAGCTTTTAAGATATTTTAATAGTGATCAAAATTTGGGTTATAAGTGTCTTGATTTAAGCCATCCTGATTAGATGAAAAGGATGCATATATGTAGAGCTATAATTGATAGCAATAGAGAACCATAATACGTTAATTCTTTTTAATGCTGTTGGCATTGTCATTTGTTTTCTTGAGGCAAAGATTAAAAAGATATTACATATCAAAATATATTTTAGACACAAACATTCTTTTTTCAACTTTTTAAAATAGAAAACAATATGCATATTCAGAGTCAATCCAGCTTCAACTCCATTTACTACTTCAAAATTCACTCGGAGTTTCAAACCACTCTGAGCTTCCCTTTTCCTTTTTGTCCAGTGGAGATATGGCTTGACGGCTCTGCTTAATAAAATAAAATGTCAGTCCTCCAAGGCTGGCAATGCAGCGTGAATCAAAGTGTAGGCAGGGTGGCTAGACCAGACAGCTAGGACTCTCCCCTCCATGAAGGAGTCACTTGTTTCTTGGCCAACGGTGACGGGGTTAGACTTGTTTTTGTTAATTGAATTAGAGGTTCTAAGCCACAGTGGTAGAATAATAGAAACACCCCTAATATAACTTGAAGGAGGGCTCTGAGATCTATACCAGCCAGAGATTCTCCCACTGTTATCAAATTAGATCTGGGCTTGGTATCCTAAGATGAGCTAGTGGGTTTTATTACATAGCTTGCTAGTATGTAAGTAGCACAGAGTAAATTTCCTTAGAAACGACCTAAAGTAGAAATTACGAGCAAGAGAAGGAAGTGTTAACTTGCACTTTTCCAAAACCTGGGTGTTTTCCTTACGTCTCAAAGTCATTGGGAAATTCAAATCAGAACAAGATGTGAAGTCACCATTCAAAGCATAAAGCATTCTTATTTTTAAAACTGGCGGGTGGCAGATAGATATATCTTATAGTCCGATTTAGTAGTCATAAATCCTAATAGCTGGTTGGGAAGCTTTCCTGACTTCACTTTTTAAATTTATTGTATTGCACTTACTGTTGGAGCTGGGTCCTGGTGTAACTGCGAGAGGCCTGGGTGCTCGAGTCAGAGGAAACTTGGATGCCAGCATCAGCTGTGCCACTTCCTCACGGTATGACCTGCACCTCTCTGTCCTATTTTCCATCTGAGACATGGAAGACAAATGCCCTCAGAGGGTTTGGGGAGGAATCCACAAGTTAATATCTAGAAAGCATTTAGAAACCAGCTTGGCTCAGAGTAAGTACTCAGGACCTGTTAGGTGTTATTATCATTAAGCAGATAGAATGTCAAATATTTTCAACATTCATAAGTAGAAACCATCAGTGCTGGCATCTAGGGAAACTGTGTAGTGCATGGGTATTTTATTTTCCACACTGACTCCAGCTGAGAAGCACTTGGTTTTGCATGGGGTCACCAGTAGTGGTCAGCAGACAGGAGAGACCCCCCCCCCCGAAAAAGAAAATGCAACTTCAGCTCCCAAGAGAAAACTCCATATGCCTCTGCTTGTTTTTTTAAAAAATACTAATTTAATTCTATGGAATGGATTAAAATACTCTAGTGAGCCAAGAAGGCTGATGGTCCAGAGAGAAGAAGCCGAAGATCTCTGAAGACAAGTTCGTGGTCTCTCTCATTCTGCGTTTGGAATTCTAGGTAGTAGTTATTCTCCGAAGAGAGCTAGGAGCTAAGACTAAGGACTCTAAACACAGCTTTAGACCATAGTGACCCTCGGTTGTTCACGGTGGCCCCAATATTTTATGTTGTGGCCTCTTAGATATTGTGGCATTACATATGGGAGGAAAAATTCTCTTGGGCACGATGTGGGGGACAGGTTCCATGCTTCTCAATCCCTCTGCCCTTGACTTCCGTTCCCCTGCATCACTTTTTTCCTTCGTAGCATCATTAGATATCCTCAGTCGACTTTTGAATTATTTTAAAAGGTTTATGTTCTAACATGTAACTAGACTCATAAATTATCTCTCAACTTTCCCTAATTTTACAGCTAAAGGAAATAGAAGATTGAGACAGGCTAAATGAAGATCACAAGGCCAGTCAGTGTGGAGCTGAATCTGAGACCCAGGACTTCTAATGTCTAGTTCAAAGGGTAAGTGGAGAGATTTAATAGTAGCATACTGGATTCATTAAATAGTAATAATAGTAATGATGATGATGATAGCAAATACTTTTTCAGTACTTATGTACCAGGCACTGTTTTAAGCACTTTGCATTTCTTAACTACTGTCATCCTTACAAGACTGTGAGGAAGGTATTACCATCATCTCCATTTCACAGATGGATAAACTGATGCATGGTGAGGTTAATAAACTTGCTCAAGGACCCAGATATTAAGTGGAAGAGTGAGGATTTGAGTCCATATAATCCAGCTACCACCAAGTCCAGGCTTTCAAATACTATACAACGTCTTATTTAGTTAGCTGTTTCAGCCCACATACAGTTTAACTCATTATTATTAATCTGTTTTTCTTAAAAAAATCATTAACTCTTCAGGCTACTTATTAGAAATCAAGAAAACATCAAAAGCCACACATGCTCATTTTGTACCTTTCATATTAGTTTATCTATGTTCACAGAAAACTTTTTTAGAATTGCCATATATATATATATATAGAGAGAGAGAGAGAGAGAGAGAGAGAGAGAGAGAGAGGAGAGAAGAGAGAGCTACAGTATCCAGGGCCTTTATCTAGGATAGCAGGAAGTGATATTCAGATTGTTAATGTATTCTGGCCAATTAAGTTAACAAAACTGTCATGCACAGAATATCCACTTCTAAAAAAATGGAAATAAACTTGACACTAAAACTGTACTCATCATAATTCAATTTCATTTAAATTCTGATTTGGAGGACATGACAAGTTTTGTAGTGTCTCCAGCTTTCTCTATTAACAGCATTTTACTTTCCAAAGAAGGAGGTATATAAGAGGGGTTGACAATTAATTTGTCTTTAAATAATATTTCAGGAATTTTCCTAAAAGTTATTTCACGCAAATATATGCTTGGAGTCCACTGCTTTTGTTTGTCATTTCCTAATGTCTAAATGCAAAAAGTCAAAATAAATTTGAGTTATTTAAGCCTAGTCGTCTGATGGATCCCTTGAAATGAGATTTCCCTCTCTCATTAATCCTCACATATACCACAGTGGGATTTACAAAAATGGGAAGAGGTTTGGGCATATTCTGTCATCAATAAAAAACATCAAACTTGGTAAATGATAGAACGTTTACATGAGAAATGGACATTCCAAATAATAATCAATGATGTCTAATCCACAAGTTAGGAAGACAGTATCTGCGCTTCATACCTGAATACACAGTATGTTATATGTGGAAATTTGTTAGTCTTCACCAAATAACATCCAGAGGTTATTAGGTATCTATTATATTTATTATATTTTGCTACTCACATGTTCATAAACTAAACTCTCTTATCTTACATTAAAATAAAAAGGTCTGTGTAAAGAACCCATTCAAAGGGTTACATCTTAAAATAAGGGGCATACTCTAATTTTGCTATAGATTTGTTTCTTTTTTTAAATGAACATGGCCAGAAATAATTATTTTCCTTGCAGGGGCAGTAATGCAGTAATGCTAAAAACTGGTATTGCAGGTATCAAACTTTCCCTTAGTCTTTAAGTCTTTATTTGGAATTTACCCTATAGCAAATAAAAAAGAACAATGGGGCACACACACAACCTCATGTGAGTGTACACACACACACACACACACACACACACACACACACACACACACATGCTCAAAGAGAAAACCTCCATTGAGGACCCAGCCATCCATCCCCTGAAGAGATGTAATCTATGTGTAACAATGCTTAAATCAGCACGACATTTACAACACATATTAAGTGGTTTGTTATTTATTTCAAGACTTTAATTGGAACAATATATTAACAGCATTGTTGCAACAGTTCCACTTAAGGATATTTTTTTTCCCTAAAAAGAGAAAGAGAGGGAGAGAGAAAGGGAGAGAGCGAGAGAAACAATCACCCAGAATTACGCTACAACCCGTTAACGTTATTCCTTTAGCCAGAATGAACTGTGAAAGTTGAAGGAAAAAAAAGGGAAACTAGTTTCAGAAACCATATTTTAAACTCGATTCTATTTTATTAAACCCAGACGAGCTTTTTTTCTGCCATTACTAATATAACCTATTATGAGAATTTTTTTTTTCCCAGGGACAAAAACAACACCAACTTTCCCTCCCTAAGAGCTTCTTATTGTTCATTTTTGTTGCTATTTGGAGAAAAACTCATTAAAATATTATGAAGCACAGCACGTAATGATGTGCCAGTCTTCGCCAATGAGGAACATCTGTAGCCCGGTATATGTATATTTATATTACAGTCAACCTGAATGCAGACTCTCGCTCTCACCCCTTCTTTCCTTGCCTCTGTGCTACATTTCTTTGTCCCGACTACAGAGCCCGGCAAACGTGTGAAGTGCACAGGCTACAGTGCACGCATTGTCAGCCTCTGGGGCTCCAAGTGCCAAATGTTATTATTTCATCATTAGCCCGGAGCTCACGCCAGTGTAAACTGTGCTCTGCTAAATGCCTCCAAACCTTCCTCTTTTTATTCTTCCAGTTATTTTTAAAATGTATCTTTTCCCTCCTTTCAGTTCTCTGGCACAGAAGAATCTGCAAAGTGCATCCAACACACACCCAGCTCCCAAATCCATGCTTCTCTCCCTCTTTACATTATTCCACTTGCTTTCAAATCAAAGAACCTTGGGCATAATGAAAACATTGAGAGCTTGCCTATACCACAAATATTTGTGGAAAGCACATGGTGCCATTTTGCCAGACTACTCTTATTTGTTAAACTGAGTTAAGTGTAACACGATTCCAAAAACTGCCTTTAGAATGAAAGACAAGGCTTGTAAAGCCAGGGAGATAATTACCGCAATCTGGGTTACAGAAAATGCAAAACAAAGGAGCACAATCCCATTTTGCGTGTGTGTGTGTGTGTGTGTGTGCGCGCGCGCGTGTGTGTCTGTGTGTGTGTGTGTTGCGTGTGGGTCTTTTTGTTTTGTTTTGTTTTGTTTTTTTCCCTTTGTTGATGTACCCAAACATGTAAATATTCCATGGCGTGTGTTGTACAGAGATGAAAATCAACCCGAATCCTGCACAGACAGAACAAAACACATCCTCTGTAGTGGACAGTGGCATATTCGTGGTGGCAGTATCTTTTCAGAAGGGAGGGCTTATTTTCTGTTTTATTCTCCCTCCATCTAGCAAACACCCACCCAAGTGTGGCAGTTATCACCCGTTGCCAAGACTCTGACACCCACCTAACCTTCCTTTGAAGCTGTCAATCTATTTTTGCACAAGGAAATAAAAGTTAATTCGAAAAGAACTTAGGTTCTAAAACCTTTCCTATGAATCCATAAAAATATTGAAGAATCCTCCACTCCCTCTTCCCCATGTTGTTTTATGGGGATTATTATGCTATCAGCCTTCCCATTGTTAGGACTGTTGTCCTTTGGGATGGTTTTGTAGACTGGACCATTCCTTTCTTTGTCTGCCAATTGTTTCTAGATCTAAACCACTTTCTGAGACAATTATTTCCATACGTGTCTGTGTATGTAAATATTAATAATCATTGCATGTGTGTATACTTACGAGTGCATAAATAAACACCATTCCCACACGTATTCCCCATTTTTAAAGAGCTAGTTCTTACTCCATAAAAAGATTCCTGTTCCCCAAAGCAGGTTGTTAACGTTCTGTATTAAAGAGAAAGAGCAAACCTTCCACGTTTCCTTGTTTTATGTTTAGAAGAAGTCAACCTTACAGGTCTGAGCTAAGCTTTCTGGTATGTTTTAGCCGAGTCCAGATTATGGGCTGTAGGTTTTGAAACTCGCATCACCCAGTTTTCTCAAAAACCGTCACCGCAGTTCCCTCTTTAAATTTCATCTGGACTGTCTCTTACAGCCCTGCTGACCCCATCATTTCCTTCTCTTATTACTAACATGCTTCTCCCCACATGCACAACAGGATATTTTTCAGAGGACAAAACAAAAATATCTGAGGGGTTTCTTTCCTTCCAGATGTAGACATTTTGTCACCCATATAGCAATAAGAAGACACAGAAAATGAACCTGAGCTTCAAAGAGACAAAATATAGGACGTCACGAAGGTGCATGTAAGGATAAACCCATGAAGCCCTCGAAGCAGGATTTGGCAACAGAACTGTCCCATTGAGCCAAAAAGCCAGCCAGGGCATAGAAGCTTGTTATTATGACTTGCTCTGTGAGTAAGACCTGCAGGGAGGGTGTGAAGGCTGCCTAGTGTGAAGCCTGTTTAGAATAGTGGGGGGAGTGTGCAGTGAGTCTAATCAGGCTGTGGCCGCTTCCAACCATCTTAAAATCTAAAAAACAAGGCAAAAATAACTGTTTTATGAAAAAATCCCTAAATAAGATCATGGATCCCATTTTGAATTCTACTCCATTAAAGACGGGTAGTCCCAAATATGGAAACAGTTAAACTACCTGTTAGAAACTGGATGAGAAGCGATGCAGTATTTGAAAGAAAGTAGTAGCAAATGCTCATGATTAGAAATGAGCACCAAGTCAGTCACAGAGGGAGCGAAGGTGAACCACTTGGACAGTTTTGGTGAAGAAAGGCTCAAATGCTAATTTGTACTCTCTGAATTACGTGAAGCATTATTGGCTCTTTTCCTCTATCGCTTTCATTTTCATTTCTAACATGATTGAATTGTTTTTTCCTTCACTTAATGTTTGATTGAATCATGTGAAATTTATACCATTTGACAATTTCTGACCTACAAAAAATTTAATTTTATACAGTTCGGCCTAACAATTCTTTCCCTGAAGATAACGTGTCTATTTCCTTCTGATTGACTCATCTTAGAGTCCACTATTATTTTTGTATTGTTTTCTTTCTTGTCCTCTGCTTTCAAATTTAGTCATTCTTCATATTTTAATGCCTGTTGAAATTTTAGAGAATGGTTGGTTAAGTGAAAAGAAACCATTTAAAACCAGTGTTTAATGTGGGGTCAAAATGGGATTATTTTTCTTTCAGTTCTATTCTGAGGCCCTCTGTATATAGCTCAGTTTTCCAGATCATTCGCCCACTACAAATATTAGGGGCAGGATGTCATGTTTGATGGCCTCAAGGCTTTTACTTCACTTCAAGTCTTACAAAGGGAAACTTGATTTTAAAAATAATCCATGCAAAAGAAATAGGGTCAGAGCAAATATGTTCATAAGCTCTATTACAGACTTAAAGTGATCCTTTCGTAAACTCAGAAGTCCCAAGGGTGGGGAAGGGAGTTTCCACGGAGAGTGTTGTCCATATGCTGTGGGAAAGAGACGAATGGTTCTTTCCTTCCCTGCTCCTAGGAAGGGTCATGCATTCTGGAAAAAGCTGTAGACGGGAACATTCTGAAAGCAGAGTGGAAAGCAAGCATTTCTAAGATTCCCGCAAAGCCTCCGTCACTGTTATGAAGGCTGGACTGAATAAAAGGGTAACGAACATCTGAATGAGAGTCTGGAGTAGCCAATGCTGTAAGAATTTAATGAGAGATTTTCAGCACCTTTTCCAGATCTTAGGGGAAGGCATGAATGGTGAAATTAAAAGCCAGATGAGTTTTAACCCAACCGTTCCAGTTGCCCGATAGAGAAAATGCAACTTCATCGGTTTAGAAATAACACTGAAAGGGTGATTTTAAAAACTGAATACAACTTGGCACACGTAAATGCATGAGCACAAATCTCAATTCTGTTTCACTTCCCTGGCATATAAAAGCTTCACTTTACATTAGTCCTAAATATGAGTTTTGTTCAAAGAATTTCCATAGCATCATTCACTGGGAAGTAAAAATATTAATCTTCATAAGACTCAAAATTATAATAATGTCTCTTTATACTAGTCTTCATAATTAGCAAAAGTAGAAACAACTTCAATATTTATTTTGAAACCAATAGGTGGTGCTATAAATTTCTATATTTTGCAATATGCTCTTTTATTTTCCCATTTCTCAGTGGCATTAGAAGTTTCCCTACTTATCACAGTAAAATTTTTCAGTGCTAAAAGAAAAAAAGAAAACGCCTGCATTGCCTTTCCCATTCACTTAGCCACAGGGATATGTCTCTTTTCCATTGGAAAATCAACTATAACTCAGTGTGTGAACTCAAATGCAAGGAATCTATATAACTTTTGGCAGAAAAGTATATTTATGGAAACAGACCCATATATAATTCTCTGTGGTCTCTTTTCTTCTCATAGTCTTTCCACTAATGGGAATGCCATAGAGGAACATAATTTTAATATTTAATCTAATATTTCACTGTATGAACTATCTTATGGTGTTAGATTTATAGAAAAAGCAGTGACGACAGCATCATGGGGTCATGATTCTGTTGTCATGATATCATGGACTCCCAGAATCAATGGAACACAGGAGGACCCTGAGATCAGGCAGCTATAGATGAGACAACTGACAAAATAGAAGCTGAAAGTGCTAGAAACAGGCACTTGATATTTGTCATCATGGGAACCAACACGTTTCTGGTATGAGACAAAAAAAGTTCTGAAGGATCACAGACACTGCAAAATTAAAATCCAAATTCTACTACAACTTTCAAGTATAAATAGTAACCTCAAACTGATGAGTTTCATTGATACGTAGATCTTGAAGATAAAAATCTAAATCCTTTTCCTTCCCTTGTAAAAGGTATGGAAGTCCTTCACAAACTTCCAGGTGTGTATATGTGCATGTATATATATGTGCTTGTGTATGTGTGTGTGTAAGGCTGACACACTGGAAAAACAAGAGGTTCAATGAGGTCTTGTAAGAGTGCAAAAAGAAGGACGATGACAGTTGCCACTAGCTGCCATCTCAACTCTATCATTCCTCCAACATCTGGGTGATTTTTACCTCTTCTTCCAGATGTTTTGGTAGCTAGTAGAAATAGCCTTAAACTCTTGTCAGTATTGAATGAGCAGCCTAGTTACAACTGGAAGATGAGTTTGTAGAAGACATCATAATTTGCATAAGATTACACCCTGTGCAGCAAAGCTTCCTCCTTCCCAGCAGGAGCCCTTCCTGGGCTAGCTAGTTACTTCCTGCTTTCCCCAGGCTTGCCCTTCAGGGGTCAGGCTGCTTCCTCCTGGCTTAGCTGGTAGGAATTGGACTAAGCCAACTATTAAATAGTCATTTTTCTATTCACATTAAATATTTCATAATGTTTAGGATACAAGAAAGAAGAAAACATGACTTAAGAGTGGAAGCAAATGTCTCTTAGGAGGCATTAATAAAAACATGGTATCTAGAAAAGGGAGTTGAGAGTGTTATGCTATACTGTGCTGGGCAGTGCATTTTAGAATGAATTTTGACCAATTAGTGTACAACTGAAGGGGAGTAACAAGAATGAAGAGACATGATAAGCCACATGAGAAAGAGTTTAAGGAACTGAAAATTTCAGGAGGAATAAGAGACTATCGGTGCGGATGCAAGAGGGTAGGATAGGATAACTGCCTCCTAGTAATTGACGAGCTGTCATATAGAAAAGACATGAAAGTTATTTGATATGATTCCAGGATGCTTATCAAGGATTAATTGAAAGAAGTTGTCTTTTAGTGTCTCATTTTACTGTCAAGATATTAGCATTAGATATAGATAGCATTCTTTCACCATTATAAAGTGAAATATAACACAAAGTGAATCCAACAATAAACTGAAGTGAAATAGACTTAAGTAATCAGGGCATGCTTTGGCTCAATAGCAAAAAGAACTTTCTTAAAATGGATCTTATTCAATAAGTATTTATTGAAAACCTATTAGGTACCTGGTACTTTTCTAGGCATTGGAAGAGAAAGCAGTGGACAAAATAGAGTTCTTGCTCTCACACTCCTTTTATTCTAGGGTGAGGAGGATAGAGTCATTAACCAGGGAAATAAAAATACAATACGTGATGTATCTGGAGGTGATTAAGTGCTATAAAGGAAGAGGGGATAGAGTGGCAGGGTGCTCTTTTAGATAGAGAAGTCTATTAGTACTATCTGCTCATGGAAGAGACCATGTAGGAGGCATGGGATAATAAGAGCTCATCATAGAAAATGTTCCAGTAGAGACTGGATAACCAATTTGGAGGGGTATAAAGTATTTGCACTTACATGTTTCTGTGCTTAGGTATCCCATTAGTTTATATATTTATTTTGAACCTGGGGAATGTCTCATTCATCTCTTCATGGCTAACACTTACTACCTACTACATGGCAGTGCTTCATCTAAGCGTGTAGAATGAAAGTTCTACAGGGAATTAGGCAATGGATACAATGTACAACCCCCCAAATCCTGTCCCAACTCAGATGATATATGATTTATTTCCTTTATTTCCATTCGCCCTCTTCCATCTCTTTGCCAATTCTATCTTCACCTTTCTTCTTTAAGCCCTGAACAAGTGAGTATTAGTTTGGCTTTTTAAAATTGCAGAGATGTAAGATATGATTGAAAATAGGAAGTGTGGGGAAGATAAGGTTGCACAGGAAATCACCTAATCCCTCTGGCTGCAGTACTTTCAGTGCAGGACTCCTCCCTTAGCACATCTGGTGGAAAACAGGCATAGTAATTCAGCCTTTTGGGGTGGGGGTGGGGCCCAACTTACTTAGTTAAGATTAGATTCAGCTACACGGAAAGAAAATCGAAATTAACTATGGCTTAAATACTCAAGGTTTTATTCTCTCATAAAAATCCCAGAGGTTGGACATTCAGGGCTGGTAAAGCAGTTGCATAAAACCTTCAGCAAATCATCATCGTTTGAGGTTTCCATTACACCTAGAATGAGGTTCTCTCATATATATGATCCGAGGGGTCACTGGAGGGCCAATCAACACATTATGAATCTAAACTTACAAAAGTAAACACTAATATCTGAATTACTTTCATCTGTTTTATGTGTTAGAGATTTTGTTTAATACATGAATTTTGGTGCTAAAGAAATTGGAAAACTGCTGATCTCTTTTCCGGATGAGGACCCTGAGTCTCAGAGAAATTAAGTGTTTCGCTTGAGACCTCAGAGCAAGCTATCGGCAGGGCCAAAACGAGAACGCAAATCACCTAATGACATCTGTGCCATTTCCACTGTTAGGACAGTTGGTATCTTATTCAAATCCCATGGAACAGTGAACACAGAAACAGAAGAGCTGAGGGCTACCCCACTGTTGAATCTATGAATCTATCCACCAGACATTACACATTTTCAGTGTTGAGAAAATATTACTGTCCACATGAGTGATGAAAAATTTTAGAAGAAAAAGGATGTTGTTTTTATTAATATCGTACTGTTTTGGGCAACAACATTACACTCTGAACAACACGAGAAAGTGCAGAAGAAACTGTTTCTTGATACATAAGAATATTACTGATGTCCCTTTAAGAAGGTGATGTTCCATTACTACACCAATCTGTTCTAAAACAGTCTTGTTTTGCCCTTCTTTTACTTTCTTGCTTCAAAGAACTTCCAAAGGTGTTTGGAGTAAATTCTGTCTATGAGCTACAGAACCATGAATATGTAGGACAACTGATTTGGTAAGATTGGGTGGGAATTGCTTCCTTTTTACATCAAAACTACTAGAGAAAGTCAGGGCTTTGCCTTTATGTCTAAGTAATGTAAGCCATTAACATGGAGCCTCCGTGAAAATCGGGCAAAATTGTTTCAAACAGGGGTTGGATATGTTTAAAACTGAGCAATCTGCCAGAATCAGTTCCTATTTTGTGTACGGTCGAACTGACTGAATTACCATTTTTGCCTAGAACCACAGAAGTCCAGGAGAATTCCGGGGCCAAAACCACAAACAATGGTTCTTTGTCTAAGGGGGCCCCATGGTTGGGGTTTTACCCGCAACCATGTGTGATTTCAATGTAGAGCAGAATGATTAAGAATTCAGCTCCATTCCAGAACAGGTCATACATCTGTCGATTGCTGCTCAGCCCAGCCTCTCGTGTATGAACACAATATTCTACTACATATGGAGGCATGCAAAAACCTTTTCCATTTTCTCAGTGATTTAGAAGTGAAAATTCTTGTGCCCGTGATCTGTTCCTTCTCAGTTTAGCAACATACAAAGTGCACCAGTTTCTTCTACTTATGAGAGAATGGCGTGAAAGTAGGTGAAGCTGGCAGGAAACCCAGCATCACCACTCTGGGATCTGCTGGAGAATCAGGCAAGGGAGGTTATAGGCAGGTGACACCATTGGAGCGGTGCCTTCCAGGGCTGCACATCTGGGCTGTGCTGGTGCCAGGAAGGAAGCATGTGCTTCGATTAGCTGCAGCTCAAAATGAAACTGTGGAGAAGCAGAGCATGCTGTACACCATGGCCAATAATGCAGAGATGTTCAGGGCTCAGTGCTGACTCTGTGTGTGTGTGTGTGTGTGTGTGTGTGTGTGTGTGCGCGCGCGCGCACACGCACACAGGCCCGCACACCAGCAGAGTCTACAATATCACGTGTTCGTGCTTCTGAATAACAGCATCTAGTCTCTTAAGCACAAGTTATCCATGGGCTCTGGAGGTTCAGGTATGCTTCATGGGAAAAGCCCACTTTATGTGTGTCAGCAGAATAATGAAACAGCAGTTTGTCAGAAGGTCTTTGCTTAGAATGATGATAGATCCATGGCTGGCTGATTAAATAATATGAAAAGATATTTCCTTTCTCTCTAAATCCATCAGGGCTTGGTGTTTGGAGAAGGTGAAGAAAATGTCATATTTTAATAGATTCAAGTATTCTTTGAATGTAGTAGGCATTTAATATTTGTGCAGTTAATGAAGACATACCATATATGCACATTTAAATGTACAATGATTGCACTGCTCAAAAATCATGTTTATTTTCCCACTCACTTTCACCTAGCAGGAGGACTATTTAAATCATATAATAGAGCCTACAGTTGATCAGGATAAGCAACTAACAAGGCCCTTCAGTTGGATTCATTTTGCTCATTACTAATGCTGTTTAGACAGCTCGTATTCAGATTCAAAGACCAGGTTCCTAATGACTGGGGAAAGCACAGGGTTGTTCAATGCTGCAATCAACTGGGGAGATTCTGTACCAACAGCCTGGATGGCCTGAGCACCCTAAATCTTATTTAGTTATTTTCATAATAGATATTTGGTCTGAATAAGGCAAAGAACCTTTTCATCTTGTCACTGAATATTGTCTTATGACATGATTCTGACATAATAGTTCACAGCTATAGTGATTCAGTGCAGTAATAGAAACAAAACGGTTGATTTCGCAAGACTTATCTTGGCCTATTGGCTGGGCATGTAAATAGCAGATCATAGAAGTATTCTTAGAGCCTTGACCCTACCATAATATTAAGGAGTAAAGGAAAATGAGATACAACACATGTTTTCTATTCCCTTATTTATGGTTCCCATAGAAATCAGTGTAGGTGCTTTAAAATGGTAGCAAGAGAATCATAAGTTATATAGTTGTAATTATTGAATCTGAGGGCTAGAAGGAAACCTGGAGGTTTCTAATCAACTTCCCTTATTGTAGATGAGAAACTCAGGACTTAGAAAATTTAACCTTTGTTATCTCCAGAAACAAGAGCCCAAAATACAAGCCACAATTCTAATGTCCTTTTTTCCCATTTTCTGTCCCATTGATTCATTAAGGCCAAATGTTATTAAATAAAAATAAGGTTTAGTGCGTCCTTGCTATCCAGATCACTTTTTGGTTGAACCTCCAAACTTAACTTCCTTTTGGTTTCTGCTTCCAAACCTCCTGCTGCCACCCAGTTCTCTCTGGTTACCAGAAATTTAAATTTTTGTCCATAGTTAAAAAGTTTCCAGTCTACAAACACTACGGAATTCTTGTTTTTAGCCCGGAAGTTCTCTATGAATAAGGGAAACCTAAAGAAAAGGGTACTTCTGAGGTCATTCTCAAGATTATGATTGGCTCCATGAGGATTTTGTGGCATCTAAACCAAAGCCACTTCTGAATTTTATCCCTTTATTATCCACTAGACCTGCCCATCCAGAGTCCTTTATGTTAGATAATCATCAGCCCACCAGAGGGTCTTTCCCATAATGGGCTCACAGAAAGAAGCTGCTCTGAAGCCCTCTACATCCCTCTGGCACAGACCCACACTGCTGTGGAATCAGATGAAGATAAGGGCTCTGCAGCACACTGTGACAAAGGGACTCATGCCGTGTTGCAGTGTGTACTGACCTAGCATTACCATATGGCTTCTAAATGTGCAATGAAAATCCATCAACCATCATGCATCTAAAGAGTAAATCACACACACACACACACACACACACACACACACACACAATTTTTATTTGATGTAGACTAGTTATGTTCTTCAAGGAAAAAACTGCATCTTCGTAGAAGTATTCAATCTGTAATTTACTTCTTATTTATTGCCAAAATGAGCACAAAACCAACAACATGAGATGGTAAAGCCCTGCTACCCTGAATTGAGAGTTGCTTTTTTGCATGAGAAGCATTTTCTGGAGTTGCTTTGAATAGGCCCTCAGACACCACTTCAGTGTCAATGCTGCTTCCATGTGGGGCTTTACACTGAGTAGACTAAATGTCCGTGCATTTTGCTTAATACTGAAAAAGATCTTGTTTGTGTTTAATTACAGAGTTGCATTGGTGCTCGGAGCCCAGGTATTAATTTTCTTCTTGGTCCAAGCAAGATTCTACAGATTGTTGGGCCACATCTTTGACACTGGATCACCTTGGAAGGGCTGCCCAGTGAGACTATCACATCACATCATTCTGGAAGGGACCTCTAGGAATGTCATCTTGCTGATCCAAACCTCCTTTTGGATTTTTAAAAATGTCCCCAATTTATAAAATGCCTTTTACACTGGAGATAGTCACTCCTGAGTAGTTAACTAAGGAAGTTTGTATTTCATCATCTCCTGCTTAGAAGAGTACGAACAGCTCAATTTCAGGTGTGCAATAAGACCTTCCTGTGGCACGTCCGCAACTAGAACTGGGGATGGGTCACAACCCACATATGCAAATTCTATTGGCAAGTCTGGGATCTTATGAAATAAAGCAATATTGTTAAGATTCTCAGGAGAATTTGGGGGCAGGAAATGTAAATGGATAGGGATATATTAATATCTTTATAAGTCTTGTAGAATTCTAGGTTATGTTTTCTGAAATTTTGCCATATGATAAAGCCTAAGAAAGAATTCTAGAAATTATTCTAAAAGGATCATTACACAATTTTATTTGCTCTTCCCACTTATTTAAAGGGGTAATGATATTTATAAAACTTTGAGAACGAGACGTGCTTTCAAGAATTGGCAAAGATTTCAGATGATTTGCAAAGGCTATTTGTAAAGATTCAAATTTGGCCCAAAGGTCATTGGTTGAGAATTTCATCATTATGCTGTAAGCATCTTTGTTTATCTACATCTATATACCTATATTTTACATATACCTATATATATGTATCTTACTCTATAAGCATCTTCAGACTTAAAAAGTTTTAGTAAAGAACTACAATTTCAAACCCTTAGTATACAAAATGATGCATAATTCCACCAGAATTTCAGAATGCAAAAGGCTCAGAAGATCTTTTTGGAATTAGGATAAGCTTTGAGGAAAATTCCCAAGTTTATCGTAACCAATAGGAATAAAAACTGCCCCAGCTAGAGAGAGATTCAACTCTCTGGGAGGTTAGCTAGTTGGTTAAATTCAGCTAGTAAATTAATTTTATATTCTCTAATAATTAGCTTTGTTAATCTTGTGCCATAAGAGACAAATGACATTTCTTGTTGAAAAATACTTATTCCAGTGAAATCTAACCCCAAAATAGGTGCTATATTAAAGTACGGCCTAGTTTGTTTAGAGTGGTGGGATGGGGTGGGAGCGTGAGGCAAAGCACAGGAGGCTGAATTTTTTGGAACAGCGTCCTGTGTTTCTACCACCTCCTAAATGGCCACCAAAGAAAGCAAAGGCAAAGACTCAGGATTGACACACTGTCTCTCTTTCTCTTACATCTGATTTGGTCCCCAAGTTACCCACTGAAATCAGTGCAGCTGACAGCTGGTTTTGATTGAGAACTACAGCATTAAAAGCAATAGTAGCAGCCGACCATTGCCCATAGTCAACTACCTTTTCCTGTGGAATGGAGAGCTAATTACTTGTCTTGCAATTTCTTCCCCTCTTCAAAGGAAATCAGTTTGATTCCTCCAAAGTTATCAAGCATAAAAGAACTCTGCCTCCAAATCAGGATTGCCCTTTTTCATTTTCCTCATGATTTCTGAGATTTTTACTGTCGTTACTCTGGTCTTCATATCCTGCTTCTCTGCTTCCACTTAGATGTGCCAATTAAAGAAAGATATGGTTTATTTAAAAAATATGGTCCTAGGGCTGACTGTAAAGCGAGCTCTTAAACAGGCCTGAACTCTTCATCAGGATTAGCTGAACACAGTAAGTAAATCCCATGTTGAATGGTGACCTTGTAAAGTCTCCAAGAAGCAGGATTGTACTGGGCTTTGCAGCAGCTTAAATGAAACAAGCTTCCTTCTTCTCTTGGGTCTCACCAATCCTAGGCCAGGCAAAGTGCCCACTTCAAGGGGCTACAAGAGCAGTCTAATAAAGTGGTTTCCCAAATGTGGTCCCGGGACCAGCAGTAACATAGGGCTTATTAGAAATGCACATTCTCAGGCCCCATCCAGCCCTGGTGTAGGACACAGCACGCTGTGGTATAACAAGCCCTTCAGGGGATTCTGATATATGCTAGCATTTGAGAACCACTGATCTAGAGCATCAACAGTAATTCTGTTGATGCCTGTTGGCTTAAATCTGATTTAACTTCCCTAGGAGAAATGCAGAATCCTGGATTGTTAGGAAAGTTGGATGGGCAGATAAGTCAATGGCAAAAAAACACCAACATATCTTGACTATGTAAAGACAACTTGATATTTAGATCTCTCTCTCTGTCTCAGACATATCAGTTTACAGATACAAAACCATTCATTTACTCAACAAATGTTTGTTGCTGTATATCACAAACCATTCCAGATTGAGAATACTATAGTAGACAAAATACACTAAGCTCCTAATCTCATGCTGCTTACAGTCTAGTAGGGAAGAATTTTAAGCCTATGAGCAAGTGAATACATGAGGTTAGGAATAAGGGGATAGGGAGTGACAGGGTAGGGGTGGAGTGCTATTTTGGATAGGGAAGTAGAGATAACTCTTGAGCCTTGTCTCATATCTTCTTAGCCATCTTTCTTATTTCATCCTTTGCTGCAGCAGCCAGATTCTCATCATCTAAGAGCATGTCAACTTAGTTGTACCTTGATCTCTATTCTCTTTTCAGAGGCTTCGCTGCCCTACTGAATTTATTCCCCTTGAGCATCCTGAAATGCATGAACTCACTTGGTCAAGGGAAGTAACATTCCCTTTGGTAAGCTTTGACCAGTTGCAAAGGGGTGTGGTAGATACCTACTTGCCTCTTCCTCGTCTGGGCAGACAGTTGTGGGGAGCATTCTTCATGATCCACAGAGGGACCTAGCCAGACTGAGCTCTGGCTGCCCGTAACATCGACCAGCTCACTAATGTACCCTTGGTTTAGCTTTCTCTCCTTCCTCCCTGACTCCCTTCCTTGGGATCAATGTTCCCCAAAACTACCTGCATCCAAACCTTTGTTTCAGGTTCTGCTTTCGGGGAAACCCAGACCAAGACAGTAGTCCTTTGTAATGAGGTGGTATTTCAGTAGAGACGTGAGAAATGTGAGGAAGTCAGGCAGGTATCTTGTGGAAGAGTGTTCCAGGCAAGAGCAAATGCTGTGAGGCAGGTTGGCATATTCTGGGATCAACACGAAACCCATGTAGCTTGTGTGGAGTGGGCACCGGGGAGTAAGAGTGGTAAGAGGTAGAGTACCAGAGGAGGCAGGATGCTAGATCATGTGGGGCCTTACAGGCCATCAAAAGGACTTTGTTCTCAGTGACAAAGGAAGCCAGGGGGATTTTGAACAAAGGCATGGATCTGAAAGATGTTTTTAGAGGATCACTTTGTCTCCTCTTTTCAGAATAAACTATAGGGGAGCAAGGGTAGAATCAGCAAGACCATTTAGGAGGTTTTTACCATAATTCAGGCAACTTGGACTATGGTGGTAGCAGTGAAGGTGATGAAATGACAGAGGGGGTTCTTGGGCTGGATACAGAGTGAAAGAGGAATTAATGATGTCTCCAAAGTTCGTGGTCTAAATAATTGGCATCAGTGGAGTTGCCAATGAAAGTATCCAAGAGAGAATTCCTGAGCAAAATGAAGGGGATGTAATTTGAAGAGAAGGAAACCACAAATCAGTTAATTTATATTCTGGTTCATCAGTAACAGTCTAATAGTTATGGCCATTGATGAATCACACATTATTCTTAGCCTATAAACTGCATGGACACTGTCCAGAAGAGTAGGAATTAAGCCTCCATCTTTTCCTAGGACATAGCAGACATGAGAACATTCTCAAATAATGTTGCATCAACTACTCTTCATGATGATATTTAAGCCTTAAACCAACTTGAATGTTAGGTGTACTTATTCTCATTCTATAGATGATGGAATTGGCAAATAGCATAGCCAAGTCACTTCTCCGAGGTCTCCCTGCCTAAAAACGACAGGTCTCAGATTCAAGCTCAGGCCTCCCTGACTCCAATTGTCTCTGCTCCTAACCAGCAGTACCTCCTCCTCTCTTTCCCGTTTCTAGCACGATGACTTGTCAAACCTTAATTCCTCCACTACTGCCGACCTATGTAAGGTTGGAAATTTATTTTTCCTCTCTTACTCTTTTTTTTTAAACAACACAGAAGTTTATTTCTCTCTCACGTATCGGTGAAATACAAGGATTCTGTAGATCAGCGGTCCCCAACCTTTTTGGCACCAGGGAGCGGTTTCATGGAAGACAGTTTTTCCACGCACTGGGGTGGGGAGGGATGATTCAGGCGGTAATGCGAGCGATGGGGAGCGGTGGGGAGCGGCAGATGGAGCTTCACTCGCTCACCCACTGCTCACCTCCTGCTGTGCAGCCTGGTTCCTAACAGGCCTGGTACAGTTCCACGGCCCAGGGGTTGGGGACCCCTGCCATAGGTGATGCACAGATTCAGAGTATTGGCCCAAGACTCTTTCCGTTTTGTTTCTCTGGTAGTTTCTTTTAAGTCTTTTTCCTTCTACCTCTTCTGCAGTAGGACTTGGACCAGACTGAATTCCAGGTAGATTCAGTATTAGGTGCAAAACTCTTCGACCTTAAATATCCCACCCTGGGTAATTATACCAAATTGTTTTTGTTTTACCTTTTTCATTCATCCCTTTATCACCTTTCTCTACACTCTTCTAAAATGTTTTTCTCTTTCCTCATTTCAATGCATCTTTCTCTTGATGACTTGACTATTAAAGGTTTGATCTTTTCTGAGATGAATGCAAATGGTTCTACAATGGAATAACATGTACCAGTTGGCATGATGTATATATTGTATTATGGTTTTGACTCTACTTTCCCCTTCTTTTTTTTTCTTTTTTTTTTTTGCGGTATGCGGGCCTCTCACTGTTGTGGCCTCTCCCGCTGCGGAGCACAGGCTCCGGACGTGCAGGCTCAGCGGCCATGGCTCACGGGCCCAGCCGCTCTGTGGCATGTGGGATCTTCCCGGACCGGGGCATGAACCCGTGTCCCCTGCATCGGCAGGCGGACTCTCAACCACTGCGCCACCAGGGAAGCCCCCCCTTCTTTTTTAATATTTGCAGTACAGGTCAGTTTCCCTCAATTAGTGCTTCAGGGTCACCCTTGTATTTGCATTCCACTCAGAACAGTGGGGTTGAGTCTGGCAAGAGCACTAACCAAAGCCGTTCTCAGAATAGGCTGGATATTAAGAGGTACCTGTTCTTAGAGAACCATGAATGCAAAGAGAGAATTCAAGTTATATATAATCAAGGAGAAGAACCCAGGCCATAGCCAGATAAGCAAGACCAAGTTCAGGCCTAAAGAATGAGGTGAGGTTGTAAACAGGAGATTGTGTAATGAGGTCATAAGCCAGAAGGATCAGAAACACATGGAGTGTAGTATATGAAGTAGGTTAGGACAAGCAGTTCAGAACTAAGATTGTGACCAATCAGAAGGCATTGGAAACCTGTTTTTATGTGATGCCAGCTGCTTGGTACAAGGACAGATTTAATGGATTAAAAGCCTGGAAACTAGATCTTGTTTGTAAGTAGAGGTATTGTGGGAACTATAGGCTAATAGCTTACGCGTTCATTATTTAATTAGCCAGGGTCAGCGCTGACAGCTGTTTCTGCGTAAATATCTTCACCCTGTTGATTCATTCATTCTTTCACTCTCATCAACATTTTCAGACATGTTTCAAGCCTATGTTTTACATCCAGTACTCTACTTGGGAGAACTGGAAATAGGAAGGTGAACCGGCATAGTCCTTGTTCTTAAGGAGTTTTTAGTTTTGCTTGGAAATAGATTTAAAACATAAATGACATGATTTGATAATGCTCTGATGGAGGTAGATATGAAGTTCAATAGAGGCACAGAGCATCATGATCCTATGTCAGAAGTTGCTTTACAGACGAGGCTGCACTTGGGCTGATTTTGGAGCATTAGTCAGAGTGTGCTGGGCACACAGAGGGAAGGGGACAAGTGGCACAGGAGCAGATGTTCCAAGCAGGGTGACCTGCAAGTGCTGTGGAATGATCAGGTCTGGTGTGCTCAGAAAACTTCGAAGAAGTTGGTGTCACTATACATTCAAGGACATGTGGTGGTGGTTTCTGGGGGAGGGGATTGGCCAAAGATGAGACTGGAAGAGCTGGAAAGGGTGAGATCCCGGAGGCACTTGCACTCCATCTATGGAGTGCAGATTTTATTAGGTAGATGATGCTAACTCACTGGGTGATTGCAGGAGGGGACCCACATGAACCCAACATTACAGAAAGCCTTCTGAGGGCACTCGTGGCCATTTGAGCTGTCCTTTGGAGTGTATAAGCAAGCAGTTACTAGGTGGAGCTGTAGTGATCAGAGGCCCTTGAAGAGGCATTATAAGCAAAAACAGAAGGCTCTCTTTCCCCAGAAATTTAGAACATTATACGACAAAAAGTTTGGAACTACTTTGGCAATAGCCTTTCTTTTCCCAGGCTTTCTTTGAGCCAGTAGTCTTTGAGAAGTACCACTGATACATTTTTTTCTTCTTCCTTCTTTTTTCTTTAAAGAAATGATTTTCAGATAATTTAAATCAATTCATTTCTTTTCTGCACAGTCCTAGCATTTTGAATGGAAAGAGCTGTCTTAAAGGAAACCCATGTATTTTTTTCAGTACTAATATTTGACTAGTGAGCAAAAGCACTTCTTTGTCTGAAGAAGACATTCTCTAAAGAAAGTTTTTTCTGGACGTGGGTCATGTAGTCTCTTGCCCCAAGTACCAAGGGTGTACTGTAATTCCTGGCTCTATTAGTTAAGTGTTTTTCTTAAGGAGAAAGTGTTAGGTGTGTTTACCCCCATTTTCCTTAGGGGAGTGTAAATATCACCCCCAATTCTTTCTAGACTGGCTTTAATTGAAGAAGAAAGTAAAGCAACATTCATGGAGGAAGTTGAGTGACTACGTTTCTATAAATAATATGTGTTTAAAGGTATGATCCTTTGAATGCATTAAGGGAAAGTACTGCCTCTAACCCTGACGCCTTGGACCAAAGATCCTTTAGGCTAGAGACAGCATCTTATATCTCCTTTTGTTGCTTTGCACTGCACTGTATTCATAGCAGGATCTCAATAACGTTAGGCACTCCCGAGAGTGATGGAAAATTGTGGAGAATCGTGTGGAGAGTTGGGCACTGATTCTGTGTTCCCAGTGCTTCCCAAGCCTCAAAGTGTGGTCCAAGGACCAGCAGCATCAACATTACCCAGGAACTAGTCAGAAATGCAAACATCCACCTCTGACCTACTACATCAGAATCTTCATTTTAACAACTCTCCAGTGATTTTTGCATATGAAAATTGGAGGAACATTGATCTAGAGCAGGGGTCAGCAAATTATGGCCAGTGGGTCAAATCTGGCCTGTTTTTGTAAATAAGGTTTGACTGGAACAAAGTCACATCTACTTAGTTATAGACTGTCTCTGGTTGCTTTAGTTCTTCAGCAGAAGAGATGAGTAATTGCAACAGAGACCATATGACTTACAAATCCTAAAATATTCACTGTCTGATCATTTACAGAAAGTTCATTGCCTTCTGATCTGGAGCACATGGTATGCTTAGGAGTTTGCCAATAATAGTGCATAATATATAATAATAATTGCAATAGCAATTCACTTCAAACAGAACTTTTAAAAACCTTAAAAATCCCATTTTCCCTTCTGTTCATTTTAAGTGTGAGATGTAAATGTTCATTGGGATATTATTTATTTTATAATCTATGACTATGTCACATCTATCTCAAACACCTTAATTAATCTCACGCTGCCAATGAAATCTAATTCATCACATGGCACTTAAAAGCTTTCCAGTACCTAGACTGAGCCTTCAACCTCCTCTCTTATAAACCTCTCTGGCACACGATGCCTCTTGTCAAACCAAATTTCTGGCTGTTTCTAGCATCTAAACATTACCTTTTTGCAGTTAAAAATCCAGACAAGTTTTTTTTTATGCAGAAAGCTTTCCCGTTTCTCTCCCATGATATTTAATGTACACCACTAGTATTTAACTTTCTAATGTAATGCCCAATTTGTACCTACTTTATCTTGTCCAGTAAAGTAGACACATCTTAAGAGCTGAGATTGTATTTTGATCCATTTTATAATTTCAAATGGACCAAAATATACACAGGTGATGCATTGTGGATATTTATGAGTTGGATATGAATTCTTTGTATTCAAAAGTGACTGGATCTCAACCAGACTCTTGTGAGTGGGGTGCGAGTGTCAAGGAGGAAAAGTCCCAGGAGCCAGGTCAAATAGACAGGGGTAGGTCCTAGGGTCATTGTAGCAGGTGTTGCTGGTGCTTGCCCATATCCCTGCAGACAGTTGCAGGTAACCTTGAAGGAAAGTGAGACAGGAAATGATGAATACATTTCCCAGCTTCCTTACTCCCTGTTGGGAGAGTTCTGAGCAGTGTTCCACTCAGTCTCTTGGGATCCCAAAGGCATGGAGCCCAGTGGCACAGAGGTAAAATCCACTCCTCAGAGACCATTATCTTAGTCATTTTGGGCTGCTATAGTAGACTGCCATCGACTGGTTGGGGCGGGGTTTATACATAATAAATATGTATTGCTCATAGTTCTAGAGGCTAGGAAATTTGAGATCAAAGGGCTAGCGGATTAGTGTCTGGTAAAGACCTGCTTCCTGGTTCATAGATGGCCTTCTAATCACTGCTTTCTCACATGGCAGAGGGGTGAGGGATCTCTCCGGAAGCTCTTTTATAAAGCCACTAATCTTATTCATGAGGACAGAGCCCTCATGTCCTAATCAGCTCCCCAAGGCCCCCACCTCCAAATACCATCACATCAGGGATTAGGTTTCAACATATGCATTTCGGAGAGACACAAACCTTCAGTCAATGGCAACCATTTACTGGTTGTCCTCCCTTTCCTGTCTTATTTCCTTGTTTCCTCACAATACTTCTTGGGATCAATTTTCCATAAAATCTTTGCACCTAAATCCTTGTCTCAGGACCTGCTTTTAGGAGAACCCAAACTATAGTAGACGATCTCTAATATGGCCCCCAGTGATTCCTGCTTCCTGGTACTCACGTTCTTGTGTAATCCCTTCCCTTAAAGTGTAAACGTGATTTAGTAGCTTGCTTCTAATGAGCAGAATATGGCAGAAGTGAAGATACGTCAGTTCTGTGGTTAGGTTATTGAAAGAATGTGGGTCTGTCTTGGGAGCTCTCTCTCACTCTCTTTTGGATTATTCACACTAGGGGAACCCAGGTGCTGTGCTGCAAGGCAGCTCTGTGAGGAAGTTTAGCTGAGTGAGTTTGAAAGCAAATCTTCTGAAGCTGTTTGCAAACAGACCCTTCCCCAGTTGAGCTGTAAGATGACTGCATCCTTGATTGCAGCCTTATGGGAGAACCTCATCCAGGACCAGGCAGCTAAGTTGCCCATGGATTTCTGACCAACAGTAACTATGAGATTAAAAAAAAAAATCTGTGGTTTTCAGTTGTGAAGTTTTAGGATAATTTGCTATACAGCAATAGATAACTAGTACACAATCTAAGACAAGAATGCATGTCAAGTGTTATTGGGGATTTAGTTGAGAGATTCTCCCTGAATCTTTTAACCATATCAAGCCCTCATGCTTCATGCATCCAGGTGCCCTGTACATATTCCTTAGTACTTACTACTCTTGTGTTCTCTTGTTTAAAATTTGCCTTCCTAACTAGACTGCCAGTTCCATGAGGACCACTTCCATCCTTTTTGCCCTCCATTTCCAGTGCCTCTAAGAATTATTGATGAAATAGGTAAAGCAATTAGTCTGGCTGGTTTTGTATGCCATTAATAGAAACTCAACTCTTTGTGTTGCAATAAAAAGTCTGGAGATGGATTCGCAGGTCCAGCTGGACTGGGAGCTCAAATGATGTTCTAGGAATTCTATATGACTCATTTTTTCTGTCATTTTGTCTTTGTCTCTTGTTCCCCTTTACTGTCACTGCCCCTCCCTCTCTCTTCTCTCTTTCCCTCCATCCTATGGATCTGCTCTCCTTTGTCAGCCTCATTTCCAAACAGACTCTTCTCAGAAAACTGGCTGCTGAAATGCTCAGACTGAAATCCTCAGAGCTGAACAAACCAGCAGAAAGAAAAGCATCTCCTCAGAAGTTTAGAAAATGCCCTGGGATTGAATCTTTCTGAGCTAACCTGTGGCACAAGATCATCCATGAACCAGTCACTCTGACTAAGGGAATAGAATGCACAAACTAGATAGGCCTAGGTCCAAGATCCACCTCTAGACTCTGTAGGATGGGATACCCCACCAAAACCATATGTATTGAGCAGCTTATTCCCCAAAAGAAAATCAAGGTGGTGTTGCCAGAAGAAGAGGTAATGGATACTGAGAAGAAAATATAACCAACCAACCAACCAAACAACCAAACAACAAAACATTAAAAAAAACAAAAACAAACCTTAGATATCCCCAGACAGTAGGGAATCAGAAATATGGGTGGCAAAGTCCAAGATCACAATTAAAAGAAAGATAATGGTATGAGTCAAATATGGAAGACAAGGTGCTAACAAGCTCATTGGAGCAATAGCAGAGAAGAAGGGAGAGTTGAAAGAAGTGTAAGGTTATGACCATGACTAAGAATATGTACAGAGAGAATGTGTCAGGATTCCCTTCCCACCTCCCCCCCCCCACCTTTCTCCTACCCCATACTTGCATTCTTGGGTAGCGCTTAATGCAGACCACTGGAGGTTTAAAGAAACTGCTCATGGATAGACAAAAAAGGATATTTGATACTGGTATTTTTGTGTGAGTACAAGTATCTTTTCCCAGAAATTAACCATCACAAAGTCACATGAATAGTCACTGCCAATATCTGTGCAAATTAGCACAGTGATAATTTATTTTCAGTTTCTCCTTAACTAAACAACTAACATAAGCCATAAGTGTCATGGTGTAATATCAATCCAGACACAC